>NW_027555847.1:550826504-551181504 GCF_003287225.1 Phascolarctos cinereus | reverse complement strand
GAAATAACACATACTGCTTCTGATTATATTCACAGGCTGTGCCTAACATGTAATAGCCATCTCTCTGGAGATGCTGTTTGGTTGTGAAGTTGCAATTTTGATTCACCATATTCTTTCTCCCCCACAAAAGCCCATCCTGGAAATCAAGACCCTTTATGATATGACTCCAATTGACTTTTTTTTAGTCTTATCTCACACTATTTTCCTTCACAAACCTGCCAAGGTATCTATGAGACTCCACTTTTAGACTGCTTTCCTAATTACATATTGTTTGTGCCCTATACTAGATTCCTTTCCCCATTCCCTACTAACCTTCCTTTGTATCCACAGTGCTTACCACAGTCTGGTACATAGTAATCCCTTGATAAATACTTGTTGATTGACTTAGCAAAATTCTTCCAGTTCTTCAAGGGCCAGCTCAGAGGTGCCCCCTTTGTGAAGCCTTTTGGCATTCTACCAGATAAAAGTAATCCTTGCCACCTTACATTGTAGCTCTTTTATGGTATTCTTTGAATTACACAGAATCTAAGTTAATGGCCTCTGAGTTCATTTATACCTAATTTCATACATACCTAAGCAGGATGTCCCTCCATTTTATCACACCAAATGAATAATTCTGCTTCCGCTCGAAGCTCTCTAGGTATGGAGAAGTCAATATTTTCCAAGGCAGTGCTTTCCTCTTTAGGACAACTAGTATTTAAGAAGCTTTTTCTGAGTTTTTAGATAAAATTGCTCTCTGAACCTTCAAGCTCTTGGTTTTGTTATTTGGCACGAAGCAAAAGAAGTCTCATTCTTCTTCCATTTGCTAAGACATCAAATACTTGAATACAGCTCTCATGTATCCACTGAGTCTTTTTCCCCTCTAACCTATCACCCAATTTCTCCAGCTTATCCTTATATGCCATGATTTCCAGTATACTTATCATAGTCATTTTCTTTCTGGGTGTATTCCTACTTGGTCAATGTTTTTGATATCCAGCAAAGGATTTGAAACTCCAGATGTGGTCTCTCCAAGGAAGAGTATAGTGGAAAACGAAGTCTCTTGTTCTAGATGCTAAGAATGTGTTATTGCAGGTCAAAGAGTCAGCAATGCGAGGGGGAGGCAGATCTCCCTTCTGGCTGAAAGGATCCCCAAAAGATTTGTGAAGGAGTTGGCACCTGAGTTAGCCCATTATTGACTTGTTGAGTTGTATGGGCTTGCTGCCCCCGAAAGCTTCCAGGTCTTTTTTACATGAAATGTCTGGTTGTATTTCCCTGATCCTGTAACTTATTCAGTGGATTTTTAAAAATTCAAGTGTAAAACTTCATATATTCCTATTAAATTTTGTATTATTAGCTCCGGTCTACCTTTCTAGCCTGAGAAGTTCTTTTGGGTTACCCGTTCTGTCATTCATTGTATTAACTGTACATTCTTGCTTTAAGGCATTTGCCCTTGTCTGAGGCAATGTCAACACATTTGAACAGAAATGGTCCCAGTATAGAACCCTGCAGTATGGATATCTAATTTCAAGTTAACATCAAGACATGAAGTGTCATTTTTCAGTCTGATTTTTCAACTACCTTTGATCCACCTAACTAAACTATTGCTTAAACTGTATTTCCATATAGTTCATGAGGATATCATGGGAGACTTTTTCAAATGCCTTGTTAAAATTTAGGTGCATTATTATTATTATGTAATTCTTCTGATCTCCCAGTCCAATAACTCTGGTGAAAAAGAAAATGTATTACTCCTGCTTGATTTGTTCTTGATGAACCAAGCCTGACTTGATCAATTTCTTTTTAGAAGATTTCGCAAACTCTTCCTTCTAGAACTTTCCTAATACATAAAGATCATTGACTTAACAGTTTTAAGAATCAACCTTCCCCCACTTTTTGGAGATGAGAACATATTTCCTTGTCTATTTCTCTGGCACCTCTCCCATTTAACAAGATTTTTTGATCATCACCGAGTAGCCACTCAAGCAGTAAGAGCCACAAGATCTTTTAGATTGGTGAGAGATAGTTCACGTGGGACTGTTGGTTTGAATTCATTAATCACTGCTAGGTATTTTTCAACCATTCCCTTACTTATTTTGAGGTTTAGTTCCTTATTAAACATTTTTGTTCTATCTTTCCAAGCACAAGGATTATTTTCTTAGGTAGAGAAAGCAGAAGAAAAATAAGAGTTAAATAGTTCTACCTTCTTTTTGCAGTCTGTTAACATTGTTGCTTATACCCATGACTCACTCCTCCACTAGCTTCCAACAAATATTTTAAGAAAATAATTTTTTGTTTTCCTTGGTGTTTAGACAACTCAACCGATTATTGGCTTTCTATTCATCTTCATTTACCAATCCTTTACAGCTTTTTGAAAAAGTTAAATTTATTTTTTCAATGAACAAAACTTGATTTTCTCTTCCTTTCAGCCCTCTCCTCCAGTGAAAAAATAAAAGGGAAAAGAAAATCCTTGTAACAAATATGCATGGTTAAGCAAAACAAATTCTTACATTGTTCATATTCAAAAAAGCAATGTATCACTTGTCACCCCAAGTTCATCACCACTCTGTCAGTAGGTATGCAGCATGCTTCTTTATTGGTCTTCTGGAATCCTAGTTGGTTTTTGTGTTGATCAGTTATTAAGCCTTCCAAAGTTATTTGTTTTTAGAGTTTCATTATTATGTAAATGATTCTCTTGATTCTGTCCATTTCACTCTGTGTCAGTTCATGCAAGTTTTCCCAAGTTTCACTGAAACTGTCCCTTTAATAATTTTTCATGACAGAAATACTATTCCAGTATATTCATATACAATAATTTGTTAGTCATTCCCTGATTGATGTACATCCCCTTAGATTCCAGTTTTTGCTACTGCAAAAAGATTAGCTATAAATATTTTTATACATACGAGTGACTTCCTTCTTTCTTTGATCTTTTTTGGGGGGGATAGGCTCCATCTACCATAGGTATTCCTGAGCCAAAGGGTGTTTGCAGTTTAGTGACTTTGGGGGCATAGTTCCAAATTGTATTCTAGAATTGTACTAATTCACAGCTCCACCAACAATGCATTAATGTGCCTTTTTTCCTACATCCCCTTTAACAATGGTCATTTTCCTTTTTTCCCCTGTCATCTTTGCAATCTGTTAGGGATGAGGTAGAATCTTAGAGTAGCTGTAATCTGCATTTCTTGAATTATTAATGATTTCAGTCATTGTTTTCATATGGCTATTGATAGTTTGGAGTTCTTTGAAGAACTGCCTGTTCATGTCCTTTGATCATTTGTATACATCTTGTATAAATATTTGCACAAATCCTCATATATCTTGGAAATGAGGCTTTTACCAGAGATAATTGCTGCCAGTTTTCTCAGTTACATGCTTCCTTTCTAATTTTAGCTGCATTGATTTTGTTTATGCAAAAAATTTCTGAATTTTATGTAATTTAAATATCTGTTTTATCTTTGGTAATCCACTCTTTCCCTTGTATAATTATGTACTCTTGCCCTATCCATTGATTATGAAGCTAATTTCTTTGTTGTCTCCCTAATTTGTTTATTATGTCACCTTTTATATCTAAATACTGGATCCATTTTGGAGTTTTTCTTGATATGTGGCCTGAGATATTGTTCTATACCTAGTTTCTGCTAGATAGCTCTCTAATTTTCCCAGTAATTTTTGTCACATACTGAGTCTTTAGCTCAGTACATGGGGTCTTTTGGTCTTTTAAACGTCGTTACTAGATTCATTTACTTTTCTAGGTTGTATTTCTAATCAGTTTCACTAATCAATCTCATCATTTCTTAACCAGTACCAACTTTCTTTTAATGGTAAAGCAGTATAGTTTGAGATTTGCTACTGCTAGGCTTTTTTCCTTCAGGTGTTTTCCCCCCCCCCCATTTATTTCCCTTAACATTCTTGACCTATTTTTCTTGCTTCCTTCTTTTTAAATATCTTTTTTTTTTTTTTTTGGCAAGGCAATTGGGGTGAGTGACTTGCCCAGGGTCACTCAGGTAATAAATATCAAGTGTCTGAGTCTGGATTTGAACTCGGGTCCTCCTGACTTAAGTGCAATACTCTATTCACTGAGGCTGCTAGTCACCTCTAAATATCTTTTTAAAATATGATTTAGACTGTGAGATCCTTGTACCTCCTCAACTAGTCTTTTTAAACAGTTTTCTTTTTCCTTCCTCATCAGAATCACATTTCTCAATATTCTTCTCTATATCTGCCACAAATGCTGAGATGGCATGATCACTTCCTCCTAATAATTATGTCTTTTCTTCCTTGGCAAGCAGTTCCTTCTTGCTGATCCAGAATAGGAGTTCCCCACATTGTATTTCCATGATTTTCTGAAGGATTAAATTGCCATTGCAGTATAGAAGCATTCAGATGCTCTCTCTCTTCATGTTACAAAACAATGTGAAGACAGTACTTTGGTCTGATGTACTTTTCATATTTACCTGAAATGAATAAAACCTTGCCAGTATGTAATCAAACTTCAAGGAAAACAAAGCTCTTTACTGAATCATATTTTTCCTTTCACCAAAGGCTTACCACTTTCTGTGAGGGACCTGGGTAAAAGATCATGGAGGCACAGTGTTCTCTCTGAAGACAGAATCAGGATGGTGATGGATGAGGACAAGGGGTTTGATTCATCCACTTAAGAGCAATATTCTCTTTACTCATACATTGACCAAATTAGGCTAACATTAGACTAAGAGAAGGAAGAAGAAATCTTTGATTAATTTAGCTAACAGAAATATCTCTTGGGTTTGCTTTCAAAGAGGATGAAAGAAGAATCCTTAGGGGAAATTGTGCAAGAATTCAGTAGTTTAGGAAAATGATTCTCCAAGGGTGCACCAATATTTTAAGTGACTGCTGTTCTGTCTGATGAATTAAACTGCAATTTGACCTTTGTTACTATGTTTTATCTTGTTATGGAATCTTGCCTGTTGTTCAGCGATAATATAAATTGTAATTTGAAAATAGCTTGTTCAGAGAGAGGAATATTCAAAGGAAGGATGGATTTCTAGACCTTTAGATTTTCTCTCTTCTCTCTAAGCAGAAATGCTTAGACTTAGAATGATTTAATTAATAAATTGTCTCTGGTAGGTCTGTGCCTCAAGTGCAGAGATCAGTTGTTGTTTTTAACAAGTAGATGTAGAGAATTGTGAAATGCCTTTCTAACTAAAATAATGTTTTCATGCCATGCAAAGCCCTCACAAACACTGTGAAGGGTGCATCTCTTCTGAGTTTGGAAAGAAGGGAAGCTAATCCAAAACAGGATTAGGAGAGAAGGGAAGGGTTTTTTCCTAGTACAGCAGGGGTTTTGAGGAGATTTTGAGAGAACAAAAGCAAAGGAGAAGAAGGTGGTGGAAGGACCCCGACCACAAGGAACAGCAAAATGACAACAGTGCCTAGTGGCATCAGTATCTGTAGTACACTCCTTCAGACTCAAGCGTTCATGGAAGAACATACTAAGTGAACTCAGAACAGACAAATGGAGACATATATGACTACACAAATAGTTATAGATGTGTAGATACAGACATATATACACATAGATACATAGAAAAATGCATGTATATGTATATATGTGTATATTTTTATATACACACATATATATCTATATATACACACATATATAGTACGTATATATAAAATTACAAGTGCTTACTCTAATAGTTGCAGTATACCCTGACCCTTGCCACCTTAACTGATACCTAGCTATAATTGAGTAATTTTTATTCCATTAAATGCAGCATTTGATGTATTTAATTTTATTTCTCAAACACATCTATAGTTGACCCTATTGTTATGTTTCTTGGTGTGTTTACAGCATGAGGGCTCAGGACAGTTTGAGGAGCCACACAGGAGTGTCCTCCCCACTCTTCCCTTGCCCCTTCTCCTCCATGCCCCAAATCTATTATTAAAGAGTGAAAATTCTATAACTGGGTACATTGTCATGCACCATTTCATAAGTTCACATACAAGGGCAGAATTACTATGAAGTTGTGCCGTTAAAAAATCATCCTCATAAATCACAAGCCTAATAGTGACTGAGGGTTATACCAGTTTTGTAATATGCTTCCCAAACTAATAATCTAGGTTCTTTTTCTGTCCAAGTGGTCTATAAAAATATTCCTATTATAATATCAATTCTGTTTCTCTCTCCATTGATGCTAACAAAAATGTCTTCCCGTGCTTTCCTTCTGTGGTTCACGGATTTCCTCATGGACATGTCTTGAGATAATCTAATCTGATCATTTTGAATACTGACTACTTTTCCTTTCCATATTTCAGGCCTGGGTCACATTCCACCATAACTTTTTATTCATATGAGATTGTATCTCCCTTCTTACGTTAAGATATCTAGTTCATTTTGCTACCAATTATTGATGCAGTAAGACGAGTATGATTTCTGTTCCTCTTCTTTTATATTATCTCCCTTCTTACGTTAAGATATCTAGTTCATTTTGCTACCAATTATTGATGCAGTAAGACGAGTATGATTTCTGTTCCTCTTCTTTTATATTATGGGAATCTTCATTGCTATTCTTCTTCCTCTATTATAACTTGCTAATCTGTATATATGATGAAGGCTGTTTGTGGACAGTTTTTTAAAAAAAAATTTCCTCTCAATTTTCTGTTTAAAGTCCTATTGATCAGGTATGTAAGTTTCCAAGTAAATTTATTATTCTGAGACTTATTAGATAGAACAACAACAACAATAATAAATAGCCAGCAGTTATGTAGTGCTTTGAGGCTTGAAAAGTGCTTTACAAATATCTCATTTAATCCTTGCAACAACCCTGGGAAGTAGGCACTATTGTTATCATCACAGTTTTATAAAGGAGGAAACTGAGGCATGCAGAAAGGTTAAGTGGTTTTCCCAGGGTCACATAGTGAGCGTCTGAAGCTGGATTTGAACTTGAAGCTGTGCTTCAATCTTCACTATAACGGTTTATAAAATTATGATTCAAAACAAGGGCATATCTGAATTTAAACTATTGAACAGGATATTTGTAATTTGAAATAATCTTGAAACAGTTGGTTGTAGACACCCTTTTGAACAAGACATGTAATTATTTGCATACATAGCTAAGACACAGAAAAATAAAGAAATCTACTCTTCAAGGGTGTTGGTTTTTTTCTTCAGGTCTAACTAATGTTGAGGACAAAATTTCAAATTTAGACATCCTGTTTCTCATATTATCAGGGAGGGTGTTTCCATTTTCCGACCACTGGTAGCATGGTGCAGTGGAAAAAGTCGGTGGAAAAATTGGCTTTTCAGTGAGAAGATTTAAATTCAAATTATGGCTGTGCTACTCACTGCCCCAAGTGGCCTTGAGCCAATGACTTTACTTTGTCTTAGACCTCAGTTTCCTCATCTTAAAATGAGGGACTGGATTACTACTACTCTGCACTATGCACTGCTATGTCCTATGGATGTACTGCTGTGAAGCCCCATCTAGCTCTAAATCTATAGATGAAGACGTGGATGAATGTAGCTGGAATGCTGTGTGTCCCAAGAGTTGTTCTGTCTTTTCATAAAATGAACATTCCATTCTTTTCCCCTGTGCCCTCTTTGGCTTAAATAGAATTAGGCAAAAGGTAAGGGAAAAGGAGGCCAAAAATCAGGAGATCAGGTAATGTTTTAATATGCTATAATCAGTAATCTCAACATAAGTGTTCAAAATAGCCTTTTCAACATATCCTGTGTTGGCTCCTACTCAAATGTACTCATTCTCTTTGCTTCTCTCTCTGTGTGACATGACCCATGATACTAGTGTAACCATGTCCTCCTTTGATCTCAAATATATTGATGCTATAAATATTCTTTGCTGACACAGCCTGTTACTGGGAATGGGAAATAGAGAGAGATGACCTGGTGCTCCAGACATGAATCTAATTTTATATGTAAGCCAAATTAGATTATTTGAGATGCAAACCATTCAGACTAAATGTTTAGAAGAGCTGATTTGAGTCACTATAAACAAAATTGAAAATTTTACTCTCAGAGTATAATAAATATTTGTTGAACTGAATAATGTACGAGAAGAAAAAGTTGTCTGGGATTTTGTCTTTTTTCCCCTTTTACCTTAGAGCAACTCCTTACAACTATGATTCACTTCCTGTCTCAGAGAAACTATGTTGTAGAAGTGGAAAGGGACATAAAAGTCCATTTTGATAGGTTTTCAGATAAATAGAATTTTCATTGTTCAAATAATTTGTAGGTTCATGGTGATCTCTTGCTAATTAAGTGAAAGGAAGTCCTACAAGAATCAGAAAATACTAGTGGGAGTTCTTACAGGGTGATTGATTTAAAGCGAAAAGGATCCTTTGAAATCATCTTGTCCAACCCCTCTCATCTTAAGGGATTTTTTTTTGTGCACTTCTTTGCATTAACTTTTTGGAGAAGAGTTGTCTCAACTTCTGTGTTTCTGATACTTTTTCTAATGGTTACAGGGGTAAAATCAGGGTTCCAGAGCTATTTAAGTATATCCTCCCCACAATGGTGAGTAACTACTTTGATATCTAAAAAGAAATTTAAATGCCCATTTTGATTATTTTTCACTTCTTAAAAAAAAAAACTTCTTCTGCAGACCTCTTATGCTTTGACTGTATAATGCAAACAAGAAATTCCATACTAGGTCAATCATTGGGTTATACAATGCAGCCTTTTGTATATATGAGTGATGCCAAGGGGAAATTTTAGTTTCTCTATGTTTTGTTGTTTTCAAGAATGAGATATGTACCTTTAAATCCCCAACTTTCTTTATGGAGTATTTATCCACCAAGGTAGAGGAGGTGCTTATGAAAGAATGGTAAAAGTCAAGTTCTCTATTTAAGATTTGGAGACTTTTTTCAATCAGCATATATATGGGAGTTGGTTTAATATCTCACATTTCTTGTGCATTATGATTTACCAAGCACAGTCCTCCCCAACATTCCAGCAGGGTAAATTGTTATCACACTCATTTTATATTTAAGAAAATTGAGGCTCAGAAAGTTTAAGTGACTCAGTCATATATTTAGTAAGCGTTAGAACTAATAATAGCTTTTATACAGTACCTACTATGTACCAGGTGCTGCACTAAGAACTTTATAAATATTTTCTTATTTGATCCTCACCACAACTCTGGGAAGTAGATGGAATTATGATCCTCATTTTATAGATGAGGAAACTGAGGCAAACAGAGATTAAGTGACTTACCCAAGGTCACACAGCTGGTAAATATGGCCAGATTTAAACTCAGATCTTCTTGACTCCACTGGCCTTAGAGAGAGAGACACACACACACAGAGACAGAGAGAGAGAGCTATGAAGGGACATTCTCATGAGAGGAATGTTTCATACCAACTGCTTTGTATGTTGCTTGTTTCTTTTGATGAGAGAATTCATAAGTAAGTTGGATGGGTTTTTGCAGGCTTTCAGGAAGATATATGAAAAAAATACCGGGATGTCCATGGAATATTTCACGAGTTTGCAGTTTTGTACTTTGCTTTGCTTTCAAATCTGTTTCCTGGCCCAAATTTACAGAACCAAACAATGGGGAAAGGATTCCTTCACATTAAATCACTAGCTCTTCCTCGACTGAGGGTAACTACATAAAAAGAATTGCTAGTCTTCCAGTTCATTGGCAAGTTTTATGGGGGCACCAGGAGTGCTGTGCAAGGCACAGAAGTGATAAAACTGATACCAAAAAAAAAGTCTCTGCTCTGGTAGAACTTGAAGAGGGTTCATAATCAATGTAACCTAGTCAAGAGAGCATAACCTTAGTTTGCTATTTCCAGTGGCCAGTCCAATGCAGCAGCACCCTTCCCCTGTCTAGTTACATTACTATTTATGCAAATTAGATGCTGACATCTAGCAAATAAACATCTCTAAAAAATATGGTAGAATTTTCAATTGCAAGCATGGCAAGTTTTGTCACCATATGGTACAATCAATGTTTGATTAGCCACATGTGGCTAAATCAGGATTATCTGTGACAATTTAAAAAAAGAAACAACAACAACAACAACAGAAAAACAAAACAAAAAAACCCCAAAACCAAAAAACAAAACCCCATAGTTGCTTTACTCCTGTCACCAGCCAGAAGCTTCCTGTTGTTAGTTGCTATGTGTTCTGGGGCTTCAAATTAATTTTAACGTTAGCCTAAAGTACACAGAATCAGGAAGGGAAGTTTGTTGCCAGCCTAACACCCTGGTGTAAAGTATTCCAAACCAAGTATAAGTGATTATTGGATTATCCAAACTAATAATTTCTTCTATTGGCTTGAATAGATAGTCAAGAGGGGACTTTGTTTACCAGACCTTCTTAATAGGTGGGTTTTGGAAAAGATTCCTTTTGCGTTATGAAAATAGTATTGAGAGGATCCCTTAAAAACATTTGCACAAACATTTCTTTTTGGAAATTTTGATTGTAGCTGAGATATATATTTGTTTCTTTTTGTCATGCACTCAGGTTTTTGTATCTTGGGTTTTTTGTGTTTTTCTTTTCTTTTGTCTAGATTGTGAATTTTTAGAAATTTCAAAATGACACACCCTTGCTTGGTATATGGAACAAAAGGGATTTTTTTCCCCTTATGTTGTTCTTAAGCAAGGTACTAAAAAAAAGAGAAGTTGTCATTTGCCTTTTCTTGCCAAGTTCTAGATAACTTTTGCATTCAGGACTCAGCAGGTCAGGGTTCTTCTCTTTGCACCACACACATCCGTCTTTTCCTTGTATTAAAATTAAACCAACTTCACTGGAGGCTCTGCAGGAGGAAGAGATTATGTGGGTGGAGAAGGGTGTTTAGCTTGCTTGTATGAGCTTTGTGAAATGCACTGCAGGAAGTAGGAATGCTTTAACTTGGAAGGATGCAATGCAAATCAAATAAGCTGTTACTGATGAAATGACTCTGGACTCTCTCATTTACCAGGAAAGGTTATCCCTTCCCAAACAGATGGCCTATTATCTTTACACACATGATGTCTTTTGAATTTACTTAATAGATTAATAGTTGAATTCCCTTCTCATTTTGAGTCATACCACTTATGAGTATAGGCTATTTGTTATTTTTTGGTAACCAAGAGTATCAGAAAGTACATATTTTGTATAATGGGCCTTGGGGAAAACTTATACTCAGACTGTTATTTCCCTTCTCCATATAACTTGTTAAGCTTATAAAAGATATTGTGGAAATGGATTGCCTGCTTGATATCTGTCACTGGTTCCCAATCATCATGCCAAACTCTATCATCTTTGCTAAAAGGTGAGAAAGGAAAGGAATGAGCATTTTTTTTTTAGTGAGGCAATTGGGGTTAAGTGACTTGCCCAGAGTCACACAGCTAGTAAATGTTATGTATCTGAGGCTGGATTTGAACTCAGGTCCTCCTGACTTCAGGGCTGGTGGGAATGAGCATTTTTGAGCACCTACTATGTGCCAGGCACTGTGCTAGGTGCTTTGTAAAAACAACCTTACTCGACCCTCCCAGCAACCTTGCTAAAAGGCCAAGTTCTTCATTACAGGTTGATAATTTTGTTTTCACATCCTTGGTTATAAATCTTACTACAGTTTAAAGTTGTTAGGAAATTGGAATAAAGAACATGTGTTTGTAGGTGTACATTTCCTGGGGACTAAGGAGTGGTTACAGAGTGAAAAAAACATGGAGTGAATTGTCTGGGTGAGAATTCTTCCTAGGTGGCAGAAATCATTCTTTGCTTTGCCTGAGAATAGGAAGTATATTCAGAATTTCCCTTTGTCCTGTGTTTAAAGCAAATCCCTTCCATGCTATTGCTAAGCCATCCCACCCCTGACTCCCCTACTCCTCCCACATTCCCAGGAGCCACATCTTTGGGAAGACCAAGGAGGACAGATGTGGAAGAAAAAGGATAATCATAGATGTGAAGGATATTTTAGCCTAGCCCAGCCTGCTCCAAAAGCCAATTGGAGGAACTCAGACATAGTCTGGTGGTGAGAGTTTCCCTCTCATAACTGCTAACTAAGGCTGTACCTGTCTAGGATTAACATGAATATTGCAATTTGAAATAAATATTCCTTGAATGAATGATGATTGAATGGATGGATTCCTTACCACATTAGTGTTAGCTTTTGCCATCTATTTTTTTTAATGCTTTCAGCAAATAGAAATTTTAAAGGATGGGAAATTAGTCAAAGTTTGAAAAAATTGATCAGCCAAAAAAAACCTCTTGTTTATTTGTTTAGTTATGAAAACCTTGAGCTAGACACACCTGGAGCATATATGCCCTTTCTTTTTCTTGACCTCTCAGGGCTCTTTCTGGTGTACCCTTCTGGGTAGTGATGTTCTAAAGTGCTCTCCTGTCTAGGCATGAGCAGGGAGCAGTGACACAAGGCTTCATCCATTCTCCCCCGCCTTCCACTTATTGTTTCAGGATTGTCAGAAAACATGCTGAGATGAGGAGGAAAAGAGACTCCGAGGGGTTTTTTTTTTTTGGCAGTTTGGCTGCTGAATGAAAGCAGTCGCTTTATTTAGAAGTGAGTAGGGAGGGAAATGTAGCTTAGGGTTGACACCCTCCTGGTGCTTATCCATAAATATGAAGTGGTGTTAGAACACCAGACACCAAAGAGCCTTCTGATTGGCTACTGGTGATGTCATACTTGTCATTAATACTGTACTCTGAAAATGCACTGATCTGCCTGCTTTTCTTTTTTCTTTTAAATGTATAAAATCCATTTTGTGATCTCAAGCACAGCACTTCAGGCGCTGCATTTTGAACAACTATTCCACTTAGATGGGTAAAGTCATTTTGGCCTTCACTTGATCTTCAAAGTAATCACCCACAAGTATGCTGCCTGTCGGGTCTTATTGTTTAAATGTAAGGCAGACAATTTTAAACACCTGGACACCAACAGTTGACATTTACCTCAATTAAGTGCTAATGTATCAGATATGAATTTTGAGCCTGTCAGTCCTCCAGTGTCCTGAAAGGTTGGCATATTTGAGTGAGTAAAGAATGTTGACTGGTAATGAGAAGCACTTCCTTTCTTTCTTTCTTGAGTCTAGTTTTAAGATCCTCTATCCCCTGTAAACTCATAGCTGAGTCTAAATGATGTTTTCCACACCAAATGCAAGTGCATCTGAAATGTTAACTTCCTGATTGTGTTACAGGACCAGCATTATACATGGATGGCATGTTAGCACTATGCACTTGTTATGGGTATGCGTATTATGTGTGTTTGTATGTATGTGGGAGAGAGGAAGACACAGAGATTCCGAGACACAGAAAAAGAAACAGTGAGAAAGAAAAGCACACAGAGAAAGAGAGACAAAAAACAGAGAGGCAAAGAGACAGAGACAGAGACAAAAACAGAGAGACGGACACAGAGAAAGAGAGACATACATAAAGAGAAAAACAGACAAAAAGAGATGCAGAAAAAGAGAGACAGAGACAGAGAAAGAGTGAGACAGACAGATTTCATATAGTCTTTTTTTTTTTTTTAATGCTGCAGGAGTAGAATCCTCAAGAGGAAAGCCACTGCACAGTTACTCTTCGATGACCCTGGATTGATTTTTGCCCTCTCTAGGGCTGAAAGGTTTGACCATCCTCCAGTCCTATTGGTTCCTATGCTTCTTGGAAAACAGCTGAGTTATTACGGGCCAATGGGAAATATTTAGTGTGGAAATGGCTTTCTGTGTTTTCTTTATATTAGGTACTAAATTGTCCTTTTAAGGGAATGGCATACACTCTCTGAGACTGGGAGAGTGGGCTGCTAGAATATTCCTACCCTTTTCTGAAATGTTTTCAATGTTTAAAAGAGAACTGGTAAAGAACTATTAAGAAATGAATGTGAATAATAGCTCACAATTAAACACTTTAATTTGAGATCTTCAAGCAGAGGCTATATGTGTTTGGGCAGGGTTGGGAGGGATGTAGAATTGCTGTTGGCTGGCTAAATGGCCCCTAAGGTCCCTTCTAATTCAGAAATTCTGTAAAGGTTTACAAAGTGCCATTCTCAAAAGAAAAAAAAAACACTGTGGGATAGTAGTATTTATTATGCTCATGTTGTAGATGGGAAGGAACTGAGGCTTGGAGAAGTTATAATTTGCACTTGGTCACAGATGGTCAAAGCATGGGACTTTGCACCCAGGTCTTTTGATTCCAAAGACAGGAATCTTTCCACTTCACACTTTTTCTTAAAAAAATGAGATGAGATATTCTCCATTACAGAAAACTGGTACGTACCCAGGAGGGATAAACTTAGCATAGATAGTCTAGACACTTCCTTATGCATGCACAAGGTTAGGAGGGAAGTATGTGTTTGTGTGTGTGTGTGTGTGTGTGTGTGTGTGTGTGTGTGTGTGTTTGTATGTGGGCGTAGGCTACATTGTGTAAGGGATAGACAGCTGCCCTATATGCCAGGAAAACTTAGATTCATGTACAGTCTTCAACACATTATTTGCTGTGTGACTCTGGGCAAATCACTTAATCTCTTACTTCTCTGGGCAGCTCGCTAAAATGATGAGTTCCTGATTCAAATGAGTAAAGGCAATCTCCACATTGGGAGCTGTGTATACTAATGAAGGCATATAGTTGTGTGCCTCTCAGTCCCATTATCTTACTATATTAAATTTAAAAAAATATGTTATATAAAGCAATCAATTCCTTTCCCTCTACTCCAGAGCTGTTTTTATCCTGAAAGTATTGAGTTTATTAACTCACACATGGTGAAGTGACTTCCATCTTGTCATTTTGTGGGTGCCTATTTAGATGCCCTGCAAACAAGTGTGGCATGATTTCTACTTTATTGATGTTATCAGCAATTATCGTGAGATGCCTCCCAGCTTACCTCTCTTAAGGTCTTTCTCCATTTTAACTAGGTTAGAGTTCCAATAGTCAGCAAGCAGTTCTTTCTAGGTTTCAAAAAGGAAAAGGGAAAAAAAACCCAACAACAAAGATTCACATTCATCTTTACACACTGTAATGAGCTCACCGGAGATGGTCTGTTTTCCACATTAGAGCCATTCCTTTGATAGGCCTTAATTATTTGTGAACTGAAACCTGAACTGAGGTAAACATGCACAAAAATTTCAGACAAAGATTTTTGCAGGTGGTGACTTGGACAGGTTTAGCAATGAAAAATCAGTGTTTACTGCTCACTCAGCCTGTCTGCTGAGGACAGGGGAAGGCTGTGCTCTGTGGTTGCCCCCTCTGTCTGCTCCTTCTCCACTTGATCATGTGAAAACAGTTGCAGACCAAAGGAGGGAAACTATCATTCACCAGCAGGATCCTTAATCCTTGGCAGGTGCCGCTTGAGTAACTGCAGTGAGCCTGAAGGTCATGATGATTGTAAAGCCCCAAGCTTTTGCAGATGGCCTGAGTGGGAGGAGCCAAATTCAATAACCTTTCACATCTGTAGCCCCCTCCCAACATCCCCCAGACCCTTTTTCCCCTTGAATATGGTGCCACCCCTTTTCTAGCCCCGAATGAACTTTTGAACCCTAGTACAGTTTTTGGGATGTTTGCTGTTGATAGCTTTCAGATAAAATAGGAGCAGATTTGGAGGAAACAGTAGACAGATACATTTTCCTTTTCCTCTGGTGATGTTAGTGGTCTAATTTGAAGTCCATGCTTCAGTAGTTTCCTCCCTGTGTGCCCCGTGCTTTCTTTTCTGAAGTCTGCTTACAGAAATGAACAAAAGCAGGATGTTACCACTCTGTGTTACTCAAACAAGGACTCCATCTTCGAAAAGTCCAGAGTTTACCAGACCACCCCTTTATCTCCCGCGCCTCCCCCCATTGCAGACACCAATCTGGAGCTGGTAAAGCATTCTGTCTCCCTTTCATAGTCAAAGCAGGGCTTTCACTGCCTTCAAATTGCCCCTCTGTCATTTTATTTTATGTCCTTTACTAATCACTGCTCACAACTAATTGGGATTCCATGCACACACCTCTGCCACACTCATGGGTTTGGATGATGTGGAAAACCACAGAATTGCTCAGTAACGAGTGTTAAGCTGGCGCCCTCTCAGAATCAACAATGAAAACTCTTGGCTACAGAAGGAACCGAGTATATCAATTTGGGGATTGAAGACTGGAGCCCGGAATCTTCTCAGTGATTCTTAGCTTAATTCACAGAGTAAACTACATTGGGTTCTGGAGAGAGACAACTGCTAAGCTCATTCCTTTTTCTGGAGCCCTGTTATTCCTTGTGGCTTGGAGACTGAAGCATAGAATTCCACAATTATACTGTATACATGAGCACAGGCCCATATTTAGTATACAATCTCTGTGGTCAGGAGCTACATATGACATGTGAGTGCCTACTTAGGAACTAAAAATATACATTGCAGCCCAATTTGTCCTTAGCTGAAGTCATACTTTAAAAGCACATTTTAAAAAAAGTATCCTTTTTTTTTTTAAAGATTAAACTTATTTTGACTTCATATTTAAAAGCAGTGCTCTTTCTGTGGAGAGGAAGTTCAAGGTCAGGTTTTTTAGCATGCTCTCTTCATTGGGCCAGATGTTGGCTGTATATCACAAACTTGGAAGAATTCACTCAGAGATGTCAGTAATTAAATTAAAAAGTATATGTAGAAAAGTTTCTCCATTAGTATTATACTTATTTTAGCAGTAAGAACAAAATGTGGGATGGGTCACTTAATGGTAGATAACTGGATTTAGAAATCAAATTGGATGGTTTAGAGAGGTCCCTTTGCAGATAAACAGAAGTATTATCTATTATAGGTTGGAATGGTGTTAGAGTAGTTTGAAGGATAGTGCCAAGTGAGGGGGCAGGTAGGGAGGTACAGATTTAGGGAGATGGTAAAATGGTAGCAGTATAGAATTTGGATCCATTATTGTTTCATAATCAGCTCTCTGGCCTCCCCAAGAATATTATAAGCCCTTCAGACCAGGCAGTGCTTAACATATATATGTATGTGTGTATGTGTGCACGTATGTATGTACATATATGTATATGTGTTTACATATACATATTATATGTATACATATGTGCACCTACATGTACATACGTACACAAAACATGCACATAATGTTATCCTTCATTTCATTTCGTCAATATGGCAAGGGTCTGTGTTTTTGTTGGTAGGGGAACTCTACCTACCAAAATAATGTTCAAACAGTCTGTAACTTAGTAGAGAAGCCTTAGAGAGTTGAGTGAGCTTCAGAAAGGTTAAGGTACTTGTCTTTGGTAGGAAAACTACTAAGTGTCAGTGGTGGAATTTGAATCCTAGCCTTCTTGACTCCAAGCATGTCACTCCATCCCCTACACTATGCTTAGCAGTTTGTACTTAGCATTCAATGGTGTTTGCTTAGTTGATTGAAATATGTTTAATGTGTGCCCTACTATGCTACTTAGTTTTCATTTTCTCCTAGAGATGAGATTTAGACATGCTCATTGTGAACCACATGGAAGGCTCCTGGATAGAAATGACTGTTGAAATATTATTTTCCTCTTGTTTTTATTACATAATAAAACAAATGAACTTAGATAACAACTTCAGCTGAATGTAAAGACAATAATCATGATGAAAGATGTTCTCTCCTCTCTCCTTCCAACTGAACATGGGACCATGGAAAGCCTGTATGCCATCTGTCTTGCAACCCTAGGTTGTAGATCTGCTAATGAATTTAGCTTCCCAGGGACTTAGTTTTTCCCAATGTTGAGATGGATCTCATAGGCTCTAGTACAATCCATAATTAAGTAGGCATCCTGGCAACAACATCTAAACTCCACTTGAAGATTCTGCCTCTGTGTGTGTGTGTGTGTGTGTGTGTGTGTGTGTGTGTGTGTGTGTGTGTGAGAGAGAGAGAGAGAGAGAGAGAGAGAGAGAGAGAGAGAGAGATGGAGATAGAGACACAGAAAGACACACACACAGATATAGAGACACACACACACACGCACACTGAGAGACAGAGAGAGAGAGAGTGTGCGCGCTTTTTTGCTGCTCTCAGTGTTCATTACTAGCCTCAGCCCATCTGAATTCCTTCTTGGAAATCCTGACCTTTTGCCCCTGGCCTTTCTTCTGTACTTAATAGAATCAAAATATTACTCTCCACCCAGGGTACTCTCTGACATCCATAATGCCTTTGCCTGTTTAGCTGTTGGAAAGCAATGACATCTGATCTTGATCTTCCTTCCTTGCTTCCTTCCTTCCTTCCTTCTTCCTTCCTTCCTTTCTTCCTTCCTTCATCTCTTAGTGCTTTGATAATGGTGACCGTAGCCTCTTTCCCCTTCCTCCTTCCAACACATAGTTGTGTATTTTCTAAAGTTGCTCTAGAAGTGAAAATAGAACACAAGATTCAACACAACATACTAGGATAAGGTCATCAAAAATGAGTCTAAAGGAACATATCCTGTATAGACTGGCTATAAGCTCCTTGAGGACAGGCACTCTCATTTTTGTCTTTGTATCCACAGTGTCCAGCACAATGCCTGGCATGTAGTATATATTTAACAAATGCTTATTGATTAATTGAAGGGATTGTCCCAAGCTTATTTAATCTCTCCTAAGCTACCTCAGATTTCTGGCTGAGTCTGAAGACCATCCGAGCCAAATATTGACCATCTTCACCAGAAGATTGGCCACTAGGGGGTAATTTTTTTTAGTTTTTATTTTTTGCCAAGGCAACCTCAGAAACAAAAAAGCAATCACCACCACCTCAGTAAAACACAAAAAGACTTCATATAAAGAAACTATCATGATTTTGGGGTGATCTGTTGTTTTTCTCTCTGTGTTTCCTCCCACACTGTCTTTCGTATTTTAGTTTTTGGTATCTTTTTTCTAACTTCGAAAGGCCCTCAGTAATCACCAAATTTTGAACCATTCCACAGAGATATACATACACTTATATGTACATATATACATATGTGTTTCCATATATATATGCATATATGTATATATATGTATATATGTATATGTGTATATATATGTATATATACACACACACACACACATTATATGTACATATCTATATCTATATTTCAGAGTATTTAATGTCTAATAGTAAATGTCAAACATATTGAAAAAAGGGACAGGGAGTTTGTGTTGGAATTGCTAAAATCACTCATTTGTAAATCTTACCTATGCCATGTCTCAGATTCGAGTGACTTATAGTCTACTTAATTGCCAAAGATGCCTATGTTCATCGCATCTTGGTACCCCTATCCAAGAACCTCTTTTGTATATGTACTATATGTGTATGTCTGTATATATGTATATACAGACACATATATATGTATACGTGTGTGTGTGTGTGTATATATCTATATATCTATATATCTATATATCTAGATATCTAGATATCTAGATATCTAGATATATTTTTGAAATGAAGTCTTGGAGTTAAATAATAGATAGCCCTACCGCTGCCCCCAAGATGAAGCACAATCAAGCCTTAGGTATATTGTTGGCTTTTTGATTTTTCTTTGAATCATTCCATGTGCTTTTTACTCTTTTA
Organism: Phascolarctos cinereus; assembly: GCF_003287225.1. Classification (NCBI taxonomy): domain Eukaryota; kingdom Metazoa; phylum Chordata; class Mammalia; order Diprotodontia; family Phascolarctidae; genus Phascolarctos; species Phascolarctos cinereus. The sequence goes on along the minus strand of NW_027555847.1, from coordinate 551,162,076 downwards.
TTCATGACAAAAATCTGGTTATATTACTTCTTTACACTTTTCATAACCTCACTGATATTGAATGATGGAAACTGTGATCCTGCTTTTTTTTTTCTTGATCAAGTAGCTGAGAAGAAAGTGAGAGATTTTTTTATCGGTGTTGGTAACACAGATCGCAGCCAAGAGATTTTGGTTTCATAGAAGCTATTCATGTATTTTGGTGTCCAAAATAATTCCTGATCCTGGTGGTCTAGTCTTCTGATGATGAGCCTTTTTGCAGCCAGCTAAGCTTGTCCTTGGATATCAGAGACACAGTCTGCTTCTGGACATAATTCACTGGTACAGATTTTGTGAGCCCAGATATTTCTGAGTCATGAATGAGGTATGAGGGTTGGACTTTGCTGGTAAACACTGAAAAATAATAGATTAAAAAAGATTACAGGGGCAATATTCAAAATACTTGAGAATAAACTGTTCCCAAGTATTTAAGAAGCCCCAATTTACATATCAACAATTGATAGCTAATTATAAGCCATTCTCATCTATTCATTAAAGCATATTCCCCAAGGACCCCTACCAGGCAATAATTTATTAGCTGAGTTTGAAGTTATCATATGTTGGAAGCAATGAAACTGCTTTTCATATTAAAACATTATAATTAAGACTTTTCACTAATGCAGACTAGCCTTCAGTACTGGTTAGTCCAAATGAGTGTGATTTTTCTTTATCACTGTGTAGATGAAGGTGGTCTAGCTCTTTTATGTAGAGGTGATTAGTGTCCCTTTAATATTCTTTATAAAATCTTAGAATGTTAGAGCTGGAAGGGCCCTTACTGATATCATATCAAATTCATCACCTTTATCTTACAGATGACCAAGGATCAGCGAGGTTAACTGACTTGATCAAAATCGTACAATGAGTGTCTAACTTAGTATGAAAAAAATCAGTGATTCTTAGAGTCTCAAAGTAATAATTCCTATTTCTTCCTTCTCAAAAAAGAAAACATTTCTTTAAATCAAAACTATTTTTTTCTTAGATGTTGTCACCTAAAAGAAGCAGTTTGAAAGAAGAAAAGGGGTGAAAAATAAGTCTAAGAGTTTTTGTTTTCTATTTTTCCTTTTGTCCTTACCCTACATTGGCTCCATCCTTCTGAAACTCATTGTATGACCTGTCAGCTAGCAACTAGTGGCACAGTGGATAGAGGATAGGACTTGGAATCAGGAAGACCCAAGTTCAAATCCTGCCTTAGATAATATTAATCTGTGTGACCCTGGGCAAGTCAGTTTCCCCATATGTAAAATGGGGATAATAACAGCATCTACTTCCCAGGGTTGACATGAGGATAAAATGAGTTAACATATGTGAAATGCTTTACAAACCCTAAAGGACCGCATAAATACTATCTATTACCAGCTATTATTCATCAAAATATCTTTCGACCAGTATCCCTTTGAGCTTGGAACTGACCATCACTTAGTATTTCTTTATTCCTATCATCTCATGATATTAGAAACTTAGACTTTTGCTTGGACCTAGCACTAACCCTCGGTAAAACAGTGAAGGAGGTAGTTAGGTCTTCTGTTCCCTTTTGAAAGGTTTCTTATTTTTGGCTGCAAGGTGCCCTCATACTACACCCTGTCTGTGGCACTGTCCATCTAGTTATATATTATTTCTGATCTTTGTTCCTTTACCTGTCCAGCTGGTACCTCCTTCAAAACTGACTTGTTCAGTGTGTCCCATTCACTTATGATACTACTCTTTACTGCTGAATGACAGCTAGCTATACTGATGATCATATTAGCATATAGTGGTTGCTGATGTCAATATGTTCATGCACCTATATCCTATTCTAGTACTTTGTCATAGCCCAGAGATGACCACGAATTCTCAAAGGCTCTCCCAGCATAGGACATGAATTGGCTGGTCTTACCCAGATTGATGGGATGTGTCTCTATTATCTGCAAACCATCCAGCTTCAGAGAGATTCATCACTAGTAGGTTGGCCACCAGGTGATGAAAGTTATGGGTCACAGCAACTCATGAGACTTTCTACTAAGGCACTGAAGTATTATGGTAGTAGACATTGATAAATCACAGAACTCTTGATGTATTTGATGATTGAATTTAATGTATCACCCTGAGTAATATGCCTTTTGGCTGAGGTCTTCTGGAGAATATTCCTTAACCAAAAAAAAAAGTGATTGTAATCAAAATTTCAGGTATAGTTACTGGTCTGTGAGAGAGGTATCATTGGCCAATTATGAATTCATGATATTTCTCAAATTACATCTAGTAAAAGAGTTCCCTACTTGGTCTCCCTTGTAGTACTATCCCTTGGGTTTTCTCCTCTTTTTCAGTTGTCATATCGGCCATATTGTTCCTGAAATAGTTATATTAGAAAGAAGACTGGAATCTTCCTTATTTCAGGTGATGTAAATCAGTGTTTAAAGTAGCAAATTCTGGGAAAGATTGCATTAACACATCTCTAACTTGAGGACAAGTCATTGTTTTTAATTGTTTCAGTCATGCTTCATTCTTTGTGACCCCACTGGGGGTTTTCTTGGCAAAGATACTGCAGTGGTTTGCCATTTCCTTCTCTTGTTCATTTTATAGATGAAGAAACTGAGACCAACAGGGTTAAGTGACTTGCCCAGGGTCACACAGCTAATAAGTCTGAGGCCAGATTTGAACTCAGGTCTTCCTGATTCCAGGTCTAGTGCTCTATCCACTGAGCCAACTAGCTTCCTCCTAAGATAGGTCATGTCCATCAAGATTACTTCAGAGACAACTTAAGAAAAATAAACACGCTTATGCAGTACAATCCATTTGTCTTCAATGGGCTTGCATGAAATAGGTGTATGGGTTAGAAGTGAAATAACATCCTGTATCCACAGGATGCTGAGTCAGTTGGAATACAAAATTCTATTCATCACTGAAGTAGAAAATGCCAAGGCTAATGAATCATACCAGCGGACAATTTCCTTACTATCCTTAAATGTGGAGATTCTTTGCATATCTTTTTGTAAAATAATTTTTTGGAAAAGAGTGTGTAAAACACATGCTTTTGAAAAGATGAGTAACCCAGAGTAACTCTAACAAGGACCAGGCAATGGGCAGACACTAGCTCTTCATCAGAATTCATCATCATGAGTGTTTTCAGTGGCCTCTGTGGAAGAGGGAGATGCCCTGGCGCTGTGCATCCACTCACTTTAAGCTCATGTGTACTTTTATCTATGTTGGTGGTAATACAGGGGTGGTGGAGGAGGTGATGGTAAAAAGTTTGTGGAGATGATCATTTTTTTCCCCATGAGATGCTTCAGAGGAGAGTGTTTGCTTTGTGAAATAAAGTAAAATCTACATTAAATGAAGAGCTCTTGAATTGTAATATTCTAGAGATGTGGTAATATCAAAGGGGAAAAGGTTAATGATGGAGTGCTTTTCCCTAATGCCTGGAGCTTGTAACTCTACTCTATGAGCTGTTTAAACTGGATGAATGGGGGTGGGAATCACAGCACAACAGCCTTTAATAACAGGGGGACTGTGGAAGTAGGAGTTGTGCATTGTAGGGAAAGAAAGGAACACCTTAACTACCACCCAACATGCACAGAAAGAATCTCCAGGAATGTCCGTTATCCTTGGCCTGTAGCTTGGAAAATGAGGATTGCCTGCATGGCTGTATTTAAAAATAATAACTTCTGAGACTCTCTCCTGGATGTTTTGAAACATATCATAAAAGAGCCAGGAGTGGAAATGCCTCAAGTCATGTGGTTTATGGCCCCATCACAGAAACTAATGAAGTCCTTTCATCCACCCAAGGGACGTACCATCATTGGTCTGTGCAAATACAGTTATTGGAGCAAATCTGTGGTACAAATTCTCCCCCTTCTTCCTAACCCCACCCTTTAAATTTTGCTCCAGCCGTGCCAGCTCTCACTTGACATTTGGCTTGTGAAAAAATAACTTCTGTGGTGCTATTGTTTCTTCTGTCATTTTAAAACAATAACAGAGGATGGTGGGGAAGGAAAAAAACGAATCACAGCTCCCACACAAACAGATGCCTGTTTGAAAGTGTGCAAAAGCAGTGATATTCTTGTATCTGCATTCTTAGCCCTGCCCTCCCCCCATCACTTCTCATCCACTCCCCCATCAGTAAACACGCACTTTCTGACAGCTGTTCAGGGACCAAGGAGCCTAGACTCTTTTTGAGCTGACATAATTCAGAGATGGCTGTTCTGTTTGTGTACAAGTCCTATAGCCATGAAAACCCATGCTTTACAAACATTATTCTGTGTTTGCTTTCCTAGAAGCAAAGTAGGTATTCCGATTCAACTCTTCTGGCTGGTGGTGATGAGATCTTGACGAGGTAGAGTTTAAAGGCAAACTACCTCTTTTTACTTCCCAGCATGGCTACCGTAGGTTTTTTTTTTCTCTTTAGTAAATTGTAGTGGAAAAAGGTGCTGGGTTTGGAGTCTGAGGGGTCTGGATTCAAATGTTCATTCTGCTACTTACTACTTATGTGACTTTGGGCATGTTGCCTATCTCTGAGCTTTAGTTTCATCACTAGTTAAAAAAAATACCATAGAAGGCTGATCAATATGGCCTATGAGGTCCTTTCCAGCTCTGGGGGCTACGTTATGCTCACTAAAGATGAGGGAATGGGGAGGCAGCAAAAGTAGGTTATTTCCCTGAGCTCATTCATCATGGAAGTCAAGTTCATTCTGTAGAGCATCAAAAATTTTTTGGTTTGGGAGTCAGCATACTTCATGATGAATATGTTTTTTCCCCATTAGATGCATCATATGAGCAAGTAATTTCTTTCTCTCTCTCTTTTCCTTTCTCTCTATGATAAGGTGATTGGGCTCATTGATCTTTAAGATCCTTTTCAGTTCTAGAAAAATCTCATGATTCCTAAGTAGTGTCATATTGCCAATCTGACTTGATCCTGTGATATCTTACGGAGTTCAGGCCATCTAGACTTTGTGTGTCCTGTTCCTGGGTTAGGTTACTTTGTGTGGAATTTGAAGGAATTTCGTGGAATTCCATTGCCATAGGGGGGGAAAAGTGGTAACTGTCTGGGTTTCCATAGCTAGTTTCTTTTTATTCATTCTAACCACACATTCGACCTTTTGTTTTTTCCTAACCCCCTTAAGCTACTACCTCTCCTCTTACAATTAATCTGAAAAGGAAAGTAGAAATAATCGGTGAGATGCTCTTTTGTTCCTTAAAAAAAAGTGTTAAAATGTATTTAGGGCATTGAGGCCTCTCTTTTAGGGCCTCTACTTCATCCCCCCAACTTAAGGCCTACTGATTAAAAAAGCAACTCTGAGATTTCCTTAGTACAGGAACTCTTAGTAAGGAAATTCCTTCTACTAATGCATACTGAGGTGGATTCTGAAACTTAATCCAGAGATATTAGTCATTGAGATGTAAAGTGACTTGCCCAGGCTCATTCTGCCAGAATGGGCTCTACCTAGGACTTGATCCTTGGTTTTCCTGAATAGTAGGGTGGTTCTCTAGCCACTAAGTCAAGCTTCCTTTCTCTAATAGCCATATTTATTGTGTTAATTCTTACATTGCAAGAGTAATGGGAAAGAGGGAGACAGAGAGAAAAATAGAAGACAGGGAGACATGTAGGACAGGATAGGATGTATGAGGAGTTTGCACCCATACCTATGAATGTTAAAAGATCTACAGGTAAGTGGGTGGGCCTCCAGCATATTGGATAACTTTCCTATAGAGGTTTTTTGGGAGTCTCTGGTGGACAAGAATTGTACAGGATGAGAACCTATGAATGGTAGCAATCCATAGTGGGAGCACCTAGATTGATGAGTTCATGGATCTTTTGGAGCATGTGAGACCAAAAAACAGAAAGAAGAAATTGTTCCCTCCCTTTATATCTTGAATAGTGTGCTCTTTTAGCATTTCTTGAGGTATCTGATAGAAGAGGGCACAACTTTAAATAAGATTGCTATGTGGTTTGTGTAGTGTTTGTGTATTGACACTATATGGTTTATTTTTAGGCATTCTTCAATGAAAACAATTTTATTAATATTTAGATTTTATAGAATGGTCTCTTGTATTTTCTTTTGTGTTCTACCTTCCATCCAGAAAGTGTAGTATAGTGGAAAGAGTCCTCAATTTGGAGGACCTGAGTTTTAATCCTATCTGTCCTTTACTGCTTCTGTGACCCTGGACAATTCACTTTTAACCTTTTTGGGTCTCAGTTTCCTCATCTGTAAAACAAGCAGGTGGAACAAGATGACCTCTTAGTATTTGTCTTTTTCTTAATCTTCAATCTGCACAGATTTAGAGCTGAAGTGACTTTCTTTGCTTTATACAAGGCAGCACAGTGAATTTTTAAAAAAATCCTAAATCATGTGTTACCTGTATATCTAGTTGCTTGCCTTCTCAGTGTTGGTGGGTGAAGAGGGAGGAAGGGAGAAAATTTAGAACCCAAAGTTTTAAAGACAAATGTTAAAAATTGTTTTCACATGCAACTGGGAAATAATATATACAGGCAATGGGGTATAGAAATCTATCCTGCCCTACAGGAAAATACAAGGAGAAGGGGATAAGAGAAAGGGGGGACAGATAGAAGGGAAGGCAGATTAGGGGAAGGGGTATTCAGAATGCTCACTGTCTTGGGGTGAGGGGAGGGATGAGATGGGGAAAAATTTGGAACTCAAAATCTTGTGGAAGTGAATGTTGAAAACTAAAATAAATAAATTAATACAAAAAAGAAGCAAAATTCTAAGTCTGACCATATCACCTCATTGCTCAAAAAATACCAGTAGCTCTCTTTTACTTCTAAGTTCAAATATAGACTCCTCTGTTTGGAATGTAAAGTTCTTCAAAACTTAGCCACTTCTACCTTTCCAGTTTTTTTTTCTTTAATACCATACATCATTCTCTACCCCTACTCTCTGATTCAGACATACTGTGCTACCGCTCTTCCTCATCTGTGGTTTTCCATCTCCTGTTACTAGGTCTTTTTCTTGGTTATCGACCATTTCTGGAATGAATTTTTCACAGTTGCCTCTCAGAATCAAGAGTTTCCTTCAAGACAGGTCAAGTGCTATCCTCTGCATGAATCTTTCCTAATCTTTATACATGGTAGCACTTTCCATCCCCCAACTGCTTTCTATTTATTTTGCATATATTATGTATGTCAAAATATTATAAATATATGTCAGCACATATGGGTATATTTATACACATATATACATGACACAGACATGTATAGTATATATACATGTACACACACACACACACACACACACACACACATCAATGTGGCATAATGGATAGTATTGGCCTACAGGCCAGGAAGACCTGTACTCGTGTACCTCCCACCTCTGACTTATATTGGCTGTGTGACTGGGCAAGTTATTTAACTGCTCAGCGCTCTAGGTAACTCTGTAACACTCTAGTGGCTAACATGCATTGGTAAAAGAAGTTTCCTCACCTGAAAGTTCCCTATACCAGTGGATCTACTACCCATCACTACTGATATCACTATATGTGTTCTTATTGTCTCCCCCTTCAAATGTGCCTGGCAAGGCACTTAATAAATACTTAATCTCTTTCCCTTCTTGAAGGAAAGGGTTATTTCATTTTTGCCTGGATATGCTCAATGATTACATAGTAGACAATAAATGCATGTTGATTGATGGCTTGACTTGATTGGTCTAGTGTCATCATTTATAATGTCTCAGCACAGGAGTGAACCATGAGAGTTCATTCACTTTTTACCATGGCTTTTGAGTAGTATCAGAAAATCAAAGAATTTCAAAGCTGAAAGAGAACCTAGAAATATTTTTTCAATTCCCCTATTTTACAGATGGAGAAACAGAGCCAGAGAGGTTAAGGGATTTGCCTAGATTGCCTACCTAGTTAGTAACATAAACAGATATCATTCAATGGATGTGACAATCTAGTCTATTGAAGATGTCTCCCAACTTTTCCTTATTAATCTACTGTAGTGTTTGCAAATCTTGTCACTCAATTCTATCTTATAGCTAGCCTACAACTCTCATGCTTCAATTTAAATCTGTCTTGTTATTCTACCCAATGCAGAGATTGGGAGCAGTTGGTCACCATAAAGACTATTCATAAAATTGAAGACTTAATAATAATTCCTTATTATTTCCATGTGGAATAATTCAAATGCTTTTCATATTTCCACATTTTATAATCCAGTCCTAGCATTGTTCTCATTCCTGTCCCTATGCTCCCTCCTTGAATTGTGGGACCTTCAGTGGTACATAGTACTCTCCTAAGAGTCTGCCCAAAGTTGTGCACAATGAATGGGGATGGGGGCATCTAGGTGGCACAGTAGATAGAGCTCCAGCCTTGGAGTCAGGAGGACCTGAGTTCAAATCTGACCTCACACTTGACACTGACTTGCTATGTGACCTTGGGCAAGTCACTTGATCTCAATTGCTTCATAAAAACCCAAAAAACAAAAGAAGAGTGGAAATGAACCTTGACTGGGTATGCAGCAGTGGGGGGTTTTTGTTCAGGTATAACTTGGACCAGATTGTCTATGAGGTCCTTTCCAACTCTGAGATTCTGTGATTCTGGTCACAAGGCTAGGAGTGAGGAGACTTTATTTCTTGTCCCAGTTGACTAACTAGCCTTGTAAATTTGGGCATGTCACTTAACATTGCTGAACCTCAGTTTCCTTATCTGTAAAATTAGGATAATATTGAGCTTTTCATATCAAGGAGTTACAGTGAGTATCAGATGATACAAGTGTGTGAAGGTTCTTTGACAAATGTAATATATGAACATGCAATATATCATTAGGAAGAAGAAGTATGAAGAGACAGAATGAGGGCAATGCTGAGAGAATCAAGAGCCATTGATAGTCTTCGTCAGGCCATGGTATGGAGATTACTGCTTTACAGGGCGTTCTTTGGATGACTTCTCTAACTCAGTAGAACAGGACAAACGCATCATTAGACACACAGGATAGAATTTTAGTCTTTTTGCCCACCAATTTAGATGCTGGGATGGAAGGAGTAATTTAATAGATGACTATGTTCCTTTCTAGCCTTTGAAAAGGATAGAAAATTAATAGGACTATATCCTCTGGTTGCCAGCAGTGTCTTTGGTGCAGTCTTTGAGGTCAAGGCTGCCTGTGGCAATGAAGTATCAATGAGTCGATTTTGGTTTCAAGCGCTCTTGAAACTCACGCTCAGGCTCTGGCTTCTAGCCCAGCATTATGTGTGGCCTCAGGCCCACCCATTGCCTTGGCCTCATCCTATGTCTTGGATCTAGTACTCGGCCTCTCCTCTGTGCCAGAGGTCTGAGCATCATGCAGAAAGGTAAGTAGGTTCCAAATTGAGATCTACACGGGAGTCAGAGGAGAGCTGCTGGCATCAGCTGCTAGATCTGATTACACCTTCTCACCTTAAAATTTGATTCTGTTGATGGCAAGCTTATTCTCTTTCTTGCCAAAGGCCTAGGCTCTTCCTGGGATTGTGGACATATCTCTCTTTTCCTGTGGTGAGTTGGAGGGAGGGCTGTTGCCCTGGCAATATCCTGTCTTCTCTCCCCTGCCCACTCCTTTCTTGTTAAAGCATTAGAACTAGGTACTTGGTTGGGACGGAAGCTGAAATCAGTTAGAGGCATTTTTTTTCCTTTCTCTCTCTTTATCTCCCCTCATTTCCAAGCTTCAAAGGAAGAAACCCAGCCTGTGGAAAATGGAAGAAGAGCTTGGAATCCTTTAAGACTTGAATTGACTCCAGGAATGTGTAATAAAGTGAGTTAAAGAAGTAGATTTTTTGACTTTGATTAAAAATGCCAAGAAAAATGTGATGAATTTTCAATGTGCAACTGGAATTAAAATATCTGCCCACCACCATGGGGAGGTGAGTAGCCACATGATCTTCATTTCCAGCTTACCTCTTAATTAGGACTGTCTTCTTCAAAGTGGACTGGGTGAAAGTCAGTGACATAATACAGGAGGAAAAAAATGCTGGAATTCAGAGTCAGGGCACCTGGGTCCTCATTCCCTTCAGAGGGGTTATGTGAAACTAAGTGTTTGGGCCACTTAAAAGTGCCACATAAATGTGAGGTGGCACAGTGGATAGAGTGCTAGACCTGGAGTCAGGAGGATCTAAGTAAATCTGCCCTCAAATACTTACTAGCTGTGTGACCCTGGGCAAGTTACTTGACCTTGTGTGCCTCAGTTTCCTCTTTTTTTTTTTTGATTGGGCAATGGGGGTTAAGTGACTTGCTCTGGATCACACAGCCACTAAGTGTTATATGTCTGAGTCTGGATTTGAACTCAGATCCTCCTGAACTCAGGGCCAGTGCTCTATCCACTGCACCACCTAGCGGCCCCCATGCCTCAGTTTCCTCATCTGCAAAATGAACTGGAGAAGGAAATAGCAAACCTCTCCAGTATCATTGCCAAGAAAACCCCCAATGGAATCATGAAGACTCAGATATGACTAAAACAACTGAACAATGACAACAGTTGCTACAGTATCAGGTTATTACATGGTTTTCATGAATGACAGATTACTTTTGCCCCCTTTTCACCCTCTGAAAGATAATGTTAACATACTGGGCAAATGCCCAGGTACCTAGGGAGGTCATCAGAACCTGTCCAGTGTTCTGAGAAGAACTTGCTGCTGTTTGCAGACATCTTTTGTCAGAAAATCTAGGTTCAGATCCCAGAGGGCTACTTTCTACCCCTGTCACCTTGGGCAAGCTATTTAATTTCTCTGGGTTTCATTTTCCTCACTCGAAGGGAGACTATGGTTGATCACCTTCTCTTCATGTTGAGGGAAGCTGAGGCTCTTAGAGATTAAAAGACATTCTCTTCTGATAACCAAGGGGCAAAGCAACCAGACTGCCTTCCCAAAGAAAAGGTTTGAATTTGCTAGCTCTATTTTAAGGAGTTTGATGGACTATCCATGTAAACTTTGAAATCTCTTATCTAGAGGGAATATGAATTTAGCTTTGCTCGCACAGAAGAGATCATATTCTAATGACTTTTACAGTGTAGTTTGAGGGTATGTTTATCTATCTGTCATCTGTCTGTCTGTCTGTCTATCTACCTATCTTTAGTGTAAGCTGGAGAATTCTATGATTAATCAAAACTTCCTGTTAGAATAAATATTTTTTGTGAATCTTGGCATTTATCTACCCAAAGAATTCTTTTCCTTATCTATCTTGCCTTAATTTTGTGTTTGATCTGTAATCTTCCCAGGTATAAATGTTGTTCCTGGAAAGAAGGAGGCCCCTCATTACATAAGTATTGGTTTATTTTATTTTGTTTTTAGTTGATAAAGCACAATGGTCCACTTTAAAACTTTGGTTTGAAAGTCCAGAAGTTAAGCTTGTATTGTTGTTCAGTCGTGTCAGACTTCTTGTGACCCCATGGATTACAATGGCATGTCAATGCTGTCCATGGGGTTTTCTTGGCTTGCCATTTCCTTCTCCAGTGGATTAAGGCAAACAGATTAAATGACTTGCCCAGGGTCACACAGCTAGTAAGTATCTGAGGCTGAGTTTGAACTCACATCTTACTCCAGTGCTGTATTCACTGAGCCACCTAGCTGCCTATCTGCTTGTAGCACTAGTTATAATTTTAGGAGAGAAAACACATTCTCTTCTAACACAAGAAATTCTGATATTTGCATGTGTCAAGGGACAGAGAGAAAAGACTTTATTTTTGATTCGCAGAATTAATGACTGAATTAAAGAGTCATAGACTCAACTCTATCCTTTTTTTGATCTCACTTTACATTTTCTGCAAAACGAAGACAGGTTGTTGTGCAGATAATGAGACACGCTTTTAAAGTCATTTCATATAAATCAAAGTAATTGTATGTGTATATCACTATTCATAGGCTCATAGATTTTAAGCTGGAAGAGAGATTAAAGGTCATTGAGTATAACTCCACCCATTTAAATAGATGTAGAAGCTGAGATCAAGAGGATCATACAGATTGAAATCAAAAGACCTAGGACTTGAATCCAGCTCTTCTGATTCCAAATTCAAATCCCTTTCCCTCTACCACATTTATGTTTTTATACTCTGTTTTGGAATGAGTATGAAGCTTTTGTCAAGCCAAAGTATTTTGGTTTTTTGAGAAAGATTTAAACATTGAAATAGATTATGCAAATTCATTGCTACCTTGTCGTTATGTAGATGAGGTTTGTGTGAGTCCCTGAGGCCTTGAACATCAGATTTGATGAGGCTATTAAGTTTGCTTGAAAGTATTTCTCTATTCCTTTCTTATAAAAATAAAAATAATTGAATTTGCTAGTCTGACATTTTGACATTTTTAATGTATGAGAACTTCATTCATAAATTTTTAAAAAAGTAATTCTAAAAATCTTTTAGCTCTTAAAGAGAATTTTTTCTACTGATTTTCCCCACCATTTTTGTCAACATGGCAAGGTAAACTATCTAGATGTCAAGATTTTGGTGATCCCAGGCAACAGAAACAGAAAGTATTATATTTATTTGTGCATATATTGTATTCTTGTAGGAAAGGCTTACTATGCTTTCATCTTTATATGCTGAGCGTCTAGCTCAGTGCCTTGCACTAATAGATGTTTCATGAATGTTTTGTCGAATTGACGTAGGATTGGGCAAGCCATCATGGTTAGAAATGACTACATGACACAAATCACTCTGTAGGTTGAGTCCCATACCAAGCAAATTACTAAAAGAATACTTTACAGAATTAGACAAAATAATAACAAAATTAATTTGGAAGAATAAAAACTCAAGACTATAAAGATACATAAATGAAGTAAATAGAAAGGGGAACTTCACATTATCAGATTTTAAACTATACTACAAAGGAGTAATTAGGTGGCACAGTGGACAGAGTGCTGGGCCTTGAATCACGAAGACCTCAGTTCATACCTGGCCTCAGGCACTTACTAGCTATGTCAACCTGGTCAAGTCACTTAACTCTGTTTCCCTTAGTTTCCTTAGCTGTAAAATGAACTGGAGAAGGAAATGGCAAACTAATCTAGTATCTCTGCCAAGAAAACCCCAAATAGGGTCATGAAGAGTTGGATATGACATTGTGAGGTGAGCAAAATTGAGGAGTTGAGGATAACATCTGTGAACACCATGTTATATATTATAATGACATAATACATATTATGCATGATATATAATATAATAACATATGATATATTATAGTAACACAAATATTATAATAATATTATATATTATTTGTGATAACACCCAAGTTTGTAAGCCTGGGTGACTAGGAGGATGGTGATGCCCTCCATAGTAATAGAGAAGCTTTAATAAGGGAAGATTTTGGGGGAAAAGATAGTGAGTTCTGGTTGGACATTTTAACTATAAGATGTGTATGAGGCATCCAGTTTGAGAGGTACAATAGAGAATTGGAGATGTAAGATGGGAGGTCACGAGACAGAAACATAATTTTAAGCTAGCATTTACACCTATACTACCATATTCCAAGTAGATAAAATATATGCATATAAAAGTATCATACTATAAAATCTAGAAGCAAATAGGAGTTTAGAAATTTCATAAATATGGATCTGGGAAAAATTTGTAACTGGCCAAAGAGTAGAAGAGATCATAATTGACAAAACTAACAATCTCAATTACAAGTGCACAAACATATCTTGCGCACACACACACAAACACATACACAAAATGGGGATGGATTGGGAACAGTGGCATTACATACTTATGATAAAAGTCTAACATGCAAATTTATTTTGAATTGTCTCTAATATGTGATATGATATAATATGATTTTATCAAGAAACCTCTGCTAATAAACACATGGTCAAAGAACAAAAATAGTTTTCAAAAGAAGGAATACCAAATAGTGATACTTACCTAAATGTTCAAGATAGCTAATAGAAATCAAAATGAAAAAACTCTGAAGTACTGCCTCACAAACTAAAAAATGCTAAAAGGTGGGAAAACGTTGGAGGGGAAATAGGAATTCAGGTATTCTAATTCACTGGAGTTATGAATTGATTTAAGTCATCTGAAAATCAATTTGGAATTGAAGAACAAAAATTCCTAAATTGTTAATTCTCTTTGACCCACAATTTCTGCCACTGGCACAATAAGGAAGTTATTGCTAGCAAAAAAAGATTGAATGAATGGATGAATAAATAAATGAAAGACTGGTATGAAAATGCTCATGTAGCACTATTTGTGATAACAAAAAAAATGCAGAAACAAAGTATTTGTCCAGTGATTGGGGAATGACTGAACAAATATATGAATGTAATGGAATATTGCTGTAAAGAATGTGTGCTGTGAAGAATTCAGAAGAACATGTAAAGTTTTGTATGAAATCCTTCAAAGTGAAGATAAAAGAGCTAAATTAAACAATATAACACAATGACTACCACCATGTAAAGAAAGTCAACAAGGAGAAATAACAAAACTGGTCAAATACAATGGATCACTTAGTATCTATCATACAGCCAATGTTACAGGACATTTCCCTCTTTTCTTCTACTAGTAATTAATTTTGGGGAACTTTTTTGTGGGGAATGTGTTTTGTAAATGGTATTTGTTGGAAAACATACTTTGTGTCCAGGGAAAATATGAAAATAAACTTACAGAAGAAATTGAATTGTAGGGAACACTAACTTTGGCATTAGGTCATTAATGTTCAAGTCTTGCCACTACCATTTCTAAGCTCTTATCACCTTGAGCAATGCTGTATCCCCTTGGCCCTCAGTTTCCTCAACTATAAAACATAGATAATAACTGTCCGGGGAGACAGTATATTAGAGTGGATAGATGGCTAGCCTTAAAGTCAGGAAAACCTGGATTTAAGTTCTACTTCAAGTTCATGTTCACTGTGTGACAGTGGGCAAGTCAATTAACTTTAAGGGCCTCAAGAAAATTTCCCAAGAAATATAGGTTACAGAGGAACTGGCAATCTGCATTGGTCAAAGAACTTTCCATTCTGGGAGTCTTTTATGCTAATAAAATCACTGGTCCAGACCAAGTAAACCCCGAAAAACAAAGATAAACCTGTACCATCTACCTGTGTGAGATGTGAGGGTCAAATGAGATAGTGTAGATGCAAACTTTTTGTAAATTCTAATTGGCCATATATTTCTTTCATGTTAAATATAGCACTCATAGACTTTGGTGGGAGGTTCAAGTCTCATTGCTAAATAACAGTTTGGACACTGTTAACATTTTGTAAATCTTCAGAAATGTTCCCATAAGAGGAATAAGCTTCCAAAAGCTACCATTAATTAGGTTCCACTGATGGTCAAAGATGTGTGAAAGATAATACACAAAAAAGATATATAAGTAATTACAGGTGTGCAGAGAGATATAACTAAGCATAAAACATCAGGGTTTTTTTCCCTTCATTGAGATGCTCACATATGACAGGAAGCCAAGAATTTTATTTTGTTTAAAGAATTTCTGAAGTACAATTATCCCTTCCACATCGTAGGGGTTAGGGGTGCAGATCTGGAAAATCCATGTAAAATTTTTTGGTCCCCTCTTCTTGCCAGAGAAAAAGACTGAATTTTTTCTTTTTCTTTTATGAGGTGTTCATAGTACCTTATTGTAAAATCTGGGTTAAGCATTTCTGAATTTCTAAACTTCTTCTGTGTCATGTGCTGGCCTTCATGTGTCATCTGTGACTGCCATAAAATTTCCCTCAAAGGTTTATCAGAACCACAGTGGGAAAAGTCACAATATGGAAGGGATAACTGTATAGCACAGGGGTGTTCTTTGAAGTTTGGATCCAGTCAAAGGGCTGTGCTTGAGGACCTAGAGGCCCTATGCGGCCTCAAGTCTTCAGGTTCCCTAACCTGGTATATCATGTTACCAAAAACAAATAAAATAAGATGATGATGAACTTATCAAGGAAGAATCAGAGACAAAGTAGTTTTTCTAGTGTCTCTTAGGTCAGTGACAGAGCTGAGAAGGAGATTCAGCTTGGCTTGGTGGTGTGCACCTTTAATCCCTGTTGCTGGGGAAAGCTATGACTGGTGAATTGTTTTAGCACAGTAGGGTCAAAGCTGAAGGGGTATTTGCACTAAATTAGATAGCAATATCATGTTCTCTTGGGAGCAAAGTCCTACCATGTTGCCTGAGGAGGGGCACACTGGCCGACATCAGAAAAATGGAGCAGTCAAAGCTTCCATGCAGGTCAGTTTTAGGATTGAACCCTTGGTGGCACTCTTCTAGCTGATCAAGAGGGAGAATTAGTATACCTTTTCCCTCCCTACACTCCCCCCCAAAAAAAAGTGGATTTAGAATTTTATGCAGCAAGGTCAATTGGTTTTATATGTTGGAAACTCCCTACCCCTCACTCCATTGCGGTAAGTTATTTCCTGTAGCTTGAAAAGACAGTTAGAAGGAGAACATAATTCAGACATAGTACATAAAACTTAAAATTTTAGAGGTTTGAGATTTCCTGGAACTTTTTAAGTTTTAGAAGAGAATTTGAGATGATCCAGTCCAAGAAAGGCTTCACGGAAGAACCATAACTCCTAGGAGCTTTTGAAGCACAGAAAGTTGGTGAATGATTTGGGGAAGGCTACTCTAGAATTAGAAACTAAAGGAAGTGGGCAGCTGATGCTCCATATGTCTTTGAGAGGATAGAATGATTTTCCAGATCAAGTTCAATTTTTATCTGAATGTAGTTTCTAAGTGTTGCCAATATCTTCCCCTTTTGTGTAATGTGCATCAAAAACTTTGTTCCAGGGCTGACTAACGGAATCTTCTATGAGTAAGGTTTTTGCTCCTGACCAACCGCTTTCCTCTTTTTGTCCTCTGGGCAAACATGCAATGTGGTTTGTGTTTATGCAGGTCCAGGGCCTGAAGCAGTGGTGGTGGTGGGCAAACCATCGAAATGTTCTTTTGCCTTTCCCCTTCTCTTCCATCCCAAGAAGCATTGTGTTCTGGGCATCAATCAGAAGCCAAAGAGTAGCCCAGCTACTTTGTCTCTAT
Source organism: Phascolarctos cinereus (assembly GCF_003287225.1). Lineage (NCBI taxonomy): Eukaryota > Metazoa > Chordata > Mammalia > Diprotodontia > Phascolarctidae > Phascolarctos > Phascolarctos cinereus. The sequence goes on along the minus strand of NW_027555847.1, from coordinate 551,145,134 downwards.
TTCTAACTCAATAAGTTCATAGTTTTATTTTGGGTTTTTGTTTTGCTATACTTTGGGAATTCACAGAGCAAAATAGACTTCTTGGTTTCCAGCTACACTTGAGGGTCCCCATGAAGACGAGAACCCCTGACCTTCTATGCTCATTTATGTCTCTGGACAACTGTAATTAATTCTGTATCTGTTTTCATATGGGAAACTTTCTAAAGCTAAGAGTGGGAAGCTTGGGAAAGATGATTAACAATGAGTCTTGGATTTTCCACTCCCAGCTGTACTTTCCTTGAATGGAGAATTGCTAGGATTATGGGTCAATCTGAGGCTGGATCCTTGTATCTGGGGATAGATCATGAAGGAGGAGGAGGAGAAATGAGAGAGGGAGAGAAGGGATAAAGGTGGGAGGGAGGGTGAGAGTGACTGTGGAGGGCATTCCAGAGCAATTTTCACCCACTCAGGAGAAATGAAAGGACTCAGGGGAGAACTGGAACACCTCGATCTACCCTGCCTCAAACTCTCTGCAGATTATTATTGGGGTTATTGCTTAACAGGTCCTGAGTCACCATGGTTAAGTGCTATCCTTAATGTACATGTGGGCTTGATTCTTGCCCAGAAGGCAATACTGACAGTCTAACTAGTAGGCCGTGTAATGCACAGATATACCAATGCCAGAGGACAGGGCATTGTTGCTGTCATTCTATTAAGCAATTTTCAGGCTGGAATGAAAGCATGTTTTCTTTCCTTCCCTTGGCAATCTTATTCATTCCCACGTCCCCCCGGCACACTGTACGCCACAACTAAAGTACACTACTTTTTGTGCTCAGAATTGGCTGGCGTGGCAAATTACTGACTTTACTCATCTTGCTCCCTCTACCTAGAATGACCTTCTTCTCCTTCACTTATCCTTTACCACTCAGCTCCAAGGCCACTGGCTCTGTGAAGACTTTCCTGGAGTAGGTATGCCTTTGGACCTCACTTAGCAATTTGTGTTTGTAAATCTCGAGTGCCCTTATGTAGCTATACGTGTTCTAGCTAAGTGTGTGTTACAGTAGTATCTTACTTCCCTACTAGGCTAAGTTCTTAGAAGTTGGAGCCCTATTTAATCTCTATTTTGTATCTTCCCCAGGGCTACCATAATGTTCTAAACACAGTAGGATCTTAAGTAGGACCATCAGTTTAGAGTTGGAAGGGGCTATAGGGGTAATCCAATCTAAACCCCTTATTGTCCAGATGAGGAAACTGAGGCTCAGTGAGTGGCCGGGTTTAGAACTCATGTTCTCTGACACTAAATCCAAAAAACCTTTCTATGGTGCCCTTCTTTTCCCCTGAGTTTTATTGACTTGAATTCAGCTTCAGTGACTTCTCTTTCTTCAGAGGGCTAAATCTGGTAATTAGCCATTATTGTTGCTATTATGCATTAGTAATAATTTTATATAGCACCCACTGTGATGTGTGCTCTCTGAAGCATGGTCCTTGCTGATTGGGAGAAAAGGACAGGGTCAATGGCTCATATCCTTCCAAATTATACTGTTGCCTATTACTATTACCCTTCTCATAAAGAAGGATGATGTTTGGTAATAGAGAAAAAAGAATGTTCCTTATGGGTGAGTTATTTGTCTCTTTGGATAGTTCTAGGCATTATATCTTTTTTGTTTTTAATGTGACTAATTTTGCCATACCCCTGATAGCTTAGAAAGTTAGTTTTGTTTTGTTTTTCAGTTCCGATGTTTGAATTTTAGAGCTAGAAGTAATCTTCAAAATTAATTAGTCCATTTTCTTCATTTTAATGATGCAAAAACCAAGACACAGATTGATTTCTTGAGGGTCACACATGTAGAGAAGGACAAAGCTAGGATTAGAATCAAGCTTCTGTGAAATTTCCATTTTCCCTCCGTTATTGCCAACATTATCATTTTACAGAATCACAGAATCTCAGAGTTATGTGGGACCTAAGAGCCCATGTGGTCCACCAGGCTAGGTAGTGATTGTCTGCATAAATTCTCATCAGAAGCTCTTCTGCCTTCCCCTTTGTTGGATGAATCCTCACTCTGAGTACTCTTTATAAGTGGAGATCTGAAGGATGTGTAATAAGGGAGAGATTCCTTCCCAATGAGAGTTCTCGATCTTGTTACTGCATCTGTACTCATTCTCCCTCTGTCTCTACTTGTCTTAAGTATTTTTCTCTTCCAGGCAGAGACTGAGAAGGTGGAGTCCAACAATGCATGTGTAAAGGCATGTAGTCCTAAGCTAAGCTTGCTATCTATCTTACCTGAGTCCCTTATGTAGTATTAATTTTCATTAAATATGCTTTTGAAAAACTAGGGTGTATTTTTTAATTAATTTATTTTTAGTTTTCAACATTCACTTCCATAAGCTTTTGAGTTTTAAGTTTTCTCCCCCTCCCTCTTTACCTCCCTCCCCAAAATGGCATCTAATCTGACATAGGCTCTACATATACATTCCTGTTAAACATATTTTCACATCAATCATGCTGTAAAGAAGAATTAGAACCAATTGGAGGAACCATAAGAAAGAAGAAATGAAACAAAACAGAAGGAAAAAAAGAGCCAATAGTATGCTTTGATCTGTATTCAGGCTCCATAGTTCTTTTTCTGGATGTGGATAGCATTTTCCATCATGAGATTTTTGGAGATGTCTTAGGTCCTTGCATTACTGAGAAGAGCTAAGTCTATCAAAGTTAGTCATCACACAATGTGGCGTACAATGTTCTCCTGGTTCTGCTCACTTCATTCAGCAGCAGACCATACAAGTCTTTCCAGATTTTTCTGAAGTCTGCCTGCTTATCATTTCTTATAGCACAATGGTATTCCATTACATTTATACACCAAAACTTGTTCAGCCATTCCTCAATTGATGGGCATTCTCTAAATTTCCAATTCTTTGCCACCACAAAAAGAGCTGCTATAAATATTTTTGTACATGTGAGTCCTTTTCCCATTTGTATGATCTCTTTGAGATACAGCCCTAGAAGTGCTATTGCTGGGTCAAGGGGTGTGCACATTTTTATAGCCCTTTGGGCATAGTTCCAAATTGCTCCCCAAAATGGTTGGATCATTTCACAACTCCACCAACAATGCATTAGTGTTCCAATTTTCCCACATCTTCTCCAACATTTATCATTTTCCTGTTTTGTCATGTTGGATGATCCGATAAGTGTGATGTGGTTAGGGTATATTTTTAAGGTGAAATTAATGTGTGCTAAAAACATTTGATTGATATAATTAGGACCTGAGCATAATTGGTATCACCTAGGCAGTATAGTAACAATAGCTGACTCCTGGCACCCTCTTTAGCAGGTCTTATAACTCAGATCTAATAGAACCTTCTCCTATATTTGCTGGATTGTTCAGAACACATGAACGCCTATCAGTTGATGAATTATCCCAAGGAACTGTATTTAGGCTACCAAATAATTTCTCATAAGTCACTTGAGGTAATTATAATGATTTCAGCTCTTTAATGCCATGACTGCAGTTTGTTGTTGTTGTTCAGTCGTTTCTGACTCTTCATGGCCTTTTGGGGTTTTCTTGGCAAAGATAGTGGAGTGGTCTGCTGTTTCATTCTCCACATCATTTTACAGAAGAGGGAACTGAGACAAACAGGGTTAAGTGACTTGCCTAGGGTTACACAGATAGTAACTATCTGAGGCTGGATTTGAACTCAGGAAGATGAGTCTTTCTGACTCCAAGCCTGGCACACTATTCACTGTGCAACCTAGCTGCCCATCAATTGTATATATTTTCTTTGAATTATTTTTACAATAGCAGCAAGTGGATAGAGGCCTACCTCTAGGAACTGAGTTCAAGTCTCACTTTTGACAGATACTAAATATGAGAATGTGCAGGACATTAACTTCTCAGTGCCCCAGGAACATCTTTTAAGACTTAAGATCTGTGCTGGTAGAGAGAATTTCTTTTTCAGGAGGTCTGTACACCAGTGAAATATCACCAAATACATTCCAGAACCAGAGATAGATTTAGATTCATACTCTCTGACCTTGGCCACCTTGCAACCTTATACATTTTTGCAAGACAGGTGGTTTGATTTAGGAGTGCAGACATTACCTACAGAAGTACTTCATCTCCGAGTGAAACTAATTGGCCTATGTGATGATCGAAGCTTAACCAATGGCCTTATTAGTATGATGCTAATAAGACCGCCTCTTATGGCATACTGACAGATACAGATAGAGTCCATACCCTATAAGAACTTCATCTTCTCAACTCTTCCATCTAATGTTTAGAGTAGAGAAAGAAGTGAGGAAGAGACACTGTCTTCTGAAGCAGTAAAAGGAGGAAGAAAAGCACATCTGCCATTGCTTCTCACAATTCCCGTTCCCATTCTACAGGCTTCCATCTTTTAGCCTGGTAGAGCCCCTTCCCTAGACTTCGGAGACCATCACCAGTGGCTTAAAGTTGGAAGCATCCAGTTCCCATCGTATGGCAAGGAGAAAGGGGGATGGAGTGGGTGAAAGCCTCAATACAATTAATTATCAGAACTGCATTTGGAGAAGTTGCAGATTTTGGCATATCAAATTATAACTGAGTACATTTGCCTAGGTGGTGGTTCCATATTTTGATGCTGTTAACGCAGTATGGTGCTCCATTTTGTGTACCAAATGGGTTTTGTAGGATTTAGTGTGTGGTTCTCGGAACCTCACTGCTGTGAATAAACATTGATGCAGTTTGTAAAATGCAGTTAGGATTTCAGACAGATGTCTTTTGTATTATATAACCCATTGAGAAGTCAGAAGTACTTTGCTACATTTGTCTGTTGCTGCTGATTATACTTTTTTTCTGGCCCTTCTGGTTGCCTAGGCAAATTAAGACAAAAATTAATTAACTTCAACAAACATTTATTAATTGCGTACTATGTACAGAAAGCATTAATTTTCTCAGGAAGAATCTCAGAAGCTTGTTATTTCCTCTAACTTTCCCTGAGATTTGAATTCCTCCTTCCTGGTTGCTTAGCATGGTGTTTGGTTTGGAGAGTAATAGCACTTTTAGAATATGGTATAATTGAAATACATTTTTGAAAGTGTTCAACAGGGTTTGCTCTTTTCTTAACATTCTTTTACCATCTTTCTCATCCATTACTCTGCCTCCCCTTGTCCTTCCAGACCAAGAAGGGCTCAAACGTTTCAGAGCTGGTGTCAATTATAATTAATTCTTTCTTTCATGACTTTGCCACATAAACACACATTTAAAACAAACCAAATGAACATTAAAAGGCAAAACTGGATTTTGACTTGGGTGGTCCAGTTCATTTCAGGCGATGAACTTAGCTTTGGAAGGCGGGCATAAAAACCGTACATGTGACTAACCTGTTTTAGGATCATCATATGTTTTAATTTTTTATGACATATACTTTTTTAAATTTTTTATGCATTCTCTTGAACTATTTGATTATTTTATGTAGCTACTATTTCTATCACCTGCCATCTTTATGGTTCTTGCCCAATTAAAAAAAAGTATGGTTCCTATGAACAATACCAGAGAAGGCCCACTGACTTATGGTTTTAATTGAGGAACCTTTCAGCCACCTGGGAAGTTCCATTGTATCAGGTGGCTCAACTGATGTAGTAGTGGCATTTCTCTCCTTCCTAAATAATTTCTGCAGTACTTGACACTGCCCTTAGAGCCCCCAGCGGTTTGCAAAGTCCTTTCAGTGGTTCTCTCATCAGAGAGCGTAGGTAGTAAACAAATCATCAACAATGCTTGGTAAGGATATATACTCAATCTAATTCATCAGTTTCCCAGTACCGGGGCAGTCATGGTGGCCACTCATCTCTAACACTTATTATATGAAGCATTCTGGTCCTACACTTACCTCAGTGCTTATATTCACCCCAATGAATAATTGTTCAGTGAACCTCAAAGATGAAGCCTATTTTGATGCTTGCAAGGGTGATGTCCCTGTCTAGTGCACTGATTTTTCTGGTAGAATAGGCTCCAAACAAATAAGTAAAGCTTAATGACCTTGGATGAGCTCACTCAATATAATCTGGCACATTATTGAAATGCAAAAGTTGCAGTCATTGGGTTCAATCTTGGTGCCTTTTAAATAATGGGTAAAAGCTCCCACCCAAGCTTTCCTCAAGGAACTTATATAGTTCTTCAATACATCTTTGTGCAGCACCTTGTTGCAAATTCCAATTCATGTGCAAGTCAAGACATCACCTTCATGATGTCATTGGTCCTCTTTGAGAATGAAGGATGAATAACAACAATGGGAAACAATTAGGGTTCTTATGGAGTTCAGCAGCCATACTTACTATAAGATTCATTGCACTAGACAAAGGTTATATCCAGGTTGCTTCCTCACATCATAGCTTCCTTTGATAACTGTCCTCTTCTCCCTCCCCTCACCCCTTTAATATTTCCATTTGGCAGTGGCTCTTCCCAACCATCCATGTCTCCAGTTTCCCATTAGTTTTTGCTGTCCTCCATCTAGCATCTTTGTTTCAATGCATATAGTTTCTGAGGGAGCTTCATGTTTCTCTAGAGGGACCATGGAGATGCACATGTAATTTTCCAGGGAACTAAATTTGTGTCTTTGTGGAGACATAATTTGAAGTTATACACTTGGGTTCAGAAATATCAACTCTATCAGTATCAAAGAGGAGGCTTGGCTAGAGAACTTCACCTGTGAAAAGACCTGGAGTCCTAGAGGATTGCATGATCAATATGAGCAAATCATGTAATAATGACAACCCTAAAAATGAATGCTTCAATTCTTCAACCTAAATATCCATACTTGCAGTTCTTGGGTGGGGGCTCATGATATTTACCTTCACAGTATTTGAAAGGCTATCTAGTGGAAGAGGCATTAGACTTGTTTTGCTAGGTCTAAGAGGACGTATTCATAATTAAGATGAATGAGTGAAAGGTGTAAGAATCCATTGCAGACCATGTCCCAGCACTTCAAATTGTCCACTAAGGGACTTTCCTTTCTTAGTAGGTAATGAATTTCCTATCCTTAGAGGTCTTCTAGTAGGGGCAGAAATGGCTTATATAGGATGCTTTAAAGGTGATTCCTGACCACATATGGGTTGAACTTTTCAAATCCCTTCAGATGTATGTGAGATTCTTTGATTCTATAATAGGCTTTAAAAAATGAATTGCCTCTTATTGAAATATTTCCCTCATGCTATTTATTTAGAAATAAAGACATGTTTATTGTTTAACTGGTTGATCATTGGGGGGGATTCACTAAAGACAGGTGGGCTGACAAGAATTTTGGATTCTAGTCTAGGCTCTGCCACCACATAGCTATGTAGTGTGAATAAGCCATTTCTCATCTTTAGACTTCAATATTCTCATATGTAACATGGTGGATGGGGGGGAGTTGGACTCACAAAGGTTGTCTTATGCTTGGCCTCCCTGCCTCAAATCTCTCCTCACTCATGCCCTACACTCAGCCCTCAGAGTAACCTTCCTATGTTGCAGGTCTTACCAAGTCACCATCCTATTCATTAAACTCCATTGGCTTTGGGTCAAATATAAAATACAGAGTTTGGCTTTAAGTCTTTCATAATCTGGCCTCTTCCATATTTTTCTGTCTTCTTATGCCTTACTCCCCTCCATGTACTCTGAGATTCAGTGACACTGGCCTCCTGGCTGTTCCTTATACAAGATACTTCATCTCCTAATTCCAAAAATTTTCACTGGCTGTCCTGTATGCTTGTAATGTGCTTTTTCTTCACCTGCACCTGCTCAATTCCTCAGCTTCTTTCAAGTCTCAGATAAAATCTTACCTTCTTCAAGAACCCTTTTTTGATTAGTACCTTCCCTCTGAAATTGTCTCTAATTTCTCTCTCTCTCTCTCTCTCTCTCTCTCTCTCTCTCTCTCTCTCTCTCTCTCTCTCTCTCTCTCACACACACACACACACACACACACACACACACACACATAGTATCTTATATAGAGTTGTTTGAACGTTGCGCCTCCTCCCATTAGATTGTGAGTTCTTTGAAAGTAAGCACTATTTTTTGTTTTGTTTTACTTTTCTTAGTATTCCTAGTGCTTAGCACAATACCCAGGACAAATGGCTACCTAATAAAAGTTTGTCTTGACTAATGTCCCTTCTATTTCTAAAGTTCTATAGTTCTATGGATTAAATTGTGGGTTTGGAAGCAAAACAAAAGAAAACTTTATTTGGGGGTGGAAGTAATACTACATCTGTAATTTCATCAGTAAACAGAAGTTCTGGTGAGGAAATTGTCTGTATCAATATATATATTGGAAATAATTCTTAAATTTATAGTCATAGAATGTTGCCTGGAATGCTGAAATGTTAGGTGATTTGCCAAGGGTCATACAATTAATATGTGTTAGTAGTGAAACTACTGAATTAAACTATGTCTTCCTGACTCTTAGGCTAGCTTTTTATCCACTATACCATGCTTCCATGAGAAATAATGAAACAAGACATAATATTGAGCAAAAATGCAAAATGTTGAAAGAACTTTCAAAGAATAAGTGGTAGAAATAAAAAAAACCCCAATAAATCAGAAATTAGTTGACAAAGGCTTACATGTAGTAGGTGTTTCTCTGCCTTTTAAAGATGAACTTTGTATTTACAGCTAACTTTATTGGTCAGTGGAGAAGGGCATGTGGGGGGGAAAAGATAAGACACATTTTAGAACTGATTTTCCTTAAGAATATTTATATGAAGTGATGAGGGCCTGCAGTATCTTATAAAAGTTGTTGTCATATAATGTTGTGCTAATTCTGCTATTAAAGTAATGCCAGGTAGATGAATCAAAGTTCTATTAGACTAATGCTGGATGTAAACCAGTGGTGCTTTGGTAGTTCATGCAGCTATGTGGGAAATCAGAGCTCTGGACTAGGCATGTTTCCTAGGAACAGTGTTACTGTTGAGTTGTTTCAGTTGTGTCTGACTCTTCGTGACCCCATTTTGGAATTTTCTTGGCAAAGGCACTAAAGGTTTGGCATTGGGTTAAGTGATTTGCCCAGGGTCATACAGCTAGCAAGGGTCTAAGGTTGGATTTGAACTCATGAAGATGAGTACTCTTGGTTCCTGTGTCACTTAGCTGCCCTGGACTCATGGGTTTGGGTTTTCAATAGAACTCAGACTTGTACCTGAATAGAAAGAAACATTTCCCTTTCCATATTCAGCTTTTTTCTTCTACATGTATTTTTTTTCTCTTCCTGACATTTGTTTATTCTTCTTTTCTCTCTCCCTTAATTTATTTAGAACGTTGGCCAGAATGTTTTTTTCACTACCCCTGCACTGGTTCCTCTTTGTAATTGGGAGTCATATTTCTTCATAACTTGCATTTTGAGCGAGAGAGTAGGGATTAAATTATGATTTCTTAACATAATTGAGAGAAAATAGCTGCATATATGGGAAATATTTAAAAAAATACAAAGTTAGTGTTTTACTTTGCATTAATTTTTTTAGAACATATTCCAGCAGACATTTAAATGTAGGCTGTGTAATTAGACTCTAAGGAAAGCCGCTCCAGTTGGTCACAAAAGTAGAGTGTTAGCAGTGAACATGAATGTTAGCTAATAGCACATTAGAGAAGAGGAAATACAGTGTTTCATTACAGTTCTTTTGATCAACTTTGATAGGCTTTGAATGATTTGCCAGAACTTTATCACAAACCAAAAGTATTCTCACTTTTAAGTTTTAAAATCCATTTATATATGCTTTTATAAATTTTAGAAATAGACAAGATTAATGAGGGAACTGTTAAACCTATTATTGTACGTGAATATAATAGGATATTATTATACCATAAGAGATAATAATTACAAAGAATGCAGAGAAGTAAAGAAAGAATTATATGAACTTATATAAAGTGAATTAAGCAGAACCAGGAAAAATATGTACATAGTTAAAACAATGGGAAAAAAAACAGTGACAACAACCACCGCTAAACAAAACAAAACAAAACAAAAAACCTAAATAAACAAAGCTGAATGCTGTATATTTACAATAACTAAGGCTGGTTGCAAAGAAGAAATGAGAAAATGTGCCTGCCTTCTTTGAAAAAGAAATTGTAGTGGAGACTGTGGTGTGGAACATGGCATTTACTATAAGACTCAGTTAACATGTTGGTTCACTTTACTGAACTGCTTCTCCTACCTCCCACCCCTTATTTCTTTTTAATACTTTGGTGAAAGGGAAGACTCCCTGGGTAAAATGGGGGAAGTATATGTCTGAAAATGAAGGTGATGTTAAAACAAATGATATCAATATATTTTTTTTTAAATTGAGAGGCAAATGTTTAATACCATCTTATCTTGGAACTGAAGCAAGAAAGTGTGACAGGAATGACAGAGGAAATGATTTTTTGATGGTGACAATTTTTAAGTATTAAAATATATAAAAAAGACTGTGGAATCTTTCTTTGCAGGTCTCAGAAGTTTCACATGTCAAAGGATCAGTTTGTCAATATGGAGATGAGATGAACCCCCAACCCTACTGTGATTCCGTACAGTTCGATTCCCACATATAATTTTTCTTTGCCTTACTGCAAACCAAAGCATGAATGCTAAAAGTAGTTAAATAAGAGGTAAATTGTTGTTTAATATGAACACTTGGTGATGCAACTTGATGAGAGACATTTAAGAGGGGAAAAAAGCACCACATCTTTTGGTAATAGGCTAGGGAAATATGATTAGATCATCAAGAATCAAAGAATGGAATAAGTAAAGTTCAAGATGTTTTAGGTGCTATGTCGAGGTTAAATGAATTGCCTTAGTTACGTGGTGACTTGTGTCTGTCTATATGGAGTCTGTCTGATTCTCAGGAGAGAGTGAGATTCTTGAGACACTAGTATGAAAGAGTTCATAGGTGAGACTTTCTGTAATGTGATTCTCTTCCTGTGACAACTGAAAGAAGCAAGTCAGGAAGGCAGGAAGAAATATATGTATGTGTTATAATGTACTATAGTAACTATAGTATATGTGTACATTATGTGATAATGTAGTTGGAAACCATGATATATATATATATATGCACACACACATAGAGTCTCAAAAGTCTTTTGAAGCACACTGTGTATTTGCTACACAATAGCCAGCTATTCCTTTGTGCCCATTCCATGCTGCCTCTCTAGATGCTAGGGATTTTTTTTTATTTTGAACGAGTATTCCAAATGTGTGATTTCACTCTTGTAGGGGCTGATGGGTGAAAAACTCCCTCTATCAATACAGAACAGCAACTGTTCTGTATTTAATAGTCTTAGAGAGTTTGTCTGGAGCACTGAGAAAGGTCTTGAACCCTTGCTCCAAAGCTGGCTCAGTATTCATTCTGCCATTCTCCCAATGGGGAGAGAAAGACAAAAAGGAATGTTAGCTGCCCTCAAAGAGCTTTCTGAGTGTGAATGAAAGAACATGGTAATGGAGGGAGAAAATGAGAAGCCTTAATCCTGCATTGAATATAAATGAGCATATGCACATTAACCAGCTAGGGTGTTTTTCTGCTCCTGACTTGGTATATGTAGATTTCTACCTAGATGTTTGTCTTTCACCTGGCTGCCTCTATGTGTTGGAAATGATGTTGAATAGTCCAAACAAAATAGTCCAGTTACTTCCATGCTATGGATGTAGCATCTAGAGTAAACATACCTAAAATGCTTAAAGAAAGAGCTGGTGTTGGTTAGGGAATGGTTTGGGAGACAAAACTTGAGAGCTGAAAGTTAGTTCTGGGAGGTTTTCATGTAGGATGCAATAGAATGCCACACTTGCATGACACATGGGCTGGATGGAGAGGGGGGCCTGGGGAAGGAAAACTCAAAGTTTCAAATCAGAAGCATAATCTTTGAGGTCCTGACTATGAGAAGTCCACCATTATTTCCTAACTAGGTTTTGCTAGGACTTGTAATGTTTCATTTTAAAAGTAAGAGCAAGATAATAGTAACAGCGTGCACAGCCTTCTGCAACCCATTCAACTCCTCCGGTTGGATCAGTAAAGGTCTGATAGATGTACATCCTACTTTCTCTTTAAATGTTCTCATTTGTTTTATGTGTTCGGGTTGTTTATGAGCTTCTAGATATGAATTGTGAAGGCTGAGATAAGGTCAAAGGTAGAGATTGGAATGTTTAGTTTGATATAGATCAGTTCGAAGAAAGCTACCCTAATGTGATTGTGTTTGAAACGATTGCATGGCTTCTTTTTAGTTCTTATGCAACAGAGCTTCTCATGAAGAATTGGTGCAGCTCAGTAATGCAGTAGATAGAGGGCTGGGCCTGAAGTCAGGAAGACCTGAGTTCAAATCCAGCCTCAGACACTTACTAGCTATGTGATACTGGACAAGCCACTTAACCCCATTTGCCTCAGTTTCCTCATCTGTAAAATGAGCTGGTGAAGGAAATGGCAAACCACTTCAAGAATCTTTGCTAAGAAAATCCCAAATGGGGTCATGAACAGTTAGACACAGCTGAAACAATTGAACAACAACAACAACAGGAAGAATAGTGGCTGGGCTAGTCTAAGTTTATTTGCAGTTGCCTAAAGTATGAAAAATCTGTCAAAAGGGCTCCCTAATGATGAACTCAAAGTTAACCTTAAATAATACAAGAAAGGCCATGTGAGATCTGTGAACCTCCTCAGCTAGATTTGTTACAAGCTTAAATGATTAAAAAGTAAGTGAACTGGGAACAAGGAGGTGTTGAATATTAATGAGAAAGTTTTCTTCCTTTGTTGCTCCCCTTTTCAATTGGATTGGAACTATGGCATCTTTGGTTAGGTATGGAGATTGTGGCATCTCATAAATCATGTACACATGAAAAGTTCCATCTTTGATTTGTTATAAACCTTTGAGTATGGTGAACAAAAGATTAGCTTTCTAGAAGTGTTGAGTCAAGTCAGGAAGAATCTATTAAGTAGCATCTGTGTGCCAACCACTGTGCTAAATCCTGAGTCTATAAAAAAAATGGGTGAATGACAACCAGTCTCTGCTCTCAGTCTAATGGGGGAAATAGCACGTAAAGGTATATTTATAGCAGTTTTCAAAAAATCCATGCAAATTACCAACTTTATGAAAAATATTTCAAATCACTTATAGTAAGATAAATGCACTCTTGAGGCCTCACTTCAAACTCGTCACATTGTCAAAGAAGACAAAAAAATATGAACTATTGGAAGGATTGTGGGACAATAGATATGTCAATACACCATTGCAGTTGTCTACTGGTCTAACCATTATGGAAAACAATTTGTAATTTTACCAAAAACATCCCTAACACTCTTTGACTTAGGTGATACCTTTGCTAGGCATATATCCCAAAGAGCACAAAGACCTCTATTTGCAAAGAATTACGAAGAGCAAAGTGGGTGCCTATTGACTGAGGAGTGGTTGAACCAATTATGGTATGTGAATATAATGAAAGGCTGTTTTTTATTAAGAAATAATGAATATGAGAAATTTGGGGGTCTTAGATAAACTTTTGCAGAGTGAAGTAGGCAGATTGAGAATATTTTACACATTGAGAATGTTGAGGATGTCTTAGCTGCATGGAATGGATTCCACTGAATTAGTGACTTGGTGACTTGAATCAGAGGAAAACCAATATGAAAATTCTTATATATTTTGTAGTTTAAAAGTTTGTTTATAAATTTATTAGGAAGTTTTTATTTATCCATTCAAAGAACTTGTGGGAGAAATCTGCGTTAATTTTTAGATTAAAGAACAGATTCAGACTATAGCACTCTTGTAACTAACCACTTGGTGAGATATGAATGGTGGTTCCAGGCATCTGTTTGGTTCTCTGAAGAGGAAATATTTTAAAATTTTGCGTATGTCCCATAAAGAACAAATGGATACTGAAGGGAAAATGACATAGCAATTTGGTGATGTTTCTGTGACTGCAGAGAACTCCACAGAACAATCAATGGAGGATTTACACATGATCCCATTAATTTCATTCACTCTTCCTTCATTACCATTCATCCATCACACTCCTTGAGGGTAAATATGTTTCATTTTATTCTTTTTTTATGCTCAGCAATTAGGAGGACAACATGAAGTGGTTAGTGGATAGATGATGGCTGAGTCAGGAAACTCTGGGTTCAAATTCTATCTGACATATTAGTTTATTAACATGGGAATGTCATTTAACCTATCATTGCCCCAGGCAAATAAGAGTATAAATTATAAGTTAAAGAGCTACATAGGTGAAGAGAGTTCCTTATCAGGCATTCTCTATACCAAAGAAATCATAGGTCCAGGTCCACTCTCACCCCCCCCCCAGCGGGAACTTAAAACTTTTTAATTTCATTGGATTCACCTAGTAATTCTTGTGCTAGGCTTATAGCCATTACCAATTCTAAAGAAAGGAAAGTCTTTTGTAGAGTATTTGAATTATGGATGGGGAACATAATAAGGAATTTTGGGTACTAAGGATTGGTTTGTGATCAGTAAATACTCATTTCACTGATTATCATGGATGGCAGGATTTATGAGTTAACTTTGGAGTACAAGTGACTGATTTCAAAACTCTTTACTAGAGTCAGAGTTAGAGGACTTGGATTTAAATTCTGGCCTCATACTTTCTACCTAAATAATCTTGGGCAAATAAGTCATTTAACAACTCTGGGCATAAATTTCTTCATCTGTACAATAAGGGGGTTAGTCTATATGACTTCTAAGGCCCCTTTCAGCTCTAAATCTAAATATTATGAGTTTTGATAATATTACCATAGATTTTAAGGTGACCCCTCTATGCTATAATGATAGATGAAGGACAGGTATTTACAACTCTCCTGCAGATGATTTGCAGCCAACGTTAGCAGGACTTTTAAAATTTTATTTGAATTTTGGTACAAGATCTTTTTTCTATGCCACTGCTTTGAAGGCCCCCATCTTCCTTCAAGGTGTACCTTGCTCTCTCCTGGCCTTGCCATACATGGTGTTTTGGCAAAATACCAATATAAGAATGTCAAACTTTATGCACAGGAGATTTAAGACAGCTGAAGGAGCATCAAGCTATGCTGAGTATGTGCAGCTATTTCCCATATTAAGTGCTTTAAAGATGAGACTTTTTTGATGATCCTTTAAAAAATAAATAAAAATGTGCTTGCTATTTGACATAAATTGATTAGCTGGCATCAAGGGAAAGCTGGCCTTTGAAATCTATAGGCATCATGTTGCAGACATGACCTCCCTGACCCATGGAGATTAATAATGGTCTATGAAGGCTGCTCGGTCAGCGTGTCTGGCAGTGCAGTACAGAGCTCCCAGCCGGTGTCTGCTTGAGGAAAGCAGTGCTGAACATAATAGTAAAGGCCCTCTGCCTCAGCACCACCATTTTGGGAGGATGGAACCTTGCTGGGAAGTTTGTCAAAGTGTTCCTGCCCTAATACAAGGGAGAGATTTGTAAAGATGCCATCCTGGTTTTAGGGTCCTTTTGCAGGTTATTCAAACTTAAGTAATGCTTTTCTGCTTTAGCATGGAGTTCCTGAAGTTGAACGTCTGGGCTGATGAAAGAGTCTGTGACTTCAGGGTTGTTCCTAAAGGGAATTTGAAACTAAAATTGATCTCGATCCAAAGGGCTGGGCATGATATGATAGCTTGTAGTCCCTGAGTTAATCAGTGTAAGGAAAATGAGAGCAGGATAGAACTGGGAGAGAGGGAGCTATTGTAGTTATAGTCCCCAGTGTAAGAACATTTCAGGAGGTAGAAATGGACATTCAAATGCTCCATCCATTTAGCTTTCACAAGCTCCTGAAGGCTGTTGTTGAAAAACGCAGTCATAATCAAAACTTGTAAGAGTGAGGACTTAGAGGTGGTGGCTGCCTATTCCTTTGGGTTCAATAGAGAGAGGGAAAAAGCGCATCAAGATTTAACAATTGAACAAGAAACTCTCCCTTAATACGGTTGAACTTAAGATCTGTCCCATTCATCTTTCTGATTGCATTTTCCTTATCTGAATATGAGACTTGGAGTTTTATTGGATGTTTACTTCTGAAGGACCAACCCTTATAATTATCTCCAACTTGAGCTTTACTCTAGCAGTGCAAAGATTCACTGGAAGACTCTTGTACTGCCTTTGAAGGGCAGCCACTCAAAGGTAAGCATTAGTTATTGCATGGGCTGGTGACTTTCATCTTTACTAACTTTGAAATTTTTTTCCTGCTGTAACTTTTTCTTCCAACATCTCTGTTCGTGCAAGCTTGAGCTCAGAGACTTGCTGCTATTTCACTTGCTCATTGATGCGTATTGAGTTGTTTGGTGACGTACTACCTTGGAAGCTGTAGCAGGTAGTGCCCATTTTCCTAAATTTACCTTTGAGGATGATTTGTATTATCAAATGATAATTTTAGGGGGTTGTATTTAGAAACCTGTAGTGGTCTCATGAAGTGAATTATTTGTTTTTCTGAGACTCAAGGGCCCTCATCTTGTTTGTTTTAGTCAGGGCACTTCTCTAGGCACTTTTGAAAGGTAGTAATTTGGTAAAGAGCATGGGAACTTGGCTTCTCTGGGCCTCATTTGCCTTATCTTTAATACAAATGAGTTGATGTAGGTGGTCTATAAAGTCCCTTCTGAAATTCTTTGATTCTGCAGCTAATAAAGTTTTTCTTAATTTACATGTGGGGTCTTGGCTGTATCCAGCCCAAAGTGAAATAAAACACTGCTTAGTGGAGCTTCAGAAGAAAAAGTGCAAAAATCCTTCTTTTGCTCTGGGATGAGTAGACCTCTCTTAGATAAGTCGATACAGTTGAGTCAACTAGTTATGTAACTGGCCCAGATTACAAATACTGATGATTTGAGTGCTGTGATTTAATAAGGACATTCAAACTCTTGTTGATTCTGAATTAACAAATTGCTGGGGAAATCTAATAAGAACACTATATATTAGCTTGATAGATATTTGGAGAAGGGAACCTCCCTGTGATATTTCCTAGAAAGCTGACATAGTTGAATAGCAAGAAGATTAACTCTAGTCCATGGACCTGGTTCAAATCCTTGTTCTGATGCTTGCTACTTGAGAGACTATGGCAAGTCACTGAAATTTTCTGGTCCTCAGTTTCCTCACCTGTAAAATGAGGGTATTGAATTAGATGGCCTCTGAGGTCTCTTTTAGTTCTAGGTAGATCTGAGGTACTTTTTGATGTTAGGAAAATGTTTAGTGATTTCTTATCATAGTATTGCTACAGTCTTGCATTCGATAGGAAAATTCAGAAGTCTGGCAGATGTTGCAGGGAAAAGTAAAGCATTTGCACTGTTTTTAGAGAGAAAGAACAGTAAGTTTGGATTTTGTAGTGATTTGGCTCATCTTGCAGGTGCCAAAGGAACCAGGGAAATTAAATAGGTAGGAAAGAAGTTTCCTCCTCTCCCCTCCACACTCCATGCCCCATGACTGTGGTGCCATACCCAACAGTTATAACAACATGAAGTAAATATCTGCTAGTTGATTTCAGTGGTGGGAGGAAGAGAAGAAGAGGAAGGCAGCAGAAGCCAAGAATAAAACCTGGTAAAGAGGCCACATCAGCTTTGCCTGGCAGACTGGCGCAGTGGCTTGGGTAATTACTCTGGTGCCTGGTGTATGTGTGCATTTTCCACTGAGTTTAAAAAAAGGCTTTCCTTTAACTACTAGGTCCTCTACAAGTCGGACCACTTTTGCACTTGGTGGTTTTTCCTTGCGGAGTCTTTGCTGTGTCTGGGCCACATTGTGTTTGCTGACTCCAGTATAATACTCTTGGCCTCGCAGCTTCACTCACCCCTGGCCCTGCCTGGTCTCTTCCTCCTGGTCCCCTGACTGAGATCACAGAAGGCTTGTGAGGACATGCCTTCTTGGGAATAGTGCCAACAGAAACCACATGACTGCATGGCGAGACGAATACATGTGTACTCAACGGGTAGTTTTTTTTTTTTTTGCCTTATTCCGTCTTCTTTCTTCTCTCTTCCTCATTTTAGCTTAAATGATAACTAACTGACTGAAATTGGCAGAAGTTGTATGGAAAGGGTAGCGAAAACTGTGGGTGAGAGCTGATTTGACTTTTGGATTTATACCATAACTGTAAATAGAACTCAGCTCCCAAACTCCCTCTGGCCCCCTAACCTCCACCTTTTTTCTTTTTCTTTTTCTTTTTTTGGATATATATTTGTCTTTTATTGGATCACATAAAGTATTTTCAGGACAGCCTCAGTGGCAAATAGTATGAAAGGAATGACAAGTACCTCATTCTATGTCCATATGGTTTTGATTTCTTTTACTAGCTCTCTATATTTTTAACACTCTTCATTCTACATAATTTGGTATAAATTTATTTATTTTTAGTTTTCAACATTCCCTTCCACAAGTTTTTGAGTTCTAAATTTTCACCCCATCTCCCCCCTCCCCCCAACCCAAGATGTCATGCATTCTGAATATCCCTTCCCTACTCTGTCCTCTTCTATCTCTCTCCCCTTCTCTTATCCCCTTCCCCTTCTATTTTCCTGTAGGGCAGGATAGACTTCTGTACCCCATTTCCTATATTTATTTCCCAGTAACATGTGAAAACATTTTTTTTAAACATATGTTTTTAAAACTTTAGGTTTCAAATTTTCTCTCTTCCTCCCTCCCCACCCACCCTCATTGAAAAGGCAGGCAACTCAATATAAGTTGTACATGTGCAGTTATGTAAAACACATCCATAGTAGACATGTTGTGAAAAACTAACTCTATTTCCCTTAATCCTATCCTGCCCTCCCATTTATTCCATTCTTTCTTTTGACCCTGTCTCTCCTCAGAAGTATTTACTTCTGATTAACCCCTTTCCCAATCTGCCCTCCTCTCTATCATCCCCCTGCTCTCTTGTCCCCTTTCCCCCCTATTTTCCTGTAGGGTAAGACAGATTTCCATACCCAATTGAATGTGTATGTTATTCCCTCCTTAAGCCAAATCCTATGAGAATAAGATTCACTCATTCCCTCTCACCTTCCCCTGTTTCCCCTTCCACTGTAAGAGACTTTTCTGTTTTTTTTTGTGAGATAATTTACCCCATTCTACCTCTCCCTTTCTTCTTCTCCAATATAATCCTCTCTCATCCCTTTTTATTCTCCAGATATGACCCCTTAATCTTCAACTCACCCTGTGCCCTCTATCTATCTATCTACATATACATACATATAATTTTTTTCCTCCAACTACCCTGATACTGACAAAGGTCTCATGAGTTATAAATATCATCTTTCCATGCAGGAATGTAAACAGTTCAATCTTAATAAGTCTCTTATGATTTCTCTTTCCTGTTTACCTCTTCATGTTCCACTTGAGTCCTGTATTTGAAAGTCAAATTTTCTATTCAGCTCTGGTCTTTTCATCAGGAATGCTTGAAAGTCCTCTATTTCACTGAATGACCATTTTTTCCCCTGAAGGATTATACTCAGTTTTGCTGGGTAGGTGATTCTTGGTTGTAATCCTATCTCCTTTGCCCTCCGAATATTATATTCCATGCCCTGGTCCTTTAATGTAGAAGCTGCTAAATCTTGTGTTATCCTGATTGTGTTCCACAGTACTTGAACTGTTTCCTTCTGGCAGCTTGTAATATTTTCTCCTTGACCTGGGAACTCTGGAATTTGGCTAATATTCCTAGGAGTTTTCCTTTGGGGATCTCTTTCAGGAGGAGATCTGTGGATTCTTTCAATTTCTATTTTGCCCTCTGGTTCTATATATCAGGGCAGTTTTCCTTGATAATTTCTTGAAAGATGATGTCTAGGCTCTTTTTTTGATCATGGCTTTCAGATAGTCCAATAATTTTTAAATTCTCTCTCCTGGATCTATTTTCCAGGTCAGTTGTTTTTCCAATGAGATATTTCACATTGTTTTCTAATTTTTCATTCTTTTGGATTTGTTCTACTGTGTCGTGATTTCTCATAAAGTCACTATCTTCCAATTGCTCTATTCTAATTTTTAAGGAAGTATTTTCTTCAGTAAGCTTTTGGACTTCCTTTTCCATCTGGCCAATTTTGCTTTTTAGGGCATTTTTCTCCTCATTGGCTTTTTGGACCTCTTTTGCCATTTGGGTTAGGCTATTTTTTAAGGTGTTATTTTCTTCAGTATTTTTTTGGGTCTCCTTTAGCATCACTCTCAGTTTTTCCTCTACTTCTCTAACTTGCTTCTGAAAATCGTTTTTGAGCTCTTCCAAGGCCTGGGACCAATTCATATTTTTCTTGGAGGCTTTGGATGTAGGGGCTTTGAGTTTGTTGTCTTCTTCTGGTTGTATATTTTGGTCTTCTTTTTCACCAAAGTAAGATAATATAGTCTGACTCTTTTTGCCCTGCTTGCTCATGATCCCTTGAGTTTTAAACTCTTTGTTAAGGTACGATTCTGCTTCCAATGTGGAGAGTGTACTGTCCCAAGCTTCAGGGGTTTGTACAGCTGTTTTCAGAGATACCTGTAGGGACCTGTAAATTTTCAGTTCTTCCAAGGTGGTATGATAAGGGCAAGGTGTTTACTCCTTTCCTGGCCTGCCACTACAAGTACTCCTTTCTGTCCTGTAACTGTGAGGAGGGGCTTCTCTCCGTAATCTCTACAAGCTCCACCAAGCCAGCTCCTCCAGCACCGCTGCCCAGAACTGTGGCCCAGATCCAAACATGGGCAAAGGAAGAGATTCCTGCCTCAGCACTGGCAAAGAGATCCCTGCAATCCCTCTCTGATCAGCCACTGGATTCCCCCTCAGTCTGTGGGCGGAAGCGGGAAGCAGCTGCCCCCCACAGGGCCAGCTCTTGGGGAATGGAGCTGAAACCCCCTTCCTTTCTCAGGCACCGACAGAAACAGACTTTTCCCACTGACCTTCTAATTTGTCTTTGGCATTGGTGGATTGAGGAGTCTGGAAACCTCCAAGGCTGCCCGCGATTCAGTCCTCTGAGGCCTGCTCCAGGTTTGCTGCAGCCTGCGCGCCCACGCTGCGGACTGTGCACTCACGCTGCGCTGCGCTCCCAGCCCCGTGCGACACACCTTTCTGATCAATCATCCAGGTTGTCTTGGGTTGGAAATTTGTTTCACTCTGTCTTTTTGTGGGTTCTGCTGCTTCAGAATTTGTTTAGAGCCATTTTTTATGAGTATTTGGAGGGTTTTGGAGGAGAGCTCAAGCAAGTCATTGCTTTCACTCTGCCATCTTGGCTCTGCCCCCTCACCTTTTTTCTTAACATTTAAAACCTGGGATCACCTATAGTATATGACCAAGAAGAGTTTCAGGAAAGCTGGCTTTGGTGAACCTGAGGCTCTTTGCTCTTTCTACTTTTACTATCCTTCAGGATATTAAAGAGTCCTGATTTTGTGGCTACAAATGGCAATCTTCCTACAACTTAGTATTTGAGCTTTGAGAGTTGCTGTGGCCCAAACAATCCCATCATCCTCCAGCAAAACTGGTGAGGAAAGTCATCAGACTTCAGTTGATCGTTGGACAATAGATAGCTTGTTAGTGGACCTGTTTTCAGGTCTGCCTTAGTTTGCTGAGTCCTTTGAAAGTTTGCCCTAGGCTTTCATAAGCTCTGAGAATCTATCCCCTTCCCACTATGGTGAGGAATTGAAACAAGGATCTTTTTCTTGTCAGCCATTTAATTGGTTTCTATATTTATTTCTGAGAAAAAAATACCCATAAGTGACAAATTAATGGTATAACTTCTTTTTGCTATTTTACTGTACATTGGAAAGGAACAACTTTTCTGTTGAAGGACCCTTGGGCACTGGTTGTGGTTTCGTGAATCCTTTTGTAATGTTCACACAAGAAACTCCTTTTTTCTTTCCATGCCACTGTCAATTTTAACATTTAAATATAAAATAAAATGACCCATAATATTTATAATTACACAATCCAAATCATCAGCATATGTAATCTAGGTCAGTTATATAACTAGTTGCTCAAATGTATTGACCTATCTAAGAGAAGTCTACTTAACCCAGGGGAAAAGAATGATAATATGATTATAGAATAATGCAATAAAATATAATTTAAAGCATAACATTAATGATCTAATATTATAATGTTAGAAATCATATTTGTAATATGACTTAGAATATAACATGTATTTATAATATAAAACAAAATAATAAATTAATATTTGTAATATAATAACATGCTCTTTCCCTGTCACTCCTTTCCCTCTTTATATAAATATAAAGCACTACTATTCATTTTGTTCTTCTTTTTAATATCCCTCAAAAATCTTTTTTGCTTTTAAACTATACTTATTCTATCATCCCTCCTCCATCTCTGCCTTAGAGGCCTTGGTGTGAACTATATAAGACTTATAAGACTGCTATAGTTTACTTGGTAAAAAAAAATGGAGAATTCTGAAGTTACCATCATGATTGTGCGCTCTCTGAAGGGCCCAAATAGCTCAAACAACTAGTTGGGATAAAGTGATTTGTTAAGTAAAAGATATTCTGGTGAGATAGCCCAAGAATGGGAGTCCTGGAGCGTCTCTTCCATCATGACCATAAAAGTTGTATAGAAAGATGGAGGGAAGCCCTTAGGAATGTGTTAGCTTTACAGTCAGTTATCTGAGATAATTGCAAGGCCAATTACCCTGCTTCCTACAAAGGATGAAAGTGGTGTCTTGGATAGAATGTTAGACCTAGAGTCAGGAAAACTTGTGTTCATATCCCACCCCTGATACAAGCTTGGTGACTGTGTACAACCAGACCGTGGAGCGTGTTATTGTAAAATGTAGAAAGGGGTGTGATATGCAGAAAGCCTGGGAAGGTAGACTGGAATCAGACTATAAAGGACTTTAAATGCCACACAGAGGAGTTTATTCATATTCTAGTATCTAGAGTACCTACCTTATAGGATTATAGCTATTAAGATAATATGAAATAGTGTATGTAATTTGCAATCATTTAGCACATATACATATCAGTTATTATTATTATTATTATTATTATTATTATTACTTTTAATCAGAAGAATCCTGTAATTTCCATGATGTAAATGACTTTGGAGACAGACTCATGTCTGGACAAAGTTCTCCTCTACAATATAACTAGCAAATACTCATCGAGCCTTTACTTGAAGACCTCTGCTGAGGTCCACTACTTCCTAAGGCAGCTGATTCCACTTTTGGATAGCTCTAATTATTAGGAAGTTTTTACTGACATCAAGCCTCAATCTACTGTTTCGCAACTTCAGCCCATTGTTTCCAATTCTGCCTCCTGGGACCAAGTGGAGTAAGTCCAGTTGCTCTTCCATGTGGGAGTCTTCAAATGCTTGATGACAGTTATCATATCCTTCTTAAATCTTCTTTTCTCCGGGCTAATCATTCGAAGTTCCTTCAAGTCCAGTGTAACATAGAGAGATATGATATGACCAGGTTGAAGCAATGTGGTTATAGATGAGATAACATCACCATTCTTCCTATAATAAACGAGATAGCATGTATTAGCAGTCACATAGGATGAGTGTAAGTGGCAACACTTACAAGAAAATACAAAGAAAAAATAGATTAAAAGTTGTTATAAAAATATGGATGAGCACAAAAAGAAGATGGGCTGATGATACTGGGAGAGAGAGGGAGGGCAAGGAGAGCCTCTGGACAACAACAACAACAGTAACAATAATAATAACTGACATTTATATAGCACTTATTATGTGCCAGGCAATGTACTTAGTATTTTACAACAGCCCTGAGAGGTTGGTGCTATTATTATCCTCATTTCACAGATGAGGAAAGTGAGGCAAATAGAGGTTAAGTGACTTGCCCAGGATATCACACAGCTAGTAAGTGTCAGAGGCTAGATTTGAAGTCTTCTTTGTTCTAGGGCTAGAGCTCTATCCTCTCTAGCACGTAGCTGCCCTAATAGTATCCTTATAGTATCAAGAAAGCAAAGAAAGTCCACAGTATGTCAGATGTGGCAAACTTATAAGAAGACATTGGAGAGTTGTATAAGATGGAAAAATACTGGTATACTATGTTTTGCATCTTTGGAAAGAATACCAACATTGATGAGATCAAATATCCATTGAAATATTTGAGTAGTAAAGGCCATGCCTTTCCATAGATTTCAATATCCGTAGGTACCTGAGGCAGTCAGAATTGTTAAGCATATTAATGGTTCTTGGTATACTTTCTGTATTGTTTTCATTGTGTCTAAAGGTGATGGTATTGTTGGCAACATTTCCTGTAGATATTACAATTGTGTATTTGTCCTAAAGAAATATCACTAGTGTAGTCCAGGTCACTGGGAAGTAAACTAGCCCTACTCCTAATATCCTGAGTTCATTTTTACATCAATACTTTGATGGATTTAATAAGATTAGACAGGGATTTTATGAATAGGACTTTCCTCCTTGGTCCCCAGAATGCTAATAAACTCCTAAGATTTTCTAGATAAAAACAATCCAGTGATGAATTTGAACAAGTCAGATGACAGATATTTATTCAATATATATACAACAAGCATGGTACCAGCTGGAGCTCTCTACTAGATTAAGACAGGAACAAGGATGTAGGGTAAGTTCCCTGACTTTATGAAGCTTAAAATGTAATTAGTAGAAAACAACACAGATGAAAACTGAACATAGGAAGAATTTAAGTAGTTTATCCAAATGAAAACTATGCTCTCATTTAATACATCTAAAAAAACCCTCAAATGGATTTTCATGGTTTCTAACACACTAAATGTACATTGGCTGACTTGCTAGTGGATAAGCCAAGAAACTTTAGGGATTTGGAATTGAGACATCAATGTGTGGCCAGTTGTCAAAAATCATTCTCTTCTACCCTATTAGCATTTAGATTTTGATTATTTCATTGCAAGAAGTTTGTGAATTATGAAATGTCAGGTCACTGAATGGCCAATGGAGAGATGCATGGTGGGTGCATTTAGATTTCATCTTATTGCCAACAAAGAATCATACAGGAAAAGTGGCATAAATGACAACATTGGGAAGATATATGATATGACATATATCATATATATGAAAAAGAGAATGGATGTTCTTGTATTGAGAGTTAGGAATATGCATTTGAATTCATGCAATGACAAGCTACCTAAAGAATCGCCCCCAACATATTAGAAGGACTTTGGAGGACTTATGTGAGAACATAGACAAATGTCAGACTTGATGAGAGAATTGGGGTGGATTGGAATATACATTACGATAGGGAGTACCCAAATTGATGGCATTACAGATCCATTGAAGCATCAAGGCAAGCCTTTAAATTTATTTTGAGGTACCTTTTGTAGAGGTAGATAAATAGTATTCACATTGGAATTGGAGAATTACATGTTGATTTGAAAGTGGCCTTTTCAGTTAGAAGTTGGAAAAGAAGTCAGGAAAGCCTGGATCTAAATTCTGAACTGATAGAAATATGAGAGAAAAAGAGGCCATCCTTTCTGTATTCTGCCCACTTATTAATTAAAGACCACTTAATTTAATGTGTCAGTGGCTAACCCTAGACAATTCACCTCCATTCAGTGCCATTTATTAAGCACCTTTTAGATGTGCTAGGTATTGAGGATGCAAAGCTGAAAAACAACATAGCCTGTCTCCCCTCAGGGAACTTATAGTATAATGAGGGAGTATTATAATCTAGGCACATAACCATGACACAAAAGAGAATACGATAAATTAAGAGAAAGATACAGATAAAGTGTTAAAGGAAAATTTGAATAAAGAAAGTAAAAGGGTAAAGTTTCGGCAAGAGGTTGCTCAGAGAATTTCAGTATTCTCTAGATTTGGATTAAAAGGAAATGGATTCCAAGAATGAGAGGTTGGAGAGGCATGATGAATTCAGATAATTGCTAGCAGTTTAGTTTTGGGGGGAAATGAAAGAATGTAAAGAGGAATAGAATCATAGATTTAGAACTGGAAGAGACCATAGATGTTATCTAGTCTAATGGTGTCAAACTGTAATAGAAATGGATCTCAATGGATGCACAGTGACTTAGAAACTGAAAATTAACATTCTCTGTGCTGCGTTTTGCTTTTATTTATTGTGTTAAAAATTTCTCAATTACATTTTAATGTCATTTGGGTTATACTTAGGAGTTTTGTGTGCTGCTCATAGCTGAAGAGTTTGATATCTCTGATCTGGTCCAACAATGTAATTTTATAGATGTAGAAATTGAGTCTCCCATTAAGTGACTTGTCCAGGGTTATATAGGTACTAAATAGAAGATTCAGCATTAGTACCAAGATTCTCTGACTACAAATTCAGCATTCTTTTTACTATAACATCCTCTTCCTGTCAGTAGGTTAAAATAAGGCTTGAAATTTAAGTTGTTGTTCATCCTTCACTTTCTTTTTTTGAAAATTTTATTTATTTTTTTCAGCCTTCATTTTCAAAGACCAGTGACATCATGGGATGATGTCTTGACTTGTGCATGAATTGGATTTAAATGAGGCAGAGTTGCATAAAGTCATCAGCCTTACTGTCTCTTCTAGTCATTAAGTACTGTGGGAAGACAAAAGTCAAGAGACTGGAGGTGGCTTGGGAAGTGGTAGATGACCTTGGCCTCTTCCATGTCTGACCAAGTTGTAATTGCTCCATGGTGCTGGCTTCAGCTACCTTTGTGGATGTTGGAACAAACTTGTCATATGCCAATTCCTCCAGTGGGAAATATTCATGTGCTTGGGGTAGACATTCCCCTGAAATTTCAGTAGAAGCCAGATTGTGGAGGGACTTAAATGCTATACTAAGGAATTTGCAGCCTATTCTAAATAGTGGGGAGCCAGGGAAGGTTTTTGATGAGGAAGGGTGCATGATCAGATTTGAACACTAGGAAGATTATTTTGGTAGCTGTGGGATGGACATATTAGAAATGGGCAAATTTTTTGTTCATTTTGAGGGAAATGGCAGGAAGATGAGTACAATTATGTACATATTGAGTTTGAGGTGTCCATGAGAATCTTGGTGAAGGGTCCAGGGGCAGATCCACTTTGGATTTGTGTTTTGCCATTTATAAAGTTATTAGCCTGTGAATAAAGACTCCCATATCATTTTGACTCATGCTATGGGAATTTCAGTTGGTCATGTGATTTAATGGACTTTCCATGGGTTTAATCTTATATTAAAATTCTCTTTTCCAGTGGGGACTGAAGCTCTTGAGACTTTGCTATGCTCTTCTATGTGTGAGATTTATTCTATTCCTACCATTGAGGACAATGGTTAAGGCAAAGATTATATCACTGAATATTAAGGCTGGTAACTTTAGGAAATGGAAACACATGTATGGATTATTTTAGAATAACAAAAAAGTAGCAAACCCCTAAAATACACAAAACCAAAACAACCCTAGTAAAAAGGAAATAAGTTCTTTTTGACACTCAGTTTTTTCTTTTTTTCCTTTTTTTATTCTTCAAAAGCAAGATGGTCTTTTAAAAAATCTTGAAAATCGATACCTTTCCGGGTCACCCTTTGTAACATCACACAGTTAGATGGAACTCTTTGTTTTTATCAAAGAATGACCCTTTCATCTGCTGAGATATAATTTCTGCCAGCATTTGATTTTGAAGGCTGTCATTTCATCCTCCAGTTTTCCTTTTTATTGTCCAGTCCTCATCTACTTGAGGGTTTTGTACATGTACTGTAATTTTTTGTTTCTTTTCAGACCAAAAAAGAAGAGGGAAAAATAAAGTAAAACAAACCATTTTCAACAATCAACATCCTCTGTTTAATTCCTGGGGCTTGTAGGACAGTGACTGGGTTGGTTGTGCTATTCTGTCCAGTTTTTATGATGCAGGGGACTAGATGAACATTTTTCCTGGATCTCAGTAAGCCAGTTTAAAAGGGCTCTGAATTCATTCAGCTCCTGAGAACATTTTAGCTCTCTAGACCACTTGTTAACTAAATGGTGCTCTAATTGCATCTAAATAACTCTCCTCTTTCCCCTCTTCTAGAATATTTGTCCAGCAGGATCTACCCTCATTGACTTCTGCTGTGTAAACCCTATAACATCCTGTTAACATTCCATTTGGATGAATATAGAACCAGAAAAACATATTTGTGAGCTGAAGGATCAGAAGTGAAGCTTAGACTATGAGATTCAGAAAGTGATTAGATGAAACGTTTATTTGAACAGAGACAAGACAATTAAGACAGGTAACAGAGTTGAAAGAAGCTAATAAAGATCTCAGACTATTTTGCCATCTTAGTAGGCATGAGATATTGCAATATGATATATTCTGAAATTTTTCATTTCATCAAACTCTGGTCCTTTTGATCATGCATGTTTATTTCTAGTTCCTTGTTATGTTCTCTTACCATACCTCCTAAGCTTTTTGAATAGGAAAGGACAGATAGAATCATACAACTCAGGAAGGTTTTTGGTGACATTAACATGAGATAAATAACTGAAAGGTGCATAGTACGGTAGACATTTTACTCCCAGTCCTGGATCACAACATAGGTGTCATCCTCAACTTCTCACTCTCTGTCAGCTCCCCCCCCCCATATCTGTTGGCAGTTCCTGTTGTTTCTAGCTTTGTAACATCTCTGGTGTATAGCCCCTTTTCTCCTCTCATACTTCCACCTCCCTGGAGCTAGACTTCATCACCTAAAGATGATTATAATAGCCTCCCTATGTGAAGTCTTCCCACTCTAATCCATCCTCCATTCAGTTGTCATATCAATCTTTCTAAAGTAGCAGGTCTGATCATGCCAAACCCCACCCCTTACTCATTAAACTCCAGTGGCTCCTTATCACCTCTGGGAACAAATATAAGTCCTTTATTTGGTGTACAAACACCATCATGTTCGGTGATTCCTCCCCCCAACTTTTCCAGTCCTCTTCTACCTTACTCCCCCCATCCCATACTCTGAGATCCAGTGACACTGGCTTTCTTTCTGTTCTTTAAGCTAGACACTTCATCTCCCAACTCCAGGCATTTTCACTGACTGTCCGCCGTTCTCTTTCTCATTTCCGCCTCCTGGCTTCCTTCAGTTTGCTTTTGGAATCTCATCTTCTACAAGAAGGCTTTCTCCACCCTCCTTCATTCTTAGTGTCATCTTTCTGTTGATTATCTCCAGTTTTTCTCTGTACGTAGTTGTTTGCATGTTGCCTCCCCCAATAGACTGAGTTCCTTGAGATCAGAGGTATCTTTTACCTTTCTTTATATCTCCTACTACCTAGTACAGAGACTGCTACCTAGTAGATGCTTAATAAGCACTTAGTGACTGTGTGACTGACTTGTAGTATCTGGAGTACCAGTCTCAGAGTTAGTGAGACTTTTGAAGCATAGTGACTGTCTGACTCTGGACAAAACACTTAGCTGCTCAGTACTCTGAGTAATTAAGACCCTAAGTTACTGAATAGGGTTTGCTCTGCATTGGTTGAGGGAGCTTCCTCTATAGGAATTCCCCAAAACAATGAAATCATAAACCTGGAAAGGCAAACAGCCAACAAGTTGACTAATAGTAGTAATAATAATAATAATAACAACAACAGTAACAATAATAGCAACAACCATAATAAATAATATATGTGTGTGAATATATGTATGTGTGTATATATGTACACATATATTCTTCTTTCTTCAGATAATGCATTTTTGATAGAAACTATATATAAAAAAGACCATCAGAAAGGGCATACTTCTAAGTATAGTATGGGAGCTACATTGATCATGAGTGCTATAGAAAGATCATTAAGCTACTGAAGAGTACCTTTACCAATATAAAAGATGCCACAGCTGTGATTTGAACTCCTGGGCTTCAGCAAGTAGTTGGTGTTATATAAGCTATGTTCTCAGTTGTCATTCAAGGAGACTCTGGGGCACTCCTTAATTCAGAAATGGCATCCACCCTCCCTCCCAGCAAATACAATGTGAAGATTTTTCTGAGATATTGGACTACAAAATGGTGTACTCTTCTGCAAAACTTTGCCTTTGGATCCAGTATTTAATCTTGTACTACTACAAATGGGAATGATGCTATTTCATTATCCCTTATATGTCAAAACTCTATTTGGCAAAGCTTCATTTGATTTGTGGCTATTGTGGTTAAGAGACTTCTGGTATCTCTCTTCTCACTGTTCAGTCATGTCTGACTCTTTGTGACCCCATTAAGGGTTTTCTTGGCAAAGATATTGGAGTGGTTTACATTTCCTTTTCCAGCTCACTTTATAGATAAGGAAACTTAAGCAAACAGGGTTAAGTGACTTGCCTAGGGTCACATAGCTAGTAAGTGTCTAAGGCCAGATTTTAACTCAGGAAGATGAGTCTTCATGACTCCAGCTCCAGCACTTTCTCTGCTGCACTACTTAGCTACCATCTGGTATCTTTAGAATGTTCTAATTTTTAAAAACTGGTTGGAGAACTCCATGTAGGATGGGATGGGTCCATCGTATTGCATGGAAGTGGAGAGAGAGGGGAAAAAGAGAAAGGGATATGAAGGGAAGAAAGATAGAGAAATGAGAGTATAAATGGGAAAGATATCTTGAGTACATGGACTGCCTGGGTAACGGTCACATTCTGTGTGATATCTACTCACAAAAATGACATCCTCAAAGAATCTTGGAGTAAGAAGGGACCTCAGAAGTTATCTAGTTCAGAATGTGTATGTGAAAGGCCTTGGGATAGATGTTGGGAATTAGGAGGCAAATTGAAAGTAGCTGTGTTTTTAGTTGTCCTGAAGTCTGATTTTCCTAAAGCCTGAGAACATTTCTTTTAGGTTCTAGGCGTATGAGTCAGTGGTTACTTTATGTCTGAAAGAGAACAAAATGGATCATGGAAGGAAGGCATTATGGGGGCAAGGAAGAACATGAATGGTTAGAAGAAGAAACAAGAGGAAAAGGAGGATTTTTTTTTCTGTCGGAAATTGATAACAAAACTCATAGCACCACAGTTGATTGTATTATTATTTTTCCAGTGTAGATGAGAATAGTCCCTCTCTCTCTCTCTAGCTCCTTTTTAAAACTTAGGCTGATAGGAAATGTCATGTTTGTGCCCCCATTATGTTAGACTATAAAAACATTTTTCTTTATTGTGTACAACTGCATCTTTTCTTGTCTTGTTAAGGGCAATGATAACGAGGAATAGGAAGCCTTCTTGATAGGTGATGAGGACATTACAAAAGTCCTGCTGTGAGTTAACTGCAAACTAAATTGTGTTCAAACTATCCGTCCCAGGGGGCTGGCCCCTGCTGAGCATCCACACTTCCTTTTTCTTTTAATCTCCCTTCCTCTCACTGAGGCTGGAAATCTTTCAGTTTAGACAACTCCTCTGTAACTTCCATAACAATATGTGGTGGTAGAAAACAGAAGAAATGATCTTGTATTTTGGGGAGGGAGTTACTTTGGCTAACCTTTTGAAAAATGTATACTTTTTAAACAGGTAAATTTAAAATACTGCTCAAGTACCAATAGGCAACACAGTTATGGACACTGCCATTTAGAAAGGACAGTGATAAGGTGGAGAGGGGCCAGGGGAAGTTGACCAGGTAGATGAATGGCCTGCTGCATGAAACTGTATTGAAATACCTGGGATTGTTTAGCCTGGAGAAGAAAAGACTCAGGAGGGTGTGATGGCTGCGCTCCTGAATTTGCAGGGCTATTGCATGGAAGAAATATTGGAATTCTTTTATTTGGCCCCAGAGAGAAGAACTGGAAGAACTATAAGTGGAAGTTGGAAAAAAAAATTTAGGCTTGATGTCAGGAAATGTTTTCTAATAATTAGAGCTCTCCAAAAGTAGAATGGGCTGTCTTAGGAAGTAGTGGGTTTCCCCTTCACCACAGATGGGGTTTTCTTGGCAAAAGTACTAGAGTGGTTTGCCATTTCTCCAGCACATTTTTCAGATGAGGAAACTGAGGCCAACAGGTTTAAGTGACTTGCTCAGGGTCACACAGCTACTAAGTATCTGAGGCCAGATTTAAACACTTGAAGATTAGTTTTTCTCACCCCAGGCCTGGTGCTCTACACACTGTGCCACCTAGCTGACACAGAAGACGTGCTACCAATTAAACCTAGAACTCCTTAGCCAAGTAAGGATCATGATTTCTATAGGAAGGAAGCTTGGTGTCAAGCAGCTGAGAAAGGGATTAAGTGCAGAAGAAGCTTGGCAAAGCTGTGTTATCCTCTACAACTGAGGCATGAAGACTTTAGATCTCTCTCTAAAATGATCAGGTTTGTATTACCCTGATATGAATTCCACATTTAGTGGGGCAGGTGATTTATATGGTGTGAAAAGGGGGAGGAGGGTTAAAGGACTAAGCAGAAACAGAAAAATAATATAAAAAGGAAAAAAAAAGATTTTGAGGCCATGGCCTACTCAGGTAGCTGCCATGTTAATTCTTTTCTTCAATGTTGTCTCCTCTATTCAAATGTGACTTCTTTGAGAGCAGAGACTGCTTTTGCCTTTTTATTTTATAACCAGTGCTTAGTACGTACACATAATAAATGACTGAAGCCTTCCTCCAAACCCTCCCCAAACTGACACTACCGTTACTCTGACCTCAGCAAATCACTTTCCCCAATATACTTGCCCTCTTCCTGCTGCCCAGGGGTCTGCTGCTTTGGCTGTACTGCCTTGGTCACCTGATGGGCTCTGTTTTGTCTTTTCCAAGTTTTGTCTCCTTGGATGATCTTGACTGGCTCTTTAGTTCTCAGTGATAGACATTAATAAATGACTTCCAAATTGAAGTAAAGATTATTTGACCTCAGTGTTCTCTTAATCATTAATCAATTAACAAGTATGTATTAAGCATCTATGTTCCAGACCCTGTGCTAAATGTTGCATATATAAATGAAACAATAAAATTATTTGTATTATCAAGGAGTTTATATTCTAATAGAGAAGACAATCATTTATATATGTATATATAAGCATGTGCATATATATGAATACACACAAATATATGTACACACACGTGTATACATATACATATACATTATGTATGCACATATTTGTGCAGGTTTGTATGCATATGTGTGCATGTATACACACTTGTACATGCACACACATATGCACAAATATGTGTGCATAGACACACATATGCAAACACATATTTGTGCATTCACAATATAATATACATTTATAAATGTATGAACAAACATATACACATGTGTATATGTCCACAATGCATGCACAAGTATGTATGCATGTGTATATACACATATTTGTGCATATGCACATGTATACAAATACATGCATGTGTGCATATATGTATACTTACATGCACAAATATATATATATATATATGTACATAAAGACACATATATACAAACATATTACACAGGAACATAAATACAGAACAAATATAAAGAAATTAAATTCAAAGTAGTTAAATACAAAATAGTTTGGGACAGAGGGCACTAGCACCAAGCAGGTAATGAGGAAAGTCTTAAATGAAGAAAGTAGTTCTTTAGCTATATCTTGAGCTGAATGAAAGAAAATGGGAATTCTATGAGTCAGAGGTGAGAAGGAAGTGCAGTCTAGGTATGAGGGAGAGCCAGTGAAAAAGTGCAGAGATGAGAGAGTAAATGTTGGTTAGCTTGGTTGGATCGCAGAATGCAGGCATTGTGGGGAGGTCATATCCGATGATCCTGAAAAGGTGGATTGGGGCCAGGTTGCAAAGAGCTTTAAAAACTAGACAGAGGAGTTTCACTATTTTCTCCCAGAGGCCATAGGAAGCCACTGAAGTTTGTTGAGTAGGAGACTGATAGGATGAGATCTGTGCTGAAGGAGAATCATTTGACAGCTGGAGAGAGGATGTACTGGAATGGGGAGATGCTTGAGGCAGGGAGCCCATTCAGGAGTCTATTGCAATAATCCTAATAACACTGTATTTTCTCATCATTTTTTTCTCCTGCCACTTTGGGGGGAGGAAAGATGATGTATTCTGCTTTCTAGTTGAATGGCTCATGCAATAATAGCTCATATTTATAGAATACTTAAAGCATTATTGCAGAGCACTTTGCTCACAGTTCTCCTGTGAGGTAATATTCATGTCATTTCTCCCTTGACTAGCACAGGTCATGTCATCTCTAAGATGGCTTTTATGAATTAAACTAGGTAAAAAGTTCATTCTCTGGCAGCAAACCTGCTTACAAGCCTTTCTGACTTTAGCTAGGCTGGTCTTTCAACTGAAGACGTAAGTTTTATTGTTACTTCCAAACTTGAATCCTTTACAATATTAGACCTGTTTGAGTTTGCGTTCAACTGGCATCACCTTCAAGGCACCAAGGTAATCTCCAGGTTGTAATGAAGCATTAGAATGGAACTGTAGAGGAGGAGTAATAATTTTTTAATAATTTGCAATATGCAGTGTTTTAAAGCTTACAAAGTAATTTCCTCACACCAAACTTGAGAGTTAGATTATATGAATGCTATTATCCCCATTTCATAGACATTGAAACTGAGGTTTCAAAAAGTGAAATGACTCACCAAGAATCACAGTGAGTGTTAATCTGGTGAGTGTTAATCTGGTGAGTGTTAAAAGCTGAGACTCCCACCCAAGTCTTCTGACTTGAAATCTATTGCTCTTCTCATTACACAATGTTGCCATAAGAGTTATTAGACTTCTCTGCTTGGTCCCAATGGGTAGAACCAGGACTGATGGGTAAAGGCTGCAAATCTGAGCTATCCAAAATCAAAATAGGCTGCTTCTGAGATCTTCAATAAAAGGGTGACTGACCACTTGGAGGCTGTGCTATAGATGGGATTGTTATTCAGGTAGAGGTTGGGCAGATCTGGTCCCTTCCAACTTTTGAGATCATGTGAGTCTATGAACTAGAACACCTGACAAAGCATAAATAACTGTTCATAGAGGACAGACGTATTAAATTGGGGCATCTGATCTCCTTTGATTTATCATTTGCAAAATTAACATGATTCTACCAGTCAACAGCATGAGAATCATGCAGTTCTGATGCAAAAAAAAAAAAGCGTTAAATGCTGTTTGAGGTTGCATAATGACATCAGATCTGGTCAGAATTTATTCGCAACCTAATCTCTTGCCTTTGATTGAATTTCTTCTTATTCAAAAAGCCAATATTTCAATGGCTAGGTAAGCTTTAAAATGTTGGGATGAAAGTCTTAGCAAAGACATGACTTTTGTAATATAAGAGCTGTAGATAAACAGCCAGGACCTAATGGATAAAATGCTAGACCCAGAATCAATAGACTTGGGTTCTTTCCTCACTAAATTGTTCCTGAGATAGGATTAGCAGGCAAGATAGACCTATCAGTCTTTTCCCCAAATATAAGATCTTGGACACGCAGGCTTGGAAAAATCCAATTTACACAGGACAACTATTTTGATATTTTTCAGAATGCTCATTTGTATTTTTAAAACACTTTTGAGAAGTGGGGGAGGCAGAGTAAGGAAATAGTACAGTTGGCTAGGAATAACATAGGCCCTGATGATTTTAGGGACAGTTGTAAGAAATAATCAAGAAATGGCAACATGGGTGGAGACTGAACTTTGACTCGTCTTTTGGTCATTGGTCGCTTTGATTCTCCTAAGATGGAAGCTTAATGATTTGTAGCCACATAGTATTTCCAACACTACCACACTGCCTCTCAGATCCTTTAAAACTCTATTCTTCCTGCCCTCTTCCTGACCCTTGTTCCTCTGGCCAGTGTTAAGCTGAAAAGTGTTAAGGCCTCCTGCAAAACCTGAATCAATCTTGAAACATCATCTATGCGGGGGCTTTTTGGGGGGAGGGGGGAGGTGGTACCTGACAGGGAAACATTCAATATTTTGGGAAATTTCAGTCAGTGAGTAAATATTTAGTAAGCTCCTAAGGCATTATGCTAAGTACTGGAGCTATAAAAGGGGGCAAAAGATAGTTCCTGTCCTCAAGGAGCTTATGATCTAACAGAGGAGACAATGAGCAAATAAAAGTAGTATAGATGAGATAGATTTAGGATAAATAGGAAAAAATTAAAAGAGGCAAGGCAATAGAATTAAGAATAATTGGGGAAAACTTTCTGTAGATGATAGGGTTTTAGTTGAGACTTAAAAGGAGCCAGGGAATCTGGTAGGTGGAGAGGAGAAGGGAGAATGTTCCAGGCATGGGGGAGAGCCAGAGAAAGTGCTTGGAGCCGAGAGATATAGTGTCTTGTTCATGGAATGGAAAGTAGGCTTGGATTTCCCAAATGTTTTCCATCCTGCTTTCCTCCTATTTAATTTTGGGCCCTGTTCATCATCATGTTTCATTGAAGTCTTTGCATCTTACTCTTTAAATCTTAATCACATCCTATCCTTTCTTCTTAGTAAGAATTTGCCCTTACTACTAATTCCACATCTAGGTATAAGATACAAGATTCACAGCTTCCCTTCCTGAGGCACTTAATATCCCCATACTGCACCTGGCTTCGTGGGGTACCTCTGCTGATGATGCTGAACTGAGGCTTGCACTCCTCAGCACTTCCTTATCCTCCATACCTCTCTCTGCCTCTACCCTCATTAAAACTTATTTGTTCCTTGCTTCATTCTCTCAGGGCTTTGGTGACTGGCAAGCTAACCTATAAATTAATTTGTGCTAAGGTGTTAATGGGTGATAATGACTTAATATGCTACCTTTCACATATAAGAAATTTGCGTTTTAATACTCATCTGCTTTTTAACCCAAAAGAATGATTAGTAATGGGCATTTAGGTCTTTCGTGCTCCCTCAGATTACAACCTTAAATGTCCATATGCTATGGTGCTTTGGTGTACAATTCGTCTTACTTTTAACTTTACATTAAATGTGATTTCATTTTGGTGAAGCTTTTCTATCATTTGAACTCATCGGTCTCTTTCTTGTAATCTTTGCAAGGTCACAGCTGTATAATTTGTTACACAGAGTGCCCTTGGAAGACAGAAAATAGGCCCATATAAAACCATGGAGCCTGGCCTGAATGCTAGCTTAGATATGTCGTTAAATGTCTGAAGGGTGTCTGATAACCGTAAGTATTTAGTTGTTTGTTTTCTTTTTAAAAAATCTGGTGCCCTTCTTTTGGGGGGAGACTGTTAGTGACTTTATTAAATCTGAGAATGTGATAATTAGTTTGGACATTAGCTTGGGTTTAGAGAGGTTGTGTAGAGTTGGGCCCGGAGCTGTAGCTGGTAATTATAGTAGAAACAAGAGACAGGTGGAAGATCATGTCTCAGGATTTCAAAATCCTGTTAACTTAAAATAGGCTGTTTTTAGAATAAATTTGTCATGTCACTTATGAATTCCTTAAGTTTGGATGGATTCCTTAAATATGTTGTTCAGTTATTTCAGTTGTGTTCATCTCTTCATGACTCCGTCTGGAGTTTTCTTGGCAAAGACACTGGAGTGGTTTGCCATTTCCTTCTCCATCTCATTTTACAGATGAGGAAACTGAGGCAAACAGGTTTAGATGACTTGCTCAGGGTCACACAGCAAGTAAGATCTCACCTCAGGAAGGTGAGTCTTCCTGCCCTCCTTAAGTTTATTCTCTCTTTGTAGTTGGAACAAAGGATGAGGATGTTCTTAATTATATGTGCACAAAATCCAGTAAGGTATAGATAATGATTTTACAAAAAACATCCTCACCATAGTCCTGTGAGATAGGTAATGTGTGTGTGTGTGTATACATATATATGTGTGTATATATACACATATATGCACACACACATACACATATATACACACATATACACACACATATATGTGTGTGTACATATATATGTATGTATATATATACATATATATATATATATATATATTCATTTTACAGGTAGCAAAAGTGAGATTTAGGATCACACAGTTATTAAGTATTTAGTTGCCTATATTGGTAACTGAAAATAGAATTGGATAACTCTTTGCCTTTTTTTGTGGGAGAGGGATGTGTCTGGACCTGCTGTTTCACTAGTGTATGGAAACTACCTGCACTGATGCACTTTGGCAACTGTTCTGTAAGGAATTGTCTTAGTTGCTTGGAGCATTAAGAAGTTAAGTGACTTGACAATAGTCCCATAAATAGTAGTATATGTTAAAGGTAAAACTTGAATCTGTGTCTTTCTGACTCTGATCCTAGCCCTCTATCTATTGCTATGCCTGTTGAGATTTGCAGTGGATAATGTGTTCAACTCGGCAATTGACCAGGGTTAAAATCCTGACTCAGACACTTTCTAGCAATTTAGCACTGAGAAAGTCCTTTGAACTCCTCAAGCCCTGTTTTCTGTATTTGTAAAATGGTGGTAATATTAGCATCTCCCTCATAGGGTT
Source organism: Phascolarctos cinereus (assembly GCF_003287225.1). Lineage (NCBI taxonomy): Eukaryota > Metazoa > Chordata > Mammalia > Diprotodontia > Phascolarctidae > Phascolarctos > Phascolarctos cinereus. The sequence continues at coordinate 551,107,034 of NW_027555847.1, read as the reverse complement.
ATTGTGAGAGTCAAATGAAAGAATATATATAAAGTGCCATATAAGCCTCAAGACTCAATATAAATGCCAGACAGTATATCGATATCAGTTGAACTTTGAGCTAATGTGATGAATATAGTAGATAATTTTCATTGGAATGCAACAAATGTTTATAGAGTACATATTGTATAGCTAGCACTATGATATACTAGCATGATGTGGTTGCTGAAATCAAGGAGCTTTGGGAATTTGGAGAGAAAAAGACTTTCAAATAATTACTGGTAACACTGAGACCAATTCAAGACAGTGTGTAATAATAGGAGAGATTGGCTATCTGGTTGATATTATGAATATTATGAAAGAAAATAAAAGAATTGCAGGATTACACGCTTCACTACTTGAAGGATCTATGATTTTGGGGGTGTTATGGGTATGGCATACACTGCCGTAGATCACATTTTCTGTCTAACTTAGTAGATGGACTTTGTTGTTGTGGCCAAAAATTTATCCCTCTGACATGGGCTCTTGGTCGATGAACATCTGTGATTCAGTGACACTGGCCTCCTTTCTGTTCCTCACACAAGATGCATCATCTCCCAACTCTGAGTATTTTCACTGCTTATCTCCCATGCCTTAAATATCTTTCCTTCTCATCTCTACCTCCTGGATTCTCTGGCTTTCTTCAAGTCCCAGCTAAAATCTCACCTTCTATAGGAAGCTTTTCCTAATCCCCTTCAATACTAGGGACCTCCCTCTGTTGTTTATTTACAATTTATTCTGTATATAGCTTGTCTGTACATAGTTGTTCGCGTGTTATCTCCTCCATTAAACTCCTTGTGAAGAGGGGCTGACTTTTCCCTTCCTTTATATTCCCAGCGACTAACACATAGTAGGTACTTAATAAATGTTTATTGACTGACTGATTGGTGGGCCCAGAGTTAAGTCTTTCCCAGTGTGGGGGAGATGCCATAATGTTCCATTGGCATAGATTGAGAATCTGTGTTCTCTTGAAGTATCAAAAGTAGAACTTTAATGGAGGCTAGGAATTAATCAATCAACTAGTAGTTATTAAATGTCTGCTATGTGCCAGGGACTGTGCTGGGCATCAAAGACAAAAAGAGAAATAGTTCCTGCTCTTCAGGAGCTTATGTTTTATCAGGGAATGCATTTTTTACACATATAAAAATACAAAAAATATAGATAATACTTATGGCCTAGGTGGACTTCCAGAAAGCTTAGAGCTCAAATAGACTTGGTTTCAATATTGGGATTCCTGACTACAGAGGAATCAAATTCTTTCATACCATCCCAGTGTGAAACTTTAAAGAAATCTCTATAACAAAACTTAGGTATGCATGACTAAATGAGCCAGAAAATTAAAAGCAAACTCTAAACTAGAAAAAAAAAACCACTCCCCTTAAATCCAAGCAAAATGTTCTGTTTGTATTTGACTAATGTATATAATTTCTTTCATATGCCACCAAATATAACATTAAAAGGAAGGGAAAACAAGAGAAGGAGTGAGTCTTAGAGCAGTACCCTTAATATAGTAGGCTCTTGATAAAAATTTATTCAATTGAATTGAGCAGAAAGAAAAAGGACAAACGAAATGAATGAAGTTTACTATCTTCTCATTTTTTTCTCTTACTGGTAACTGGTTTTATTTTCGATACTGAGGTTTTTTGTTTGTTTTTTTAAACAAAATGATATGCCAACCACATCTGTATGAAACTCTACCTCTCTGTATAATCCCTTATCTACTATTGGATACTCTGTTCTGTCATCTTGATGGTATCAGGCCTGGCGCATCTATAAATTGTGCTTGGGTTTACTCCTGTTCCTAAAGGCGAACTATACTTATAAATGGCCCTTGAGGGGTGGAGAACTAAGTTAATACAGGCTCAATTTTCTCATTTGCTCATTGCCCTGAGTTGAGAGACTTGAGTTGTAATGTAGACAACACTTGCTCGAGCATAGAGAAATGGTTTATTTGAACTCCACTGCTCCTTCAGTTTCTGGTTTCCCAACCAGCCACAGACTTTTTTAAAGTTTCTCTCTATATTTTTGGTTAGTCTCTCACAACTACAGTGGCGGCAGCTGGACTTTGAACTGTTTTTGGCAGTTCTCTTAAAGTGCCTGTGGGGCAGATTCTGATAATTTCCAGAGGGAGTTCCCTTTAACTGGCACGAGCATTGCATAGTGATCTTTAACATCTGGGGTTAAAATCTTCTAGGTTTGCTTTTGGTTTACATTCAGAGCTGAATTCAATGAAGAGAATACTTTTCCTGTGTCTATTCATTCTTGGTTACTCCTTTATAAATGCCTCGTACCTATCTTTTTCTCTGTCTGGCTCTTTCCCTGTTTCTCTTGGAAGGGTATTCTCAGGTATGATTCCGCGCTTGAGATCTGTGGTGTTATATTATAAGACATAGCTTTCTAATTTATTTTTAAGTACCTAATGCCTCTCTGTTCATCCAGTGGTAGTTTGAAGTATAGCACTTTTGCTGTTAAATCAACAATGTGTTAACTAGTGCATGGAGCCAGATAACCATATGGTGGAGAAAATCTTCACCTGTTAAACCCTTAAGGTACTTTATGAAAAAAAAATAGGAATAGTAGATTAATAGATCAGTAGAGCACTTGGCCTAATTCAATGCCCCTGCTGTGACTCCTCAGTGTCAGGAGACCATTATCTGGGATATTTTGTTTATGTAAAGAAATGTGAATGAGTTCTCAAACCACTGCATTGAAAACCACAAAATTTTGGGTTGAAATCTTGGTAACTTCAAGATTCAATGCTTTTGCTCTGATTACAGAGGGTGTGTGTGTGTGTGTGTGTGTGTGTGTGTGTGAGAGAGAGAGAGAGAGAGAGAGAGAAAGAGAGAGAGAGAGAGAGAGAGAGAGAGAGAGAGAGAGAGAGAGAGAGAGAGAGAGAGAGATCTGCTTTTAAATATGAGACTTTTACTCATGATGGAAAATGCTGTCCATATTCAGAGAGAGAACTATGGAGTCTGAATGCAGAATGAAGCATACTATTTGCTCTCTCTTTTGTTTCTTCTTTCTTATAGTTTTTCCCATTGGTTCTAATTCTTCTTTACATCATGACTAATGTGAAAATATGTTTAATATGAATGTATATGTAGAGCCTATATCAGATTGCATGCCATCTTGGGGTGGGGGAAGGAATGGAGGGGGGGAAATTTAAAACTCAAAAGTGTATGGAAGTGAATGTTGAAAATAAAAAACAAATAAAATTAAAAAACAAATATGAGACTTTTAAAATATCATTTTATGGACGGCTCAGATTCTCATTCTGTTGACTCCATGCTTATCTTTATACTTCTTGAGTACTTGTACCTTTATGCTGTTTAGGTTATCTGGTTGTTGTTACTCAGTCACGTCCAGCTCTTTGTGACCCCATTCGGGGTTTTCTTGGCAAAGATACTGGAGGGGCTTGCCATTTCCTTCTCTAGCTCATTTTACAGATGAGGAAACTGAGGCAAATGGGTTGATTTACTTGCCTAGGATCACATAACTAGTAAGTGCTTGAGGCTGCGTTTGAACTCAGGTCTTCCTGATTTCAGAGCTGGCCCTCTATCCACTATACCATCTAGTTGCCCTAGGTTATCTAGTAGTATATTTTATTTCTCTGATTAGATGTCAGCTGACTTAAGGACAAAAGTTACATCTTAGTCATAATTGGTGACTCTGTGGTATCCAGAACAGTTCTGTATCCTCCAGAGAAGTGTAATAAATCTAGTGTGTCTAATGATGATGATGATGGTAGTATTAATCTTCTTCTATTATTTGTAGTTTCATGTATATAGAAATCAGCATGGTATCATGGAAAGAGCAAGGAATTTGGACCTGGGTTTTTTTCTACTGCTTACTAGATATGGCCTTTTGGAAGTTATTTAACCTATTTCAGACTAGCTTTATTTGTGTATAAGGAAAGGATTATTTAGTTCCATTCAATTCAATCAATATGTATTAAATGCCTACCATGTGTCAGGCACTTTCCTAAGCTCTAGGGTTACAAAAAGAGACAAAAGACAGTTGCTGTCCTCAAGGAGCTTACAATCTAATGGGGGGACAGCATGCAAACAAATATATAAAAATGGGCTACATACAGGATAAATAGGAAATAATTAAAAGAAGGAGAGCAGTGAGGGGTTAGGGAAGGCTTCCTGTAGGAGGTGGGACTTAAAGGAAGTCATGGAAGGCAGTATTCAGAGCAGAAAAGGGAGAGCATTCCAGGGATTGGGGACAGCCAGAGAAAATGCCCAAAGCCAAAAGATGTAATGTCTTGTTTGTAGAACAGCCCAGAGGCCAGTAACACTGGATGGAAGAGTATATGTTGGGGAGTAAGATGTAAGAAGACTAGAAAGGTAGGTGGGGCTAGGTCTTGAAAGTCTTTGAATGCTAAACAGAGCATTTTTTGTTTGCAGTCTTCCCTTGTGTAGTATGACCATGAGGAAAGTGCTTTGTATGTACAACATAAATGAGAGCTATCTTTATGTACAGATATTTGCAAGTGATTGATAAGACATGTTAAAATATTAATTTCTTCTGTTCATACCTATAAAACTCATTATAGCTATTAAATTAAAATATAAAATACAACTGATTTTTAATTCTTTCCATTTTAAGTTTGGACACCAAATACACTTAATCACTTGATTAAATGGACCTCTTGACTAATGAGAATAAGCTTCAATTAATTTCACCTGAGGCACAGGCCCCTCAAAGACTCTGGGTTCTTATGGATTATTTTCAGCCTCAGGGACCAAACCCAGAGGGTTGTCCTCTGTCTTCAGCAATTATTCCACAACCTTAGTATTTGTTCTGGGGTAATCTCTGAAGTAAAATGTCTTGTGTCTAGGATTCTCCAAACATGGAAAAACAGTAACCCAAGCCCCCAAGTACACACTCAATGTAATTAATGCATATTGGGTAAGATAACCTTTATTGAATCCCATGAAACTTCCAGAAGATGCAAAGAACTCAGTGGACCATGTCAACAGATAGAGAAAACTCAAACAATACTCAAAAACTCATAGACAGCTTAAAACACATACACACACACGCACATAGTAGTTCCAATATTTTAGTAATTTTCCCTTAAATCCCACAGAGAATCTGTTGAGGTCTTCGACTATGTGGGAAAAGAAATTCACTTTTTGGAACTCCTAAATTGTAGTACCCCTTCTTTTGGGACCACTGCTTTCTAAATCAGGGCTTCTTAAACTTTTTCTCCCTGTGACCCTTTCAGTGCTTCTTAAACTGTGGGTTGTGACCCTATATGTGTTGGAAATACCTCACCATGAGAGAGAGTGGCAAAGGCCCATCTCTGATCTCTCCAACATCCCTGATTTGGCTTTAGCCCTTCAGATGTAGTAGGCACGCATGAGCAATGGTCTTCTTTCTCCAAGGCCAGATGCTGTTAAGTAACTATGTGTATATACCTCTCCTTTCTCAAAAAGGATGCTGCTTGGCATGTAAGCATTCATCTTCATTTCTCAGATTTTAGATTTCTGAACTCTTGGACTTGAATGATTTCACATCTGGGGACTCTCAAACTTGAGGCTACCGTCAAGGCAAACTCCCAAGGCTGGTGCTAACCATCCTCTTTGATTAGAAGGTTAAATTCTGGGACCATGAATCCCAGGAACAAAGGGCTTTCCTTTCTCAACATAAGATATTGAAGTTCAGGAGCACTGTCCATGAATTTCCCATTTTGGACCACATCAACATAGATGTCAGCTTATGCCATGTGCTTCTGCTGGAAATCTGTCAGTGTCCCAGCTCTTTCTTAGATTAGGAAAGTGCCTTCAGAATCTGGCCTTTCAGGACTTGAGTCTAACTCTCCCATGCACTTCCATCTCAAGTTGCCATCAACTGTTTGTGGTATAAGGAAATGGAGGAATTCCTTCTCTTCTCGAGCACCCACCCTCTACCCACTTCCCTACACTTTCCCACATTCCAAGCTCATCTCCTCTGGAAGCTTACAAGATTAGAGCAAAGGGAAGATCAGGGCAAGTCACAGCTCATGTCTTCTCTATCCTGGAGATAGAGGACAATTTTGCTTCCAGTAGAAAGGCTCATGCTTTCTGTTCCTTCTGTCTCCTTCTTTGAATCATTTCCTGGGCTCCTTAGACTCTCCATAGAGATAAAAGATGAGCAGAGCCACTAATATACATTAGAATTGTGTTGAAAACATTAGAAATTTGTATCCACTGCTAGGGGATAGCACAAATCCCTGAGATTTCTAAAAGAGCATTTTTGAAAAGACTGTCACTTATTTTTCTGACATACACATTCTTTTTTTGCTAAAATACTTCCTTGAATTTATATTTAAGTGAAGTTGGGATATGATTCAAGTATTTACTGCTATGACTTAATCTTTGGACACTTTATATCTGATGAGCACGGTCATCTGCGGGTTATGTTGTATTGTTCTTAGAGTCTAGGGAAATTTGCTGCCAATCCTGGTGATAGCTAGGGAAATGTTGACCATGCTTAGTTTCCTTCCATTCATATAGATTTTACAGTTGGTGGTAAAAACAAGACTAGTATGTTTAAAAAAGTCTGCCCCTTAAAAATAATTCATGGCAGTGTTGGGGTTGAGTAGCACAGGACTCATATTTTATAGTGGGATTCATATCACTATGAACTCTTATGATTAACAGTGAGAAAGGGTAATGTGTCATATTCATATGCTGTCATCTAGATGTCAAACATGAGCTAAGATAGGCTTGCTGGGGAACATTTCTATATGTATATGCATATACATATATAGGTAGTTATAGATGAGTATATATTTTTGTGTGTACACACATCCAAGTTAAGATTTTATTTCAACTCTATTTCCAGAGTACAACTGGTAAGTCAAAAGACATTCTTTCATTTTAATGAATCTCTAAAGAAATCTAGAGAACAGATTCCTTCTTAGATATTTGAATTCACTGCTGTAATTCGTTATATTCTTTACAAGAGCTTTGCCTCCTAAAATATAGACACATAGACTCATATTAGGAATCTTTTAAAACCCGTATGTAATGCAACAGTGTTAAAATAGTAGAGTACTTATTTTTTCCCTTCTGTTAATAATTACATTGTACTATCTAAATGGAGGACAGTAGTTTCTTTTTAAATGATCTGTGATCATATACATATTCCCACATGCTCTAGCTGTTTATTCTCCCACATTCTCCAAATGATTCCTCTCAGTCATTTTTGAATCTGGTGTTGTATTGTGGTCATTTTGCTGAAAAGGCTCTTGATATAAACAGTGAGACAGCCTGATCTGGTCCTTGTTGAATGGTTTTCATAATGCATTTCTCAGTCCAAGATGAACTAGATTCCAGCCCCTAGAATGAAATAAAATTAAGGTCAAAGAGGCAAATAAAAAAAAAAACCAAACCATGTGGCCACAGTGCTCATTAGCACTCACTCATCAATATCACCAGTGTTATAGCTGGGAGACCATGGCATAGTTATTATTCTGTTATTTTTCTAATATCAAATCTGATGAAGCCAGTTTTTTTTTAAGAGCAGCTGATAGTTATGGTGCAAACTCAACAAAAAAGTTTAGTGAAATTTGCAGGAAATCTTTTCTGTCACTTGGCCTTATTCCTTTGGCTTTGGGCATCTGCTTGGCAAGAACTAGGAGCTGCTCTTATCTCTACAACTATAGATATTTAAATGTCACTAAAACCACTGACCTTGCACTTCTCTTTTGGCCAGAGAAGACACATGGAAGCCAGACAGTTAGTGTGTTGTGTATTGAGAGGGAAAGTCCTAACGGGGAGAAAAAAATGTCCATCCACATAAAAGAGCAAACATTTTGAATGTGTGCCTACGTAACCAAAACAGGGGGTTTAATCTCAGTCTATGATGATCTTCCTAAAATAAAGATCTAACCCTCACCTCACATTGCCATTTAATAAATTCCAATATCTCCTCATTACCTCTAAGATTGAATATAAAATCTTGTTTGGCTTTTAAAGCCATTCATAACCTGGTGCCTTCCTACTTTTCTAGTCTTCTTACAACTTAATCTCCTTCACATACTCTGTGATCCAGTAATGCTGATCTTTCTGTTCCTCAAATAAAACCCTTTATCTCTCCAAACTCTGAGCTCTTCACTAGCTGCCCTCTTGCATAGAATACTCTCCCCTTTCCTCTCTACCTCCTGGCTTACCTAATTTCCTTCAAGTCTCAGCTGAGGTCCCAGCTTCTGCAGGAAGCCTTTTCTAGTCCTCCTTATTCTTAGTACATTATTTCCTATGTCTTGTTTGAACTTAGCTGTTTGCATGTTGTCTCTCTTATTATACTATGATCTCCTTGAGAGCAGGGACAGTATGTTGCTTTCCTTTGTATCCTCAGTGCTTAACACACAGTAGGCATTTAATAAATGTTACTTGACTGTCTTTCAGCCTTTCATTGACTATTCCTAACCATAATGTCTTATGAAGAAGCCTTTGCTGATCCTCCATTCTTCAAACCCTACAAAGTGATGTGTGTGTGTATCTATCTATCTATCTATCTATCTATCTATCTATCTATCTATCTATCTATCTATCTATCTATCTATATGTATATATGTGTATGTATGCACACATGTATATGTGTATACACACACACACACACACACACACACACACATTAGATTGTAAGCTCCTTGAGAACAGGCTTCACTTTTGTCTTTGCACCCCCAAGTGCTTACCACAGTACCTAGAACATAGCAGAAACTTGATAAATGCTTGTAAATCAATTGATCTACATTAAGCACATATATTATATCTGTGTATCATAAATGATAAATAGAAGACTAGAAACCCTCAGGATATTTTTTCAGAGATATATTTCTCTGGTGTACCTTTGCACTTAATTCTTTTCTTTGTGTAATTTTGACACAGTATTTTAAAGACTTGGATCCCATCTTAAAACATGTGATTGATCATATTTCTGCCTAGTGATGTTTATAAGAAAATAGGCATCAATAGTTGGCCAGTTCCACCAATTGAAGACATCTCCAAGTTATCTAACTTGATATAGATGTTAAGATTTAATGGAGTTTAAAAATTGGCATTGAGTCTGGAAATGTTTAGTTTGCAAAGCAATAATATGTGAAGTATATCCATAGAATGGACTATTGGCCCTTGGAATGATACACTTATCCAAATGCCAACTTGAAAAACATGTAGCATTGGTGTGCCTAATGATTACTGAAAAACATATAAAGTTATTATTCCTTTGGCATGGCATTTCTGAGAGCTTGTCTCCTCTCCTCTCTGTTTCAGGCATGAATCATGGCAGACCAGGAAAAGACAATGATTTACTACTTTGAAGGGCAAGCATGTGTGTGATTAAAGAATATAAGTGCAGGACTCCAAGATTTACTTCCTTCCTGCTCTGTCCAGCAGGGATACCTGAGGAGAGTGAGTAATGGGATAATTTATAACACCTCAGGCCCTTCGTCAGAAGGCCTGTAGTCAAAACAGGAAGATAAAACTCAGAATGTTTCTAGTAAAAATACAACTTTTTATACACTTAACACACCCTTTAATTGCAAGTGGCAGCAACCTTCAGAATTTTCCTGTTTTAGTTACTCAAAGATTTCCATAAACAGGATAGTTTCCAATGCAGTCAAACATGTACTCAGTTGACTTTCTATGGCTCTTCTTTCGTGCTTATTTGTTTTTTTAATATCTTTCTGTTGTTGTGGACATCAAAGAAGCTCGAAGACCTAATGATAGATTATTCCCTGAACTGGGTCATTTAAGTATTAGTTGCCATCATGACAAATGCTGAAATGCTACCTGCCAGAAGCTACTAAGAACTATTAGTTGACCGTTATTATCTCATTTCATGTCTATTTAGAAATATTTTATTTCAGCTAAGGAATGCTTTCTCCAGTGCTTTTTCCCATGGGGGTAAAAAGTTATTTCTCCTCTTCATGTAATTCCTTCCCAAACCACTTTATAAGGTATGTGAATGAGTGTTTGAGGTTTGAAGGGCCCCTATAATTAAAATTATGTTAGGTGACAACAGAACATTGAACATTGCTCAAATGAGTGGTCATAACTGCCAAAGCAGTATGGTATAATGGAAAGAATGATGCACTTGGTAACAGGAATTCTTTGGTTCCAATCCTGCTTTAGATACCTACAGCTCTGAACATTTGTTTCTACACCTGGAAAATGGGTATAGCAACATTTCTAGCACTTATCTCACAGGACTGGTGTGAGGATCAAGGGAGATTATAAAGGTAAAATGTTGTGTTAACCTTTAAGAGCTATATATAAATGTCAGCTATTATTGTACTCAAATTTATACACACAGTTTTTCAGCCATAATGAGTCTTCAAAACTTTTCATAGATGCAGATAACTCATCACCAAATGCCTCTTGGACATATCAACCTAGAAGTCTTGTAGGTATCTCAAATTCAAGAAGTAGAATTAATTACCTTCTCCCCAAACCTTCCCGTCTTCTAACTATCCTCCCAGTGTTTTAGGTTTAGAACCTCAGTGTCTTCCTCACTTTCATTCAGCTCACATATCCATTCCACTGTGAAACCTAAGTGTTTCTACCTTTACAACAGCTGTTGTATATGTCCCCTTCTTTTCACTCCCATAGGTACCACCCTAGTTCAAGCCCTCATCACCTTTCATCTGAAGTTGCAATAGCCATCTGATTGGTCTTTCTGTCTCTAATTCTATCTACCACTCAGCTGCCAAAGTGATTTTCCTAAAGCATGGATCTAACATTCACTCACCTACTTGGTAAATGCCAGTGGTTTCTCTCTTACAACTAGGTTCAGATACAAACTCCTCTGGCATTTAAGATTTTTCATTACCTGGATCCTTCTAGCCTTTTGACATTTTATTCTTGTCTACCTACTCATGTATATAGCTACCTTGACCTACTTGCTAATCCTCCCACTTGGAACTCTATTCTTTTATACTAACTCTCCCCCCTGCCTAGATTGTACTTCCTCCTCCTCTCCACCATTTAGCATCTGTTATCTTTACTGCAGAAAGCCTTTCCCAGTCCCCCAGAAACTGTCTTCCCTTCTGAGATTTCCTTCCATCTATTCTGAGTATCTCTTGTAAGCACCTAATTATTTGCATTATCTCTTTTGGAGTGGGGAGATAGTTTTTACCTTTCTTTGCATTTCCAGTGTTTGGAAGCGTTGTTGCTGTTCAGTCCTTTCCATCCTGTCCAACTTTTCTTGACCCCTGTGGACCTCTGTCCATGGAATTTTCTTTGAAAAGATACCGGAGTGGTTTGCCATTTCTTTCTCCAGTGGCAAACAGAGGTTAAGTGACTTACCCAGGGTAACTAGGAAGTTTTTGAGGCTAGATGTAAACTTAGGTTTTCCTGACTCCAAGCCCAGTACTCTATCCACTGTACCACCTAAATGACCCTGCTTAGCAGAGAACCTAACAATAAATGTCTCGCTCTGATTTTTTGTTGGTTCTCCCACTCCAGAGGTTTGAGGGACTATTTTAAAATTGTTTGGAGGGCTATGTCAGGAAGGTTCAGATGAGTGCTTTCCCTACTCTGCCATCTTGGCTTCATGCTCAGAAATCTGAGGAAAAACTTATTAAGTGTTATGTTCCAGGCACTGTGCTAAGGGATCTGAAAAGTTGGGAAGTAGGGTGGAATAGGTGAAAATGAAGGTACCAGGCACAGGGATATGGTTTGATGTCTAGAAAGTCAAGAAGAAGGTAGGAGTGGAATGAGAGGAGGCCATTGTGGGCCTGTCCATAAAGTGAAGGTTCTAGGAGGAACTCACCAATGGGGGTAAGGGGCTAAGTCCTATGGTGAGATATTCAGCATGAGCATTTCCCCATTTCCCACCAGCTATACTACTTTTGAGGTAGCTAAGTGGCTCAGTGGACAGAGCGCTGGGCCGGAGGTCAGGAAGAACTGAGTTTAAATTTGGCCTTAGACAACTACTGGGTGTATAACCCTGAGAAAATCACTTAGCCTTAATCCACAGGGGAGGAAAATGGCAAATCACTCTAGTATCTTTGCCAAGAAAACCCCAAAAGGGATCATGGAGTTGGACTTGACTGAAGACAACATACAGCTTTTGGACTTCTTTGGAAGTCTCCATCAGGTCTTCCTTGAATCTGCCTGGTATTCACTTGTACTCACATCTCCTCAGTACTCTTTGTCCCTCTGATTGGAAGGTTGGGCTATGGGCTCCAGGCCCTCTATTTAAAGAAGGAGCTCAGCACTGTTCCTTGAAAGCAGAGATTGTCTTTGTATTTGTATACCCAACACTTAACACAGTGCCTGGCACATAGAAGGTACCTAATAAATGTTTATTGAGTGACTAGATCGAGCAGGCCATATGTGTTATAGGATGTTCCAGGGTGAGGAAGGCCCCATGCACTAAAGAAAGTTCCATGATGAGACAGCAATAGAGGCATGGTTCTAATATCCATAAAATCAGGAACAGGGCTGGAATTTATGTAGCACTTTAAGGTTTGCAGTGTGCCTTACATATGTTATTTTATTTGATCCCCACAATAACCCTGTGAAGTAGGTGCTATTATTAACTTCATTTTACAGAAAAAGAAACTGAGGCAGACAGAAGTTAATGTACTTGCCCACAGCTAAGAGGCAGGATTTAAATTCAAGTCTTCTGACTCCAAATTCAGCATTCTATCCACTATGTAACCTAATTGTTTGTAGAAGTAGAAATGGCAAGATTTGGCAACTGACTGAATATTTGAGATGAAGTAGAATGAAAAAGTAGAGTATAATGCCAAGGTTTTGAACCTAGGAGACTGGAAGAATGATGATGCTTTCAACAGAAATAGGGAATTTTGGAATAAGGGTGAGTTTTTTGGGGTACAGGATAGGGTAGGGAAGATAATGAATTCTGGCTTGGACATGTTGAATTTGAGATATCTTCAGGACCTGTATTAGCGATTAGCATAATGTGATTCGGCCTTCTGGCTTGATTGTTAGAAAAATGATCTTTATATTGGGAAAATTTTTTTTAACAGAATAAGACTTATTTTAAATTTCAAAAGTTCATAGTTTTCCCTTCAATTTAAAATATATCTGTCTATATCTCTATCTATCTATCTGTCTGTATTTCACTTAGGATGATCTTAGTTGGTATTGGACTTCTGACTTTAAGGTCAAGCAGACAAAATAAAGTTCAAATGGTTTCAACTGATAAGATTTTTTTTTGTACTCCCCCATTCTCCCCAGGGAACTAAGATGTATTCTTGTATTAAGTTGGTGCCCTCTCAATCTGACCCCTCCTCCCCTATCTGCTGTGATATTAGGATAGTATCCTTGATATTGTTGGGCATTTATATGTAATATTATGCTATAACAGCTATAATCTTTTTAAATAATTGAAAGCAATTAGAAATAGTGTAGAGAGACAGGAACTGTTGTTATTCCCTTATAATGAATTAGTGCTTCCATATCATGCTGTCCTTAGTATCTATACTATAGGACTACCTTACAGGTGTTTAGAAAGACAACCCCCTCATAATTAAATCCTTTTGGTACTTCAATAAATATAGCAGTTTAGATGAGTTCCCAGATGAAAGTGCCTTGGAAGAGATTCTATTCTAGGGAAAAGGGTATTTAGGTAGGCTTTTATTGTGTTGACTAATGAGTTATAGGTCCACAAAACCTTCAGCATATCCTGTGCCCCCAAGAAATGCATGTGTATACAAGATGGCAGAGAAAAGGCAGTGACTCACCTGAGCTCTCCCCAAAACCTCTCCAAACACTTTTAAATAATGCCATGAAACAATTCCTTGAGCAGCAGAACCCACAAAAGCATGGGGTGAAATTATTTTCCAGTGAAAGATAACTTAGAAGGTCAGCTGTAGAGGTCTTTCATGCCTGGGTGAGAGTGGAACACAGTCCCATGCACACCATGCCAGCACAGGCTTAGACCTATTAAACTGAGAGCAGGCCTTGGGAGCCACTGAATCAGTAGTAGCAGCAGCTGCTTCCAGAGCTTTTAAGCAACAGATGGTAAGGGGATTCTCAGGAGATTATAGGGGTCTCTTTGATAGCTCTGAGGCAGGACTCTGTTGCTTTGCCTATACTTGTATCGAGGTCACAGTCCTAGGTGGTAGTGCTAGGGTGAGGAAGATCACTAGCACTCCAAAGCTTGTGGCCACAGTGAAGAAGGGACCCTCTTCACAATTCCAGGGCATAATAGAGTGCTTGTGGTCCCTTAGACTAGAGCACAGACCAGGAGGGTAGTAAACACACCTTTGCTTAGATCATACCACCTTGGAAGAACTGAAAACATACAGGTCCCTAAAAATAACTCTGAAAACATCTGCATAAAACCCCTGAAGTTTGGGACAGTGCATCTTCCACCCTGGAAGCATAGCCCTACTTTAATGAAGAGTTAAAAGTCAAGAAATAGATTGGTAGAATGAGCAAAGAACAGAAAAAAAATTCTGACCATAGAAAGTTACAATGGTGACAAGGGAGATCAAAACACACAGTCAGAAGAAGATAACAAATTCAAAACTCCTACATCAAAAGCCTCCAAGAAAAATGTGAACTGGTCTCTGGCCATGGAAGAGCTCAAAAAGGATTTTTGAAAAATCAAGTAAGGGAGGTAGAGGAAAATTTGGGAAGAGAAATGAGAGTAATGCAAGAAAATCATGAAAAATGAGTCAATAGCTTGATGAAGGAGACAAAAAATGCTGAAGAAAATAACACCTTAAAAAACAGATTAGGCCAAATGGTAAAAGAGGTGCAAAAAGCCAATGAGGAGAAGAATAACTTAAAAAGTAGAATTGGCCAAATGGAAAAAGAGGCACAAAAATTCACTGATGAAAAAAAATTCCTTAAAAAGTAGAATTGGCCAAAAGGAAAAGGAGGTGCAAAAGCTCACTTTAGAAAATAATTCCTTAAAAATTAGAATGGAGCAAATTGAAGCTAATGACTTTATGAGAAATCAAGAAACAATAAACTCAAGCCAAAAGAATAAAAAAAAAGAAGAAAATATTAAATATCTCATTAGAAAAACAACTGACCGGGAAAATAGATCTAGGAGAGACCATTTAAAAATTATTGGACTCTCTGAGAGCCATGATCAAAAAAAGAGCCTAGACCTTATCTTTCAAGAAATTATCAAGGAAAACTGTTGTTCTAGAACCAGAAGGTAAGATGGAAATTGAAAGAATCCACCAATCACCTCCTGAAAGAGATCCCACAATAAGAACTCGGAATATTGTAGCCAAACTCCAGAGTTCCCAGGTGAAGGAGAAAATATTGCAGGCAGCCAGAAAGAAACAATTCAAGTATTATGGAGCCACTGTCAGGATAACACAAGATTTAGCAGTTTCTACATTAAAGAATTGGAGAGCTTAGAATACGATGTTCTGGAGGGCAAAGGAGCTAGGATTACAACTAACATTCACCTACCCAGCAAAACTGAGTATAATTCTTCAGGGGGAAAAAAATCATTATTCAATTAAATAGAGGACTTTCAAGCATTCTTAATGAAAAGACCAGAGCTGAATAGTAAATTTGAATTATAAAATACAAGACTCAAGAGAAGCAGAAAAAGGTAAACAGGAAAGAGAAATCATAAGGGACTTAATAAGGTTAAACTGTTTGCATTCCAATGGGAAGATGATACTTGTTACTCATAGGAACTTTCTCATTATTAGGGCAATTAGAAGGAATACATATATACATATACATACACACACATATACATATATATGTATATATACATTATATATACATACATGCATACATTCATATATACAGAGGGGGAAACATGTGTAAGTTGATATGAAGGGATAATATCTAAAAAATAAAATTAAGGGGTGAGAGGAATGTATTGGGAGAAATGGAAAGGGAGAAAGGGCAAGTGAAAGGGTAAATTATCTCACATAAAAGAGGTGAGAAAATGCTTTTAGAGTGGAGGAGAACAGTGAGGAGGTGAGAGGGAGTGAGTGAATCTTACTGTCATCAGAATTCACTCAAAGAAGGAATAACATATACATTCAGTTGGGTATAGAAATCCATCTTACTCTAGAGGAAAATAGGAGGAGAAGGGGATTAGAGAAGGGGGTGGTGGTGGTGATAGAAGGGAGGACAGATTAGGAGAGGGGGTAGTCAGAAGCAAAATACTTTTGAGGAGGGAGAGGTGAAAGGAGAGAGAAATAGAATAAATGGGGGAGAGGAATAGGATGGAGGGAAATAGTTAGCAATAGTAACTATGAAAAAAATTTGAAGCAAATTTCTCTGATGAAGGCCTTATTTATCAAAAATTTAGAGAACTAAGTCAAATTTATAAAAATAGGAGTGATTCCCAATTGATAAATGATCAAAAGATAGGAAGTTTTCAGATGAAGTAATCAAAACTATCTATAGTTATATGAAAAAAATGCTCTAACTCTGTATTGATTGGAGAAATGCAAATCAAAACAATTCTGACATACTACCTCATACCTATTAGATTGGGTAATAAGACAGAAAAGGTAAATGACAAATGTTGGAGGGAACATGTGAAAAATGAGACATTAATGCACTGTTGGTGGAGTTGTGAACACTACTTCTACTAGGTCTGTATCCCCAAAGGGATAAAAAACAAAAAGGAAAAGGACCTATATGTACAAAAACCTGGAAAGACTTGCATGAGCTGATGCAAAGTGAAATGTATGGAGTATAAAGTAACAGCAATATTGTAAGATGATCAGCTGTGAATGACTTAGCTATTCTCAGCAATACAAAGATCCAAGAAGAACTTATGATGAAAAATGGTATCCATCCCCAAAGAAAGAATGGATGGTGTCTGAATACAGATTGAAGCATACTTTTTTTACTTTATTTTTCTTGAGTTTTCTTTGTCTGTTTTCTTTCTCAACAAAACTAATGTTTTGCATGACTACACATGTATAATCTATATAGAATTGCTTGCCTTCTCAGTAGGGGAAGGGGTAGAGAGGGAGGAAGGGAGAGAATTTGGAACCCAAAGTTTTAAAAATGAATGTTAAAAATTGTTTTTACATGTAACTGGGGGAAAATAAAAAAAACTAAATAAATTAAAAAAAATTAAGGCATTGAAAGGCAAAAAATTGCATGTATATATATATATATATACATATATATATATATACATATATATATATATAGACATATATATATATACATATATATATATAGATAGACATATATAGATAGATAGATAGATAGATAGATAGATAGATAGATAGATAGATATAGATATAGATATGGACATAGAAATACACCAGCATGCAAGTACACAGCTCTTTGTCCAAAGATGAGAAAACTGACATATAATGTTAATGTTAGATATTAAATCGTTTATTTGGAACATTCATAGAAACCTATTTATCAGCATTCTTGGAGAGTATGTTCAGTTACATTAAAATCACACTAAAATAATTGGAAATGTAGTGTTGAGTTTACAAAATGCTTAAATCCTTTTTTTAAAAAAACTTTTCCCTAGCTTTGCTGTCATCTTTCTGGTTTCCCATAATGTGTGTAATAGAAAGAAGGATATTAGAATATTCACTTTATTCCAGTGTCAAGTATTATTGGTAGACTCTAATTTACTCATCTATTGAAGTGCAATTTTACTTTCAAAAATGCCACCTGCTGTGCTCCTCATAGACTTCTGGATTCCTGTACTGTTTTTGGAGTTGTTTCTTCCAAGAAGTATGGGCACTCTGAGATGGTGCTTATCCGTCTGGCTATGGAAACGTTTGTATGCATATTTCCTGAGTACTTCAGCAGACACTGGGGACAGAGAGATTTTTAAATGGAGAAGAGAGGGAAATGAGAATAACTCAGTTGAAGGAACAGAACCCTGAAAAGAATATCTAACTGCTTTTACAAGCAAGGTTAGGAGCCAGTAGTTAAGGCTACCTATTGCTCTTATCTTGGGGCAAGCTTTTTACCTACACAATTGATTTGTAGTTGTTGTTCAGACATTTTAGTTGTGTCTTAATCTTCTTGACTCCATTTGGGGTTTTCTTTGCAAAGATACTGGAGTGGTTTGCCATTTCCTTCTTCAGCTCATTTTACAGATAAGGAAACTGAGGCAAATAGGGTTAAGTGACTTGGCCAGGATCACACAGCTAGTTAATGTCTGAGGAAGCCGTATTTGGACTCAGGAAGATGAGACTTCCTGACTTCCTGACTCCAGGCCCAGCACTCTATTCACTTTGCCACTTAGCTGCCCACACAACTGATTACTGGAGTAGAAATCTGGAAATTATCCAGAAAATTTGATTAATGTAAACAGCCAGTCTATAAGATAGATTTTTCAAAGAAAACAACTTGAGGGTTCTGTTTTGGCGTTGCATAAGGAGAGAATAAACTGAATGTTTGCTAGATCTCTACTTTGCTTTGTAACATGTAGATATGAAGAGAGGAGACAAGGAAATTCTGAAAAAAGAATGGCATGGCTATTGAGATAGAATTTTGGAGTGGAAGGGCCCTTCAAGACCACCAAGATTTCAGTTATGGGGGCCTTCTAAGTTTATTTCTTGACATATGAGGCATTTACTAAATGAGAAGGAAAAAAAGAAAGGGGAACATGTTGACGTTTGCCTTCTATTAAGGAGAACCAGTGGAGGGGCATTGACTTCAGCTATTTTTACTGCCTGTCTATATTTTATATATAACACATAGTAAATTTCTATACCCCTGTAGAGATGTTGAATCAGTGTAATTCTCTTCTTGTTCCACAGAACACGATAACATCTCTCAGAGTTGTGGAGTAGAGAATATTTGTAAAGTGTTTACCATGATGCCAGGTATATAGTAGGTGCTTTACAAATGCATATTCATAGTAATCTGCTTATCAACAGTCTTGGAGAGAATGTTCAATTCCACTGAAGTCATACTAAAATAATTGGAAATATAGTGTTGATTTTGCAAAATGCTTAAACTTTTTTTTAAAGCTTTTCCCTAGCTTTCATGCTATCTTTCTGATTTTCCCTTATCTTTTCATCCTACCTGGTATATGGTCACTAACTCTTCTGGAAATACCCTCTCACACTGGTTTTTGTACCATTGGTTAGGGAATAACTGTGGGGGCTTCAAGAAGAAAGGATTTCTGCATGACTTATCTGAGGCAGCTCCAAGAAAACGAACTTCTTGTTTGTGTTTGTATAGTTGTTGTTTCCTAGTACATAGTGGCTTGCACTGATGAATGATGTATAATTAATAGTAAATTAAAATTGACTGGCCCAAAGAAACACAACTAGTCAATAAAAGGGTAGAAACTAGGACCTAAGCCTCTTGACTGTCAGTGTGGTCCTCTTTCCCACTGGTGCAATGGATGGAATTCTGAGCCTGGAGTTTTGAACACCTAATTTCCCATCTGGCCTCAGACACTTAGTAGCTGTGGAACCCTAGGCAAGTCACTTAAGCCTTTGTCTGCCTCAGTTTCCTCAACTGTAGAATGGAGTTAATAACAGCACCTACCTCTCAGAGTTCTTGTGTGGATCCAATGAGATATTTATAAAGTGCTTAGCATGGTTCCTGGCACATAGTTGTCACTTAATAAACGTTTGTTTGCTTCCTTCCTGTGGAGAACTAGTCAGTAAATATTAAAGGAAAATAGACTGACGGAATCAAGGAAAAAATGAAATAAATATAAAGAAAGGTAAATGACATTTTCTTTTCGTTTCTTAATCAGTCAAATTTAATTCTATCAGTATTCTCTGTGCCTCTGTTCTTTCCTCACCTGTCTAACCCAGAAATGAGTCTAATTGATCTCTGTGGTCAAGTAATCAATGATCTGATTGATCTAATTGATCTCTCTGGTCAAAATAGTTGGACTAAAAGGTATCCAAAGTTTCTTTCAGCTTCAGCATTCTATGTTTCTTTGCTAATTTGTCTGGGACATGAATTCTTGGATTTTCTTTTTTGTGAGGAGGCAGAAGAATATATGGAAATGGCCCAAGATAAGGGCCTTATGGAAATCTGCCCCTTTCCTTTTGCTCCGCTGTCCTGTGCTTTGCTGAATGGTGCATGTGCAACATGCCAGGCCTGTAGTCAGGAGAGTGAGATTCAGTCCTTAGGGTCAGCATTACTGCTAAGTCCATACCCAAAGGAGATCAATGTAGAAGGAAAAGAGCCTTTACAGACAAACATTTATAACAGCTCTTTTTGTGGCGGCAAAAACACTGAAAATGAAGCAGATTTCCATAACTCAAGGAGTGACTGCATAAATTGTGGTATATGAATGTGATAGAATACTATTGTGCTATAAGAAATGAGGAAATAGATGATTTAAAAAAGACTTATATTAACTGACGCAGAATGAGGTGAGCATAGCCAGATGAACAATTTGTGATATAACATCAATATTATTAAAATGGACGAATTTGAAGAGTTTTAAAAACCAATGAAGGATGAAATAAGCAGGACCAGGATGATGACCTACAAAACAAGCAATGGTGTAGAAATAATCAACTTTGAAAGCTGTAAGAACTATAATAAAAATGACTATTTGTGATTCTAGAGAACCAATAATGAAACAAACATGCTGTCCATTGTGGATGATTAATTTAGAGTGCAGAATGAAACAAACACACAAATTTTAGTATAGAACATTGAGGGAAATTGTTTTGCTTGACCACACATATCTGTTATAAAAAAATTTGTTTCTCTTTTCTATTCTTTTTTCATTGGGATAGGGGTAGGAGAGAAAGAAAATAGATTTCTGTTATTTTTTTTTAAATAGGGAAATATGCAAACTCCAAGACACATAATGGTTAAATTTACCAATTCACTTCTGAAATAAGTAGTTCTGCAAGTGAGTACTAGAAAGACCTCCAAATACAAAGGAAATTCAAACAACAGAAGAATATTCTCCACACAGCAGAAAATGTAGGGGAGAATGTAATTGCATATTTTGAAGAGCGATAGAGGTCAGGATGATGTCCAAGGTGACCTCTCCAGTAAACCTGAGCTTAACCATAAATGAAGAAAGGTGAATGTTCAATGATAAAGAGGTGTTTGACATATTCTTAGAAAGAAAACCAGACCTGAAGAGGTTATTTGCTTCTTGAACACCCCATACAGCACAAATGAAAGAAGGGTGAACAAATATAACAACTAATGACAGCAACAGCAATAGAATAATAGCAGAGAGACCAGTATGAGTTTTCCTTAGAAGAAATACATAAGGAGACAGGAGTGAAAATGGAACTTAGATGCAGATAAGCCAAGAGGTGAAACTGGGGCATTATGGACAGAACATTGTGACACTTTGCCTACAGGTGAATCAGAGTGTGTGTGTGTGTGTGTGTGTGTGTGTGTGTGTGTGTGTGTGTGTGTTTACAAGACGGGAGGTTGCATGAAAGGGGGTAGGGAAAATGGAAGATGGGGGGGGTGATCCAGGGTAGTCAAATCAAGGGCTGATAATAAGAGGAAGGTATCACCTATAGTCTTTTAGGAAGAGAAAATCTTGCAGGTGAATAGGTGAAGATATGGGAAAGATTGAAAAAGGGAAAAAAAGAGGGAGGCCTTGCTTTGGTGGTGGGAAGGGGGTCTACTTATAAACACTCACAGGGTGAAGAGAGTTATTATGTGATGGGAGATGAGGACCTTGTGTTGAGTGTTGTCTAGTGGATTTGGTGCTTAAAATGAACACTCATCCTACTTTGAAAGAGGGGAGTTAGAATCCCGGCAGCAACTGGTACGTGGGGGAGTGAAAGGGCATGGATCCAGGAAAAAAGATATTGAAGCAAACGGGGAAGAAGGGTAACCAAGAGGAGGGTATAGATCATAGAGGTAGGCTGCATAATCAGGGATATAGGGGAAAGCTAAAGCATGGGACGGTGTCCTCTCTGTCACTTGCAGAAACTGACATTGTTCAGGTAGTGAGGCACAATGGAAAAGGGGAACCCATGAGGTTCATAGACCACAAACAAAAGATGCAGGCTTAAATGGAGACTTAACAATTAAATCTTAAATAATAAGTCGGTCAAAGAACAAATTATGGGAAATAATAAAGATGGAACAACACTTGAAAATTTCTGGGATGCAGGTAAAGCAGTACTCGGGGAAAAAAATCACATGCCTACCAACAACCAAAAAATAGAAAAAATGAGATTAACATGCTGAATATGCATTTAAAAAATTAGAAACCTAATAAATAAACCTGAAATAAGCACAACAATGATATAAAGGAGAGTTAAATAAATTGTAAACAAAAACCCCATAGTAATGATAAATAAAACTACAATCTGGCTCTTCAAAAAGTCTAATAAAATTAGTAAACCTTTAGCTAATTTGATAATTTTAAAAGGACAGAAAATGAAATTAATAAAATAGCAAATGCACAAGGTGAAATCACAACAAAACCAGAAGGAACAAAAAGAATAACCATAACATATTATGAACAGATATGTGTTAACAATGCTGAGAAAACCAAAGAAATAGATAAGTGCCTTTAAAAATATAAAATACCCAAACTACCAAAAAACCAAATATCATTAATGAATGCTAACTAAAAAAATTTAAACAAAATCCTATGAAACAGATTATAGAAATTGATCCAAGGAATCTTTCACTGTGGGCAAGTTGGATTCACATAAGGAATTCAAGGATAGTTCAATATTAGGAAAGCAATTAACATACTCATTTTAAAAACTAATACATAAATGCAGAAAAAACATTTAACCCTCTCCACCAAAATAAGCACAGAGGGGAATTTTTTTAATATCATAAAAAGCATCTATCTAAAACCAAAAGAAAGCATCATACGCAAGGGGGATACATTAGTGCCTTTTCCAGATGATACAATGACGTACTTGGAAAATCTTAGAGAATTACAAAGATACTGATTGAAACAAAAACTTCAACCAAGTTGCCAACTACAGAAAATCCTTAAAAATCAAAAGCACTTTATATAGTAACAACAAAACACAACAAAAATAAAAGAAAGAGAAATCTTATTCTAAATGTCTGGAGGTAGACCTACCAAAGCACCCAAACACTTGTATAGATTGTTACAAGTGTTCCTTAAAATAAAAAGACTAATTTAAATCACTGGAGGAATATTTAGTGCTCATGGCTAGGCTATGCCAATATAATAAAAATTACTACCAAAATTACTGCTGCCAAAAAATAAAAATCTATTTTTAATGCTAAACTATTCAGAATGTTAAGAGTATATTTTATAGAACTTGATAAAATAGTAAAATTCATTTGGAAAAACAAAAGATCTAACATATCAAGGGAAATGATGAAAAGAGGTAGGAATGAAGGAAATTTCATTTCCAGAACTCAAACTATATTACATTGCAAGAATCATCAAAATTATCTGGTATTGGCTAAAGAATAGAGAGATAAAGCAATGGAACAGACTGGATGAGGGATAATTAGAAACAATGGATTGTTGTTGGGAACTCACTAATCCAAGTGTTTGATCAGGTAGAAAACATAAATTATCTAGGACAAAATTAGAAACCAGTCTGACAAAAATTAGGCTTAGACTAATACTTCACCCCATATTCCACAAGACATTCTAAAGGGATATGTGACCTTAATATTAAAGCTTGTACTATTAAAAAAAATAAAAGAGAAGAAGCTTATGAACCCTTAACAGGTATGGGTAAGAGATGTATTCTTAACCAAATGAGAGATAGAGGCAATTATAAAATAACGTAATAACTGAAAACAGGAAACTGAAAAGCTTCTTCACAGACAAAATACACCTAGGATAAGGTATATGTGTATATAGACATAATATATAAATGTATATGTATATATGTTTATCTGTCTATATATGTGCATATATATAAACACATCCATATGTGTATATACACAAACATTCCCCAAAAGATAAGTGGTCAAAGGATATGAACAAATGATTTTCAAAAAAAGAATTCAAAAGTATTCACAACTACATAAAAGAATGTTCCAAATCCCTAATAAGATAACTGCAAATCAAAACAAGCTTGAAGTTTCACCTTATACCCTAAAAACTGTCAGAGATGACAAAAAACTCTCAATAGCCAATGTTGGAGAGGGATCTATGATAAGCATACTAATACATTGTTGGTGGATCTGTTGGTGGTACAATCATTTTGAAAAGCAATCTGGAATTTGAACCAGAGGCTCCATTACTGGGCTCATCTCCCCAAAAAGCCATTGATATGAGGAAAATCCTCATATAACCTAAATATTTATAGTAGCTCTTTTTATGATAGCACAGAATTGAAAGCAAAGCAGACATTTATCCATTGGGGAATGGCTAAACAAATTGTTGTATATACCAATGTAATCCAATATTGCTATGCTCTTAAAAATAATATATGTGATGAATACAGAAAGCACACAAATATCTACATAAACTAATGCAAAGTTATGTAAGTACATCCAAGTACATTCGAGAAAACAATATACATGTAAATGGAAAGAGCTATCACATACCTCCCCCCAAAAAGATGAATGTAACAAAATTACAAAGATCAAACATGACTCAAATGAAGAGATATGGGAAGACACCTCTCACCCACCCCTTTTTGGAAGTAAGAGGTCTACAGGTATTGCACATTGTACATATTTTTGGACTTTTCCATTTGAATTTGTTTGAATTTTGTTTGAATTTGAATTGAAAATTTCAAATTCATGTTCAATTTCAAATTTCATTTGTATTGACAATTCATCTGAATTATCAACGAATTCATCAGTTGTGCTGATTTTTCCTCTTCTTTTTCTCTTTTTGTGGCCTCTTAAAAATGCTGTTTGTTATGTGAGATGGTTCTCTAAGAGGGAGATGGGGAGAACTATGACGATGTCAAAAACAGAATACATCAATAAAAACTTATTTTAAAAATTAGAAGTGGAGTGTGCTGTAATTATGATGTCTCTGTATTATTAGTTTTACCTGTTTTACTTCATTATAAAAAAGACTCTCACAAAGTAGTAGTAAATAATAAAATCATGTACTTTTAAAAAAATCAATAAAACTTTTAAAAAATGATAGAGTTAATATTTAGTAGCTATGTGAGCATAGGCAAATCTTTAACTATTTGGAGCGTAGTTTCCTAACCTATAAAATACAGATAGTACTACTTGCTGCATAGTATTATGAGGGAAGAACTTTATAAATTTTGAATTACTGTGCGAATGCAAATTATTTTAGTAGCATTTTGAACTACTAGATTTCCAAACTCTGTGATCATGCAACAGTATAAGTAAAAAATTTGAGGACACATCTTTAATATATGTATATTTAGTTATTTGTGAATCATGCCCAGGTACTATTCTACTAATAATTATGTACATTGCAAAACTTACTCAAAAATAGAAATTAAGACAAAATAAATGGTTGTTCACTAAAATATTATTATCAATAATTTTATTTCTAGTTGGAGCAATGTGCTTGAATTAATTTCTTTTTTAATCCTGGTTAAATATTTTGTAATACAACTGTTTGAAGATCTTGTTCTATAATGGGTGCAGTTTATTTTGATATTGTTTGTTTTGTGGCTGTTAAAGCTGAAAAAGACACTTCATATCTTATAAATCCTATCCACCAATTAAACAGAGGTTTTTGTCAATTGATGAAGATTTAGAAAATCACATCAAATTTAGCAATTAAGAAATCGTTACTAACTTTGAAGAATGTAGTTTTAGTTGAATGAAGAGTCAAGGATAATGAAAAGGTTGAGATCCTGAGATCCTGAAAGGATAATGGTGCCCTTGAGGGAAACAGTGAACTTTAGAAGAAAAGTGTATCCTTGGGGAAAGATTAAAAAAAATTGAGATCAATTACCTGCAGATTATAACCCAACCATGCAGCTCATCCTATGGTTCTTGGTCTTTCCCAAGAAACAAACAAAGTGTACGTGTGTGTGTGTGTGTGTGTGTGTGTGTAACTCACAAGCCATTGACCTGGAGCACAGAGCCCCCAACTAAAGGCAGCTCTATCAGTTCTGAATGCAAAGTGTGGGAACCTAGCTGCTTGGCTGGGTTATAAAATGCTACTGATGGGAAGTAGTTGAGGAGAGGGGCTTTTGAGCTATAAAAGGAGAAGGGGTTGGTATAGTTCAGTTTGAAACATTATTGTGAGGAGAGTGAAAGGCAACCCATCTTCTCATTCTTTGATTGGTTAATCATATATCCTTTGGGGTCATGCCATGGCTTCCTAGGAGCAGCAGTCCCTCTTTATAGACAAAGACTCAATGAAGGTAGGAACTGGTGGTGTCTTATTTAAGTTTTGTATAGAAAGGATTGTATACCTTAAGAAACCGTCAGATTTTAAAATGTCATTCATCATTGCTTTTTTTCTTTTCTTTTTTTTTTTTAAATCAACTAGCATAACTAGGATAGGATAGGTGAAAAAAACAGCTCTGGTTTCCTCCTGGAAAGAGGAATAGATTATACCTCCTAACATATAAGACATTTTAATGTTTTGGAGAAATGTTTGGGTGAGTTGCGTGAGTGTTGGCATGCTGGGGAGGAGGAGCCAGAGAAGAATGGAAAGAGAACAGAGAGCTGCCTAAAGGGGGAAAAGAGGCTAATTATTTCTTTGTGGTTTTGATCCCATTTTGACATGATGCCTTTGGGAAAACAGCAGCAGTATGCAATATAGAACCTGGAGAAGAAAGTGAGCTTGAAGTCCTGAATGTTCCTCTCTTCATTTTCCTCATGTTTCCACTTGAGATGACATTATATAGTGTGCACCCCATTAAGGTACTTCTCCGGAGTGGGGGTAATTGTTGAACTTTCTAATGAGATTGTGGAAAAATGAATCCATCATCAGATTGTTACGTGGGAAGATAATGGAGTGAGAACAGTTTCTTCTTCTAGTTTTATTTTGGTTTATTCTTTCTATTGTCATTGTTCATCTACCTCAACCATACCACCCTCTCTTAAAGCTACCCTCCAAACCTCCCAAAACATACCTTTCCAGAAGAAAAAATGAGCAGAAACACTTTCCAGATTTGATAATTAAGCAGATCTCAAGTGATGAAGCCTTTGGCCTATATCCCAGGGTGAGATCACACAATCTGATATTAGCTGAATCTATACTAGTATGTCAACCAAAAAGTAAGCCATGTTTTGTTTCTGTTTAATCTTTTTTCGGTCGTGTTCAATTCTTCATGACTCCATTTGAGCTTTTCTTGGCAAAAATACTGGAGTGATTTGCCATTTCCTTCTCTAGATCATTTTACAGATGAGGAAGCTGAGGCAGACACAGTGAAGTGACTTGCCCAGGATCACACAGCTAGTAGGTGTCTGAGGCCAGATTTGAACTCAAGGAGATGAGTATTTCTGACTCCATGCCCAGCATTGTATTCAGTGTGCCACCTAGCTGCCCCTGGGAGATGGCATGCACATAAGAAAAGATAAGTAAATCTATTCAAATCTACCCATTTATCATGACTTACTCAAGTTTTTCCTCTGGGCTAATTCCAGCCCACAGTAAATTCTCTTTTGAACTAGTAGCATATGCTGTCTGTACTGCTTTTTGACATCTAACTGAAGACTGCCTCTTGCCATCCCTTGTATTCTTATCCTGTTTTGTTGTTTAATTCTTGTCTGTTTTTTTGTTGAGCTTTTCATGTCCTTATGGCTTGTCTCCCTTCCACAAACATGCTCTGTGTTACCTGATTAGATCTAGAAAGAATGCACTAATCCCTTCTGTATATTCTGTCTGCTGAAGGTATAAAAGCTTGACTCCATTTGGAAAAGCTGTTTTTTCTACCACTTTTCAGATGTGGTGTGGTGGCATTTACATTTTGTGAGCAAATAGTACCTCATATTTAATGATAACCCTTTCGGGCTGACTCAACATAGATGACTGACAGCCCTGTTGGTGGCAAAGCAGTCCCAAGTTATAGATTTCTATGGCACATGCTTTAATTCTGAGTTCAGATTAAATCTGTGGAAATAAGGCTGATAATGTAAAGATTTCCTTTTACCTGTAATTAGTGGTGTGCTATCGTAGATCTTTGAAGGTCACTCTCATCTTCAAAATAAAAGCTTGCTTAAAGAGAGGTACTCTGGATGGTCACCTTCTCCCTCAGTTTCTCCATCAGTGAGAAATGAATAAAGACCTTGGCCAGCTACTTACCTCCCAAGAGTGTTGGAATGAATGAATCTTTGCTTGTAAAGTGCTTTGAATTTCTCAGATGAAAGGCTCTCTCTAAATACAGGTCTTTTTAAGGTATTATATGTATGCTTTCTAAAGCACCATTCAGCCAGTTTTGCAAGAGCAATAATACACTCTGAGCTTGTAGCTATAAAAAGATAAGCACTCAGGAGCCTTAGGCTGCATCTTGTGAGGTACCTAAGGCATGCATCCCTGCTTGCTTACCTATACCATGTCTTCTCTAAGGGTCCACTGGGCGGTGCAGTAGATAAGAGTGCCAGTCAAGAAGACCCATCTTCTTGAGTTCAAAATTGGCCTCAGACACTTGCCAATTGTGTGACCCTAGGCAAGTCACTTCATTCTGTTTGCCTCAGTTTCCTTATCTGTAAAATGAGCTGGAGAAGGAAATGGCAAACCACTCCAATTATCTTTGCCAAGAAAACCCCAAATGGGGTCATGAAGAGTCGTAAGGGACTGAAAAGTGACTGAACAATAACAAATGTTCTACATAAATAGCATATTCTATGATTAATTTTGAATGTGTTTGGAGTCAATAAAATGTCAATGTGGACTTTAAAAGTGGTGTTTTTAGTTCCTTATTGTCTTCATCTTCCTCCAAGCTTCCCACAAACATACACTGAGAATGAAGACCAGTTAAAATTATAGGTTTAGATTTGTAAGATGAAACCAGAAAGGATCAGTGAAGTCAAGGTAACAGGACCAGAAAGGCCTAGAGTTTGGATTTTGACACCCATATCCCTTTTAGAAGAAAACTGTCTAAAAAGGCCATTCTTTCTTCAGATGATCTCCAGGTCCACTTCTTTACCATAATCTCACCCTCCTGCTCAACCCTAACTTTCTTTTTTATTCCTAGGACTTTCCTATTTGAATGCTTCCCAGAAGAAGGTAGGGTCTTCTCTGACCCTGCCCTACCCTGCCCTCTTTGAGGACTGGGAGGCTCATTTGTTCCAACCAAGTCACATAGTGAGTGTGGATGAATGGAATTCTTTTGAGGGGCCTGAAAATCTGGAATGCTGTGCTTGGGGGCTCCAGCCCATTTGGGTCACTTGGAACCCATATATCAACCAGGCAGTGTAATTATCTCACCCAGCTTTTTGGTTCTCTGAGAAATACTTACTGAATCTCATTGTTAATTTATTGTGAAATGTAACAGAAGAAAAACACCTCCTGATCTTTCCCTCTCTTCTCTCTCCCCACCTGAAGCCTGAATCACATTTCAAAAGTCCTTTTTGTTAGGATAAATATGTTATCTGACTTACTGTTCGAAGGCCTATTGGTCCTGGTGAGGTTTATAGTAAAAGCCCTTTACTAAAAATGAATTAAATTGGTTGTCAATTTACACCCCTTTTGAGGTAGTATTCATCTTTTTCTCTCCCTCCCTCCCTTCTTCCCTTTCTTCCTTCTTTCCTTCCTTTCTTCCTTCCTGTCACAGAGAGAAGCAGAACAAATTGTAGTAAGATATAATGTAGAATAACTAGTAAAAGCTGGCTCACCCTATTTATTCTAATTTACTACTCCTTGTGGTTTATCCTCTATAAATGTTGCTCTTCTGTTATATTCAATATCATCTTTATTCAGATGATAGGTTAATTCTTATAGATGAGCTAAACAAAAAAATAGCCACCCCCCAAAAAAAAACCCACAAAAAAAAGTAAACTACCCTCTGTGAAGAAGAAACTTGGGAGGTGTTTATAAAGGGCAGAGTCATTGGAGGGTCTATCAATTAATTGTTTATAAATGTTTCTTTTTTTTTTAAAGGGAGATATATATGTGATAGAAAGCTATGTTTGAGGGTTCTTACTGTGAGAAAGTCCCTGCAATACCCCTATTGAATATAACCAATGGGATTAATGACAGAAAGATGGAATTTGTGGTACAGCTGAAGGACTTTGTAGGCAAGAAGACTTAGGTTCAAATCTTACTTTTGACACTAGCTACCTTCGAGCAAGTCACTTATATTTGTGTATATCGTATGTGTGTGTATGTATATATATACATATATATACATACACACATGTGTATATGTATGTACATATACACACATGTAAATGCATATATATATACATATATATGATATATACATACATTTTATATATATAGAATTAAAGAACTAAACAGTTCTTGCCCTCAAGGAGCTTATATTCTATTGAGCGGATACAACATGTATATTTATATATGTATATACACACACATATAAACAATATATAATGTGATGTTACATCATAATATGTAACATCATGTGTTATATATCATATTCATCGTAGTATATTATGCATATGTGCATATACACATTGTATATACATGCATATATATGTAAATAAAAATTTCATTATTTATATATATGTTATATCCCCTTATTAGAAAGTAATAATCCTTGCCCTCAGGGAGCTTACATTCTATTGTATATATATTGTATTCTCTCAACAGAATGTAAGCTCCTTGGGGGAAGGGGCTGTTTATTTTTTCTTTTCATATTCTCAATGCCTAAGCAAAACTGTCTGTTGCGCTGTAGGTACTTGATAAATCAGGCCTGCACACTGTCTAGCCCCTTTTATATTCTCTACATTTTTTGCTTGCCGCCCGAAATTCTTTGTTGGGTTTGTGGACCATAAGTGGCCCACAGTGTTGTTCAGGCCTGTAATAAATGCTTTTTGAATTCAACCAGCAGGTACTAATTGTTCATTAATGTCAGTGAAAAACCCAGGAATTCATGTAATATAGATATGATTATGAACAGGAATTGGCAAAGCAATCTCAGAAATAACACCTTTCCTGTTAGGTTGATTTTTTCCCCCCTTTTTACTAGTGGCAAAAAGTTCCCTACTTTTCTATGGGAAAAGTCATGCTTATTTATCATTGAATGATAGAGTAAAGAAGCTTGCTTCCTTCCTTCTTTCCTACTCTTGTAAGCACAAGTATCTTTCTTCCAGTGAAAAACTCTTGCCCACTGTCATAAATTCTCTCCCTCTGCCAAGTCTGTAACCACTGTCAGCCTTAGGAATTTTACATAGGAGACCTTGAGTTCTTCTAGTTCCTCTTCTTAAAGAGGCTTAGAGGTGTGTGTGTGTGTGTGTGTGTGTGTGTGTGTGTGTGTGTGTGTGTGTATGTATGTGTGTGTGCACACGAGTAATAGGAGCAGAGAAACAAAACAACCAATGTATCTGTAAACTATAAAGTCTGAGGTAAAGAAGAATAAAAAAAAGAATTCTAAGACTTTTAGTGGATAAGAGTATTTTATAGAGCTAGGTTTAAGTGTTTCCAGAAGCTTGCCTAAAATGCTACTGCTTTTACTTATACATTGCCTTGCTGCTTTTCTCTGAATGATACGAAGTCTTGCATGGAATTTAGCTGCCTCAAATCTGTGACTGATTTTTATAGTGGAGGGGAAGTGCTTTTCTATTTTTCTATATCATTTTCAAGAGTTCAGTGGAAAAACCAAAAAGAAAAGATGGTACCTAATGAACTTTTACATTTGTGTAGTAACTTCGAAGTCTTCCACAATTTTTTTTTCCCTTTTCTTCACCAGCCCTCCTCCCAGCTAACACTTAGCCAGTTTCCAACCATTTTCCATTCTAGGTCCCCAGTATGTCTCAAATTCATCTCCTTTCCATTTAACACAGCCATCATTCTAATTTGGTCTGTCATCATTTGCCAGGACAATGCCATCACCTCCTAATCAATCTTCCTGTTTCCAGGCTTTCCTTTCACCAATCCCTCCTTCAGACCAAACTCAGTCTTCACCAGTCCTCCAACTAGGCATAGGCCAAATCGATATTTCTAAAGCCTGGTTATGGCCATGTTGCCCTCTTGCTCAAGAGACTTGAATAACTCCTTGTTGCTTCTAAGATCAAATACAATCCTCTGGTATTTAAAGCTCTTTCCAATCTGGCTCCAGTCTACCTTTTCAGACTCATCGCACATTTCTTTCTCTTTGTGGATTCTAGTTCCACTCAAGCTGTCCTCATTGCTATTATTCTCCTTCTTCCTTCTCCACACTTTTCCACGTTCTCCCTCCTCCCCCATGCCCAGAACATCTTCCCACCCTGCACCCTTTGGAACCTCTGGGTTCCTTCAAAGCTCAACTCATGTCACTTCCTATATGATCCTGATTTCCCTCTTCTAGTTCCAACTGCCTCCTCCATTACTTTATATTTATTTTTTAAATATGTTTGACATTTATTTCTCTGTGTATATTTTATTTCTGTGTAATGGAATGTAAGCTCTTTGAGGGCAGGAGCCATTTCATTTTCATATTTGTAAGCCCAGCATTTGACACATACATGGTATACATTTAATAGATGCTTGTTAAGTAGATAAATGATTGACTTTAGATTTCCATTAAACCTGATATTTTCTTTTTTTTTTTTAAAGGGAAACAAATTAGTATAAAAAGAGATTCCCCCACTGTGCATGTTGAAGTACTTTTTCTGTGGGGTATTTAGCAAGGATGTATGGTGGGTGAGGGCAAGGAATTCAGTTTACTAGGTCATGCTTGTATTAATCCCCATACTTCCTGTCACACTGTATTTGACCTGAAGGGAGCAGCTGATATGACATCATCTTGGGTGTTGCTGAATGCTGGCACTTTCTACTTTTCTGAGAAACTGGGGACCAATTAATTTCCCCCTCCCTCCCACTCCCCTTTTGGAAACATAGAACAAAGGGATCTTGGCTTGCTTTGCACACCTTATAGCTATGTCTGGCTGTTTCTGATGAGTGAAGTATTGTGGTCCTGTCTGTTGACACAGTATGCATTTCAATCATCTTTATTATAGAAGGCCCTGAGAAGCCCTTAGGTGAAATCCAGTAGGCCCCCAGAAGCAGCTTCTTAGTCACAGAAAGACAGGCTAAACCAGACAACAGACGTTCATATTTCTGTATTTTTGGAGATCTGAACCAAGATAATGTCAGACCTCACAGAACACTAAACCCTTTTATTTAGAACTGGATATGAGTGAGGCAAGGTGGAAAAAGTTCCCAGCTGTTATTTTACCTGGCTAAAGAGGTTACTGGTCATACACTTTTGTTAAGACTGAGAATCTGAGTAGAAGAGCATTGCTCAGTCTCAGAGTTTTGAGGCCTGGATGAGCTGCATTAACTAGGGACTTCCCATGCACTTCGGTCTTTCCCTTTTGCATTGCTTCTGAGTGATAGATTGTTCCCACAACTGGACTGTCCTGGAGGTTTCTGCTGTGAAGGCAGTGGTGACCTAGTTTTGTGTGGGTGAGCTATCCTGGTTTCTATTAGGGCTATTTTCTTCTTTTGCCTTGTGATGCTCATGTCCTTCAATGGACACATTTAAAGTTGGGTGTAACACACCCTTTGAAAGCAGGTTCCATGTGCGTCCTGCCCCCAATGTTTAACACATTCAGAGGTGGGTTAGAAAGAATTCATAATTCTGAAACTCCACCTTTTCCCCCATAGGTCCCACCCACAAATTTGAAAGAGCATCACAGATTTAGTTTCAAATTACTTTGTGTATCTACTGGATTTTATAATGACCTAGGGCATGTTTTATTTTTTAACTTTTCGAAGTCTCAGAACCCAAGTTTTAATTATGTTTGCCTTGAGTTCAGCAGACATTCAAGTGTCTCTTAGACACAAAACACTGTGCTAGATGCTGAGAGAGGTGCAGTGATAAAATATGTTCCATGCCCTCATAGAGCTTACTAGTTAACTAAATAATAACTAACCTTTATATAGGGCTTTAATGTTTATAAAATGATTTCCTCAAAACAAACCTTTGAAATTGATAGTGCAAGTATCATTGGCTCCATTTTCCAGATGAGAATGCTGAGATTCAGTGAGATTTAGTAACACATGAAGTATCATACTTCTAACACGTAGAAGAAATAGGACTTGAACCTTGAAATAGGTCATGTGAGTCAGTCATGGTCTCTTTCCACTACATTGTGTATAATGACTTATTATGGGGTAGAACTTATTATAGGATAGAATATTTGTAAAAGAATACAAATATAAGGGGCAGCTAGGTGGCGCAGTGGATGGAGCACCAGCCTGGAGTCAGGAGGACCTGAGTTCAAATCTAGTCTCAGATCAGACACTTGACACTTACTAGCTGTGTGACCTTGGGCAAGTCACTTAACCCTGTTGCCTAGCCAAAAAAAAAAAAAAAGAATACAAATCTGGTGCTAGTTTTTAACCAAAAATCGTCTTTAAGATATGATGTTCCTAGGTAGCAATTAAAGTGCTAAAGTAAAATGCTTGTGAACTCTGAGTCCTTCAACACTGAGGTTCTGTGATTTTTTATGTTTTTGTAAGGGAGGGAGAGGATTGTGGCTATCCTCCCCCTACCCAGTTGATGTACTCACAGAATGTAATCATACATGATGAAATTTTAATGTACTAATAAGGTGTAACCCTATGATCACTTTGTGATTTATAAACACCTTTCTTTGATAGAACTGAGCACTTAACACAGTTCTTGGCATATACTAATTGCTACTGAAAGCTATCGTCATTACTGGGGCTGCTAAGAGTTCAAATCCAGCCTCACACACTTACTAGCTGTGTGACCCTAGGCAAGTCACTTAACCCTGTTTACTTCTGTTTCCTCATCTGTAAAATGATCTGGAGAAGGAAATGTCAAACTACTGTATCTTTGCCAAGAAAACTCCAAATGGGGTCATGAAGTGGTGGATGTGACTGAAAAATGACTGAAACTGAAACTTTTCTATGCAATCTTAATAAATGCCTTTGCAAAGAGCTAATTGTATCTACTGGCTAATCATTATTGGAAAGAACATCATTGGGAGCTCATGAGCTATGGTGTTAGGAATGTAGATCCACAGGGGTCAGTCACCCCTAGCGCCTCTGGGAACCCAAATTACAAATG
This sequence comes from Phascolarctos cinereus, assembly GCF_003287225.1. Taxonomy (NCBI): domain Eukaryota; kingdom Metazoa; phylum Chordata; class Mammalia; order Diprotodontia; family Phascolarctidae; genus Phascolarctos; species Phascolarctos cinereus. Next base: position 551,072,062 of record NW_027555847.1, on the reverse strand, counting down.
TGAATGTGAAGTTATGAGATAGTCCAGAAATGTAGGTGTCTCAGTCGCTTACCAAAAGACGTTCCTTGAGTTAAGCTAAAATAAATTTAACGTGTTTTGAATTTCAAGCAAAATCTTACTGAGTTGCCTTATTTTGTCATGGAGTGGGACATGGATTCTTAAAAGAATATTCTACCAGTCTTTTCATGACTGACATACAAAGCCTGCCTGAGAACTAGCCTACCTAAGTTCAAAGAGGCTCATTACCAGCTTGGTCACAGGGGGAGTGATGGAATTTAGGCATAATTCTCAAGAATCCATATAATAAATTATAGTGAGGTTGTGTATCTCCAGATAATACCTACACTGAGGAAATCATGGGGTTATAGATTTGAGCTAGAAGGGATCTTAGAGGGCATTTATTTAAACTTTTTTTTTTCAGTTGAGGAAACTAAGACCTAGAAAAGTGTGTGATTTCTCAAAGGTCACCCAGGTAAATAAATGGCAAAATTAGGATTTGAACCCAGGACCTCTGACTACAAATTCACTACTCCTTATACTATAGTATACTGCCTCCCTTATCATAGATCCTTGCTATTTTGGGAATCTTCTTGAAATGCCAAAAATTTTCCACCTGTAGGTAACAATACTTGTATCACTTGTTTTCTGACTTGTTCCTTGATTGTTCTTAGGGACAAATGCCTTGCTACAGATTGAAGATAAAAGTATAATTTGGAGACGGGAAAAAAAAGTGTTAGGTTCACAATTAATTTCCTAATGAAAACTTAAATTTTAATCAAACAAAAAAAAACCCCTCAGTAATTTAAAACAAAACGAAATTTTAAAGCCTAATCCCAAGTGAAAAATACCCCTAGAATTCTAGAAATTTCATTAGAATCCAAGATTTCTGCTTTAGAGGGCCTAAAATGTATTTCTTAAAAGTTAAGTGAGATTAAACAAACACATTTGACCTGCTGCTTAGGATCAGTGGGAATATAACAGATGATGATAATAAATGATTAATGTTAGAAGATAATTGTAAAGCTGTGGAACCACAAAGAAAGTGTGTCAGTGACCACAGGCCATGCAGAGTAGGACTATAGCTTCCAGATTTAATAGTTTCATTGTGAAAGAGAAGTCAATTCTCGGGAAAGGAAGCTGATAGAAGCCACTTTAAGAGAATTAGAGCTCAAATTTTGGAACCTTTTTTCTGTGGTATAAAAATGGAAAAGACAGATAACTCCAAATCTGATCCAACCATTTCCCCCATATGTCATACTGCCTTTTACACTGTTATCATTCTCTTCCTAAAGGAGAAACCAGGGACAGGGAACGTGTGGTCTCGAGGCCACACATGCCCTTCTAGGTGCTTGGGTGAAGCCTTTTGACTGAGTCCAAGTTTTACAGAACAAATCCTTTTATTAAGGGGATTTATTCTGTAAAGTTTGGATTCAGTCAAAGGGCTGCACTTGAGGACCTAGGGGCCACAGGTTCCCCACCCCTGGGATAAACTCAGAATTAAAACAAAACAAAACAAAAAATAAGATGTTATGCATAAAGTGGTTTAAGGGTATAATGTTGCTAGTTGCTCTGCCATTCAATATTATTGGCTGCTAAATGAGAGGCACTATGTAGAAATAGGATAGAATGAATATCAGGAGGAAGAGGGAAGAATTTTGGAAGACCACAACTTTTTCACTGACATATTTAACAACCTATTTTAAATTGGGCAGAAGGTGTAGTATTATCTTGTATCTTTGCTTCTTTTGCTTTGTTGAACTCTCATTTCAATCTTATAAAGTTATTAACTTTTTATGTGTTTATATTTTATCTTCATAGCTAGGCTGTAAATGACTTGAGGGCAGAGATTAGGTTTTATATATTAATTTTTGTTTTTATGTTACTAAACACAAGGCTTTGCACATGTAAATTTTTGGTTATTTGGTTTGCTCGGTTTGATGAGTTCAGATACCCTCAAACTCCTAGATATCCATGAATAGAAAATTCTCTGACTTTATATCTAGTCAGGTCCATTGCTATTACCCAAAGGAACACAAGGATATTCTTCTTTATGGCCTTGGGATTTCAGCCTTGCAAATGCTCCTTGGACTTTTACTAACTCTTCCATAGTTGACTATTAGCACATTGTATATCATCAGCCATGTAGAGTTCAATCTTGATGATACCAGAGTGTGAAGATTTTGAAGTACAAGACATACGTAAATAGCTATATTATTGTCACTCAGTTAGATAATTTATAAGACCAAGCTACTTTTTGTGACGTTTCTCTATCACCCTGAAAGCTGGCAAGGTGACTCATAATCTTGAATCTTTGAGAAAATGAATTCTCTTTTTACTTGGCCTACCATCGTGCATTTCATGGTGCCGGAGCTTCTTGAATGTTGCTCTAATTACCACTTTAGATTCAGTGCCCAGAAATGCTTCAAGAAAGACCTAGCCTAGTTTGTATTCATCCTTCACTCATGTACTTTTGCCATAGGCTCCATTTTCTCAATCTTCTCTTCTTCCTACATGTTTATATGCCCTTTCTCCCCAACTGAAAGCTCTCTGAGGGTGGAGAAAGTATTTGATGATTTTTCATATCCCCAACAGCACTGTCTCTTTAATGCAGAAGGAGCTCGGGAGAGTATGTGTTGATTACTCCAGCTTTTGTTAATAGTCATGTCCACAATATAGAAATGTTTAACATAATTACGCATATATAACCTATATTAAATTGCTTGCTGTGTTAGGGAGGTGTGAGGGAAGGGAGGGAAGGAGACAAATTTGGAACTGAAAATTTTACAAAAATCAATGTTGAAAACTATCTCTGCATAAAATTGGAAAAAATATGATAATATTAAGGGGAAAAAATAGTCATGTCCAATCCAGTGATGAGTTCCTTACTGCTTACTACAGATCTTCTACTTGCTTTAATTCATCATTACAGATCACAACCATATTGCCCATCTCTAGAGCATTGTAGCATTTTTTAAACTATATGGATAAATGAGATCATTTCTTGCTCTATAGGCTAGATAAAATTAATCCAAAGGTTATAGGTAGACCAGAGGACAGATGTTCCCTACCTTAGAAAATAGTGCTAGAGTAGAAACTGCTTATTCCAGATATGAAACTAAGTCACAAAATATTTTGATATGTGATTTGTGAATGAAATAAAATTCTTTAAAATATAACAGAATGTTAGTAGGATCGTTTGTCCTATACTCTGTATTATTTACATTCAAATTTATGTCATATCTGAGACATCTCAAACTTATTTGAATTTTCTTTTTCTTTTTTTTGTTTTTTTATCTTTTTAATATAAATTTATTTATTTTTAGCTTTCAACATTCATTCCAACAAGTTTTTGAATTCCAAATTTATACCCCATCTCCCCCCTCCTCCCACCCCAAGATGGTATGCATTCTGAATATCCCTTCCCCTAGTCTGTCCTCTTTTCTATCTCTCTCCCCTTCTCTTATCCCCTTCCCCTTCTATTTTCCTGTAGGGCAGGATAGACTTCTGTACCCCATTTCCTGTATTTCTTATTTCCCAGTAGCATGTGAAAACATTTTTTTAAACATATGTTTTTAAAACTTTAAGTTTCAAATTTTCTCTCTTCCTCCCTCCCCGCCCACCCTCATTGAAAAGGCAAGCAACTCAATATAGGTTGTACATGTGCAGTTATGCAAAACACGTCCACAGTAGACATGTTGTGAAAAACTAACTCTATTTCCCTTAATCCTATCCTGCCCTCCCATTTATTCTATTCTTTCTTTTGACCCCGTTCCTCCTCAGAAGTATTTACTTCTGATTACACCCTTTTCCAATCTGCCCTCCTCTCTATCATCCCCCTGCTCTCTTGTCCCTTTCTCCCCCTATTTTCCTGTAGGGTAAGACAGATTTCCATACCCAACTGAATGTGTTTGTTATTCCCTCCTTAAGCCAAATCCTATGAGAATAAGATTCACTCATTCTCTCTCATCTTCCCCCATTTTCCCTCCACTGTAAGAGACTTTTCTTTTCGGGTTCTTTTTTTGTGAGATAGTTTACCCCATTCTACCTCTCCCTTTCTTCTTCTCTGAGTATAATCCTCTCTCATCCCTTAATTTTATTCTCCAGGTATGACCCCTTCATCTTCAACTCACCCTGTGCCCTCTATCTATCTATCTACATATACATACATATACTTTTTTTCCTCCAACTACCCTAATACTGACAAAGGTCTCATGAGTTATAAGTATCATTTTTCCATGCAAGAATGTAAACAGTTTAATCTTAATAAGTCTCTTATGAGTTCTCTTTCCTGTTTACCTCTTCATGTTCCACTTGAATCCTGTATTTGAAAGTCAAATTTTCTATTCAGCTCTGGTCTTTTCATCAAGAATGCTTGAAAGTCCTCTATTTCACTGAATGACCATTTTTTCCCCTGAAGGATTATACTCAGTTTTGCTGGGTAGGTGATTCTTGGTTGTAATCCTATCTCCTTTGCCCTCCGGAATATTATATTCCATGCCCTGCAGTCCTTTAATGTAGAAGCTGCTAAATCTTGTGTTATCCTGATTGTGTTTCCACAGTACTTGAATTGTTTCCTTCTGGCAGCTTGTAATATTTTCTCCTTGACCTGGGAACTCTGGAATTTGGCTACAATATTCCTAGGAGTTTTCCTTTGGGGATCTCTTTCAGGAGGAGATCTGTGGATTCTTTCAATTTCTATTTTGCCCTCTGGTTCTACTATATCAGGGCAGTTTTCCTTGATAATTTCTTGAAAGATGATGTCTAGGCTTTTTTTGATCATGGCTTTCAGATAGTCCAATAATTTTTAAATTCTCTCTCCTGGATCTATTTTCCAGGTCAGTTGTTTTTCCAATGAGATATTTCACATTGTTTTCTAATTTTTCATTCTTTTGGATTTGTTTACAGTGTCTTGATTTCTCATAAAGTCACTAGCTTCCAATTGCTCTATTCTAATTTTTAAGGAAGTATTTTCTTCAGTAAGCTTTTGGACTTCCTTTTCCATTTGGCCAATTTTTTTTTTAGGGCATTTTCTCCTCATTGGCTTTTTGGACCTCTTTTGCCATTTGGGTTAGGCTATTTTTTAAGGTGTTATTTTCTTCAGTATTTTTTTGGGTCTCCTTTAGCAAGCTGTTGACTTGTTTTTCATGATTTTCTTGCATCACTCTTCAGTTTTTCCTCTACTTCCTTACTTGCTTCTCAAAATCCCTTTTGAGCTCTTCCAAGGCCTGGGACTGATTCATATTTTTCTTGGAGGCTTTGGATGTAGGAGCTTTGACTTTGTTGTCTTCTTCTGGTTGTATATTTTGATCTTCTTTTTCACCAAAGTAAGATATAGTCTGACTCTTTTTGCACTGCTTGCTCATGATCCCAGCAATTACTTGAGTTTTAAACTCTTTGTTAAGGTAAGAGTCTGCTTCCAATGTGGAGAATGTATTGTCCCAAGCTTCAGGGGTTTGTATAGCTGTTTTCAGAGATACTTGTAGGGACCTGTAAATTTTCAGTTCTTCCAAGGTGGTATGATAAGGGGCGAAGTGTTTACTCCTTTCCTGGCCTGTGACCACAAGTATTCCTTTCTGTCGGTAACTGTGAGGAAGGGTTCCTCTCCACAGCCACTCCAAGCTCTACCACGCCAGCATTCCTCCTCACCCCAGCACCACCACCCAGAACTGTGGCCCAGATCCAAACACGGGCAAAGCAAGAGATTCCTGCCTCAGCACTGGCAAAGAGATCCCTGCAGTCCCTCTCTGATCAGCCACTGGATTCCCCCTCAGTCTGTGGGGGAAGCTCGGAAGCAGCTGCCCCCCCACAGGGCCAAGCTCTTGGGGAATGGAGCTGAAACCCCACCTTCCTGTCTCAGCACCGACAGAAACAGACTTTCCCCACTCACCTTCTAAGTTGTCTTTGGCATTGGTGGATTGAGGAGTCTGGAAAACGCCACAGTTGCCAGAGATTCAGTCCTCTGAGGCCTGCTCCAGGTTTGCTTGGCCTGCATGCCTATGCCCATGCTGCGCGGCACTGCACTCCCAGCCCTGCATGATACATCTTTCTGATCAATCATCCAGGTTGTCATGGGCTGGAAATTTGTTTCACTCTGTCTTTTTGTGGGTTCTGCTGCTTCAGAATTTGTTTAGAGCCATTTTTTATGAGTATTTGGAGGAGTTTGGAGGAGAGCTCAAGCAAGTCACTCCTTTCACTCTGCCATCTTGGCTCCGCCCCCCTTGAATTTTCCTAGATAAGATCTGCTCTGTATATTACCAGAAGGCAGAAATAGTACCATGGATAAAAATTAAGAGGAGATATATTTTGAATTGTCAGGTTGTAAGTTCCAGGTCAGGGCAGTTTGGTGGTCCAGCAGATAGGGTGCTTGGCCTAGAGTCAAGAAGACTCATTTTCCTGAGTTCACATATGATCTCAGACACTTAGCAGCTGTGTGACCTTAGGCAAGTTACTTAACCCCTATTTGCCTCAGTTCCTCATCTGTAAAATGAACTGGAGAAGGAAATGGCAAACAATCCACTATCTTTGACAAGGAAACCCCAAATGGAGTCATGAAGAATGGGACACAATTGAAATATTTCAACAACTACAAAGTTCCCTATCCCTGGAAATGTTCATGACCTGATCCTGTGAGAGGTGATATGAAGGTGATTTCTACACTAGGCAGAAAAACCTTTAAGCTAACCAGTAACTAAAAGAATAGATAAACCAGTTAATCAAGTGTGCGTTACTAGAGTTATGATGATGATTAATAATAAATACTAACAATTTTTAAAAGAGATAGAATAGAAAAAATAATAATAGTATTTATTTAGTGCTTTAAGGCTTATACAACACTAAAATATTATGTCATTTTTATCCTCACAACAACCCTGGGAGGTATGTGTTGTTATTATTATCTCCCTTTTGGAAATGAAACTGAATCAGACAGAGATTAAGTGACTTGCCCAAGGTCACACAGCTTCTAAACATCTTATAAACATCGAAGTAGGATTTGAATTTAGATCTTTATGACTCTAAGTCCAGCATTTTATCCACTGTGCTACTTAGCTCTAATCTTACCACATAATAAGCTTACTGTGTGCTCTATGTGCTAGGTACTGCAGATATAAAGAAAAAGAAAACAATGAAACGGTCCCTGACCTCAAGGACCTTTCATTTTATTATAAGAAACAAGATGTATGTACATACAAAACAAAATAAGATTATGGTAATTTGGGGAAAGGCATCCAGTTAGTTCTCTTTGTTTTCTCTCAATTTTCTACTATTTTTTTTTCCTGTACTGGGTGAAAAGCTTCTCCATTGTTGTTTTTTAATTATTATTTATTTATTTATTTATTTATTCATTCATTCATTTGTTTAATTATCCATACTCTACTTCTTTCCAATATGGTGGCAAGATTCCCCTCTGATCCCTGTAATAGACCTAGATCATGGAATATTAGAGCTGGAATGAACCTCAGAGATCATATAGAATCTAAATCTTGCTCTCATTTTAGAGAGGAGGAAACTGAGGCCCAGAGCAGATTAAGACACTTAGCTGCGGTCACAATTAATGGAAGTGCCAAGGTTAGAGCACAGGTTTCCTGATTCCCCATCAAGACCTATTCATTTACTGTTTCAGACAGGAAGTATGGAAACCGTTTGGCCTTAGGATTATGTATTTATCTCTGTTTGCCTAAATAATGACAAAGTTACTAGTCTTAAGCATTTCTAAATGGCTTTGGCCCTGGTAGGCCACAGTTTTCACATCTACAAAATGGGAATAACTTAGACATAAAACCATCATGTATGTATATACATATATATGATAGATATATCTAATACATGTATAATTGAATATCATGGATTATTGCAGATTCTCATTTTAGCCATTATTTTTCCCCCCAAAAAAACCCTTTTATCTGAGTTGCTAGCAAATTGGAGTAATTTAACAGTAACTTTCATTGCTGAGGAAGTGAACACTCCCCAGAAAACTCACATGGAGTTGATAAAGGGTTATGCCATAGCTAGAACATGTCTCATGGCTCCAGCAATCACAGTTCCTTTCGTATGGTTCCTGGCAAATAGTAGGCACTTAATAAATGTTTAACGATTGATTGAAGTTCTTCTTCTTGCTGTTGCTCTAATATTCCTCTGAATATTATTCTGCTCTTTGCCTCTAAATCTGTTGTTTACTGATTCTATGTCAAGCTTCTGCTGTCATTTATGGCTTCTTATAAAATGTCCATCTGCTCTGGAATTTAAAGCCTTCTTTAAACTGGTCCTTCATTGTTCATTCTGAATTTTCTCCCACTGTTTGCTATAGATACCAACTTGGAGTTATCACAGATACCAACTCGAGTTTATATCCTGCCTCAGGTACTTAATAACTTATTAAGTATTATTAATAACTTAATAACTTATGGTATAGTCACTTAATTTCTCTCAGTCTCAGGTTCTTCATCTGTAAATAATTTCACTTACCTTATGAAGATCAAATGAAATAACACATGGAAAGAACTTTATAACCTTAAAGTTCCATATACATGTGGTCTGTTATTGTTATTATCATTATTGTTATAATAATAATTATTAATAGTAATAGATCATGGGATCATAGATTTAGATCTAGAAGGGACCTTGGAGGAAACCGACTCAAGCTTCCTCATTTTACAGATGAGGTCTGACTCTGGGAGAGGTTAGGTGACATGGCTAGAGTCACACAGCTAGTAAGTGGCTGAGGTGACATTTAAACTTGCTTATTCTGACCTTTTTTGCATAAGCAGTATCCCACACATAGAATGCAGTCCTCTTTCTTTTCAAATCCAACCATCCTTCAATACCTAACTTAAGTTCCCAGCTCCTATATCCATTCTGATCTCGTCTCTTCCTGAGCGCCTGTAGACAACGTTATCAGTTTTGTACATTTTGTCATTTGAGTGTATTCTGATGTGTTCATTTCAAATGTTTAAGTCTTTCTTTGCTAATAAGATTGTAAGCTCCTGGAGTGCAGGTACTATTTTATACTTTTCTTCTTGACATTTAGTACCTATCTTAGCTCAGTGAATTTGCTGAATTAAATTCATTTCACAAGGCTTATATGTCTTAAATAGCTCTATTCCCAATCTGGAATGGGGATGGCTAGGAGTTTAGGAGTGGAAAGAAGCCACCTCCCTCCCATGGGATATGGAGTCTAGTGATCAAGATGGGCTACTTAGCCCCATTTTTTCCTACTATTTTCAAACATATTCCTCATAACTGTTACAGAACATGTCATATTTATTCTGACTGCTTTGGTTGGGAGACTTAAATTATTCTCCAAGTGTGCTCCATGATTTGTGTTATGTATATCACTTCATTTTTCTGAGCTTCAGGTGATAACCAGTTTGCTAATTGATATGAATCTTCATTAAGTTAACTAAAGATTTTGAGCACTGAAGAATAATAACTGACTTTTATACAACACTTCAAAGGTTAAAATGTGTTTCTCACCCATTAACTCTTTTGATCATCACACTATCCCTGTGAGGCAGCTATTGTAGGTATCACTGATTTCAGTTCACAGATGAGGAAACTTTGGCTTAGAGAAATGAAGTGACTTGTTCATGCCAAGCCATTAGTGAGTTTCAGAGGTAGGATTTTAACTTAGTTTCCTCCTAATTCCAAATATAGTGTTTTATGCTCTATACCAAACTGTTTCGATTATGGAACTTAAATAATTTTATATGTTATATACATATGTATGTGTAACAGCTGTGTTATTAGGATCTCTCATAGATATTGTCACTGTATCTTTAAGAGCCAAATGGAATGTCGTCAAAATGGAAGTTTTTAATTGTCAGATTGGAGAGATTGCTGAGATAGATGGCTTGAGAGAAGCTGAAGAGATGTTTGGGCGATATGTTTCTTTATAGCTTGAAATCACGAATTTAATCTTCTGAAATTGTTATATGTGAGAGCAATAGCCAAATCAGAGCATCACAGATTTAGAACTGGAAAGGAGCTTGGAGATCATCTTGTCCGATTCCATCATTTTACAGCTGAGGAAATTGAGACATAGAATTTAAGTGACTTGGTTAAGGTCACACAGCTAGTAAGTAACAGAACCAGAATTCAAGCTTCAGACACTCAGACTTCAAATCCAGAACTCTTTCCCCCTTGCTTTTGTCATATGAAAACAATTAGAAATGTGTATGTTGGAGAAGATTAAGAATGTGAAGAAATTATGTATGTGTGCAACTTCCATGAAGGTTTCAATTGGTAAGAAATAAAAGATAAAGCAATTACAAAAAAAGTGCATTTACCAATATGCTTGATTACATGAAAGATATTCTCAGTTAAGTTAGCCTCATTAATGTTTTAAATGGAACTTCAGAAACGAGTACATTGCCTGGCTCTGTTCCTGTTCTCAGCCTCCTCCCTACATACTTCTTCATCCTAAGTCTCTAAACACCTTGAAAGGGAAGAGAAAAGGAGTATTTTGGTTTGCTCTGGTGTGCGTGTGCATGTGCGTGCATGTGTGTGTGTGTGTGTGTGTGTGTGTGTGTGTGTGTGTGTGTGTGTGTGTGTGTGTGTGAAGAAACTGACACTTCCCTGCCAGGGGAGCAGCACTACCTAATTGTCTGGCTCCTGCCCAGCTACAGCTTGACCCAATAAACTCTCATGAATCTGGATTCCTGCAGTCTGATTTGCTTCCTCTCTGCTACAAGCCTCTTAGCTTCCATGAAGAGTCAAAAGCCTAGTGCTGACTTTGACAAAGGGAGTGAGAGGGGGATGGAGAGGAAGAAAGGGCAGATAACAGCCGAATGTAATCAGCATTTTATTACCATCCTCAGGAAGTAGGAATAGGAAAAAACGTAGGTTGGAGCAAGGAAAGTTAATTATGGTGAGGTTATTTGACAGGAAATTACTAAATACAAACAGACAGAAGAAACACATTTTAAAGCAGGGTAGGAAATCTCAAGTTACTTCACTGTGTGTATTCAAAAACCCCAAAGCAAATCCTGAAAATAGCAGTTTAAACAAAAGCTATCTTATCTGATAAAGGAATTTCAGCACAAAGGGAAATTTATATATTGGGTAGACAATCTTAAAATAAACTGATTGCATTGATAACACTGCAAATTTAATTGTGGGAAAAAAATGGACTTATTTGAAAACCCCAGATGCCTGAATTTCCCATGTAAATGGTTTGAATTTATCCTTCACTTTACATTTCTACTCTTAAATTGCTTTACATATTATATTTCCACCTGAAAAATTGTTGGTAGATGTATAAGTATACACAAAAATTAATTTTAAAAGTATCTGTATTTTAAAATTTCAATTGTTTGCAATCTTAACATTGTTTAATAAATTGAGTAAAGATTAGGAGACAGAAAAATGAACTGTGAACATTTTAGAATGTAACATTTCTATTTTCACTAATTATCTAAAGTTGTTTTAATTACTCTGCCTTTGAGTAATAGATTTTTTTCTATCTTTTTCTTGGAATACTGGGCAAATATTTGTTTATCTCTGATGAAATAGTCAAACCTCTTTTGTTAGTAATTTTATTTTTTTGGAAATAGTAAGGTGTATAAGAATATAACAACAATTCTCTTCTTTCTATAGTGGCCTGTGGTGCTTTTCAGTCATAATGCTGGGTTTGTATTGTGGTAAAACTATAAAGGAAAACCAAACCAAGCTTTTTGGATAGCAGGCTTCTCCAAGCATGACCATAATTGTCTAAAGACATTGCTTCTTTAGGAGAAAAAAAAATAAAGTTTATTTTCCAGTTCTCTCTTTTCCACAGTTGATACTATGGAACACTTAAGGTTTTTTTTTATCTTTTTTTTTTTTTTAGTTTTTAGGTTCAGATGTTGAATAGTCGTGAAAATACATGTGTTCAGAGAGTGTAATTATATATTCCATGTGTGTGAAATTGCAAATACTGTCAATTCAAGGAAAAAGAAATATTTTGAAAATAGAGATGGAGCTCCAATTCTGCATTCCTTTTGGAGGCCAACACCTGTGGAAAGAATGTATGGTTGTTTCCACTTGACCTTGGCTATTTAGCTGGGACTGTTTCAGAAGCTGTTACAGTGGGTATACAGGACTGCTGTGCTTTCAAAGGGACTCTCTTGGTGTAGCACCTGTCTGTTGCTGCTGATGAAACATGCATAACTAATCCACAGCAGCCACATATTTCACCCAATGCCTGGCTGTCTGCTAACTCGCTTTTCACACCCTTGCTCCACGTGGTCATGGATGAGTGTTTGTGAACTGTATGATGCAGGGTGTCACCCCTGTAAACAACTGGACTCATAATCCTCACCGAGAAGTCCAGAACAATAATATAATATTTAACCATTTTGGAAAATAGCTTTTAAATATATAAGTAATTTAAATAATATTAGTCAGATCATTACAATTTAATTTAAAGTTAACTTTATAAAGGAATCTTGCTTTTCTACTTCCCCCCTCCAAAAAACCCAAAACTAAACAAAACTTATGGTAACAACCTCATTATTCAAAAGTGTTCAGTTCAAAACCAGGAAGCAATTTACATGTTTGGAAAAGCATGTAAATTTTATCTTAACAATTTTTAACAATAGAAGTTTTATTTTAACAATTTTTATTTTGTTTTGTTTATTTTATTTATTTAAATTATTTGTTCATTTTAACAATAAATTCATGAATTCAAACATTTGATGAAAGTAGAATGTAAGTTGTTTGATGACATGTATTGTTATGTAATATATCCACAGTACCTTGAACATATTAAGAGTTTAATCAGTTTTTATTTTATTGAATTCCAAAAAGGAATTGGACTAAAAGTTGTAGGACCTTATCACTGCATGACCTTGGAAAAGCACTTAACCTTTCTGAGCCTCAGCTTCTTCAATCTGTAAATGATGGTATTAGATTGAGTCATCTTCTACAGTAGTCATAACATTTTGTGATTGCGTAGCTATGTGTCTCCAGTAATGCGGTTCAGTTAGAGCCTGGTAGTATTGAGGTCAAGATCAAAGGTCTGATGCCTAGAATCCTGGTGTCAGAAGGGGCCTTAAAGACCACGTAACCCAACAAGAAACTGAACAGAAACAGCTGCTACAACCTTCGCTACAAATGGTCATCCATCCTCTTCTAGAAAATCTCCAATGAATGACTGTTTTTGGAGGCAGGTAACTTTGCTGTGTTCATGGATGGCTACAGCTTATGAGACTGTAAGGGGAGGCATTTTAACAAGGATACCTAAAAAAAGAATGATGGCATCCACATTTCCTTCATTTGAGAGGAGGGAGTGGGGTTAGTATACACCCCTATAAAAGGTCATTTTTAGAGGTCTTAGCTTGAAAGCCTGAGATTCTCCTCCCCCTTCCCTCAATTTTCCTGACTTTGCCCTTGGCAGATACCTTCAGGCTCTGGACCTGTTAATAACCGAAGCCAATTCACTTTTAATTTTTTTTTTCTTAATTCCCTGACTATGTTGTCTGAATAGATTTCTGCTTATGGGTTAAATCCCCAGCTCATCCTCCACTTCCCCAAATGATAGGGAAATGACAGAGAATGTGGATTTCTACTCGTAGAAATTCAATAGTGAATTAGAAACAACATCTTCTGTACATGATCGATAGTTATTATCTTTCAGTGACCTAATAACCTGGTATAGTAAATATGGCATGGATACTGATTGAATGACTACCCCAAAGTGATACAGTTGGCATCATCTCTTGCCTAGAAAGTCTTCCAATTGTTCTTTCAGTCTTGTCTTACCTTCCATAAAGCTAACAAAATGATATTCCTAAAGCTTAGGTATGATCATGTCACTCTCCTATTCAAAAAAACCTTCACCAGTGTCCTGGAGGACACTCCAGGATTGTGTCTAGGACAAAATACATATTATTCTATTAGGCATTTAAGGTTCTTTACAATTTGGCTTCAACCTAAATTTCCAGGCTGATTACACATTATTCCCCTTGTACACTCATGTTCCAACCAAGCTGGTCTACTTGCTTTTCCTCATACACACCATTCCATTTGGGAGCTCAGTGCCTGCAGACTGTACCCCATGCCTGGCGTGCACTTCCTTTCCAAAACTCCTCCCATTCCTCTCCCCAAATGCCCCCAGAAAACCAGCACTGCTTCAGGCTAACATCCAGGGAATCAACACTTGTGGAGAGGAAACATGCCAATTGCCTCTACAGGTGATATAGCCCTCACGTCCTTGGCAGCCTCAGGGACAGAAGAGCACAGCGTGTGTTCAGAAGACAGGGAGGACCAACTATTAAACACTCAATATGAGCATGTCCGCCTCAGAAATCCACAATAATTACAAATCAAGGCTTGATCTACTGTTTTGTTGACTATCTAGATTTAAGAAAGTGTTAATAATGCAGAGGAAACTTAAAAGCGTGTGTGCATAATTTCTCTTTTTTTAGAGAGGCCCAGGTTGTTAAATACCCCTGTATTGTTTCATAAACATTGCTTGAACTTAGCAGGAGTGCAATAAAATTCTCAGGCAATGAAGTCATCCCAAGACTAGAGGCCTGGTGGCTGTAAGATGATGATGATGATGACAATAAAATAAGTAATAATAATTGGCATTCATATAATTTTAAGGTTTCCAGAGTGATTTATATCCATTGTCTTAATTGAGCCTCAGTACATTCCTGGAAGAATGGGAAAAGAAAGTTCTCCATACCATGTTCTCCTTGGCTTGATATGGCTTAATGAATAGAAATGGTACTAAAGAAGATGTGTTGCTGTTGAAGCTTAGTGGCCACCAGGCCTTTCCATTTGATTTGAAATAAAAAAAAACTGTCTGTTCTCCTTGAGAGTAGCGATTATCTCATTTTTCTGTTTATGTCCCTTATCACTGTCATAGAATTTTTGCAAGTATTATTGTTGTTTAGTCATTTCAGTCATGTCTGACTTTTTGTGACCCCATTGGGAGTTTTCTGGGCAAAGATACTGAGGTGGTTTGCCATTTCCTTCTCTGGATCCTTTTACAGATAAGGAAACTGTTAAATGACTTGCCTAAGGTCATATAGCTAGTAAGTGTTTAAGGCCAGATTTGAACTCATCTTTCTGACTCCAGGTTTGGCACCCTATCCATGCTCCACCTCACAGCTCTTTTTGGACATAGTAAATGAATAATAAATGTCTTTTAAATGTATTCATATATATTTGGTATTTACTTTTCTGTGTGTATCTTATTTCTACCTGATAAAATACAAACTCCTTAAGGACAGGGGATGTTCCTTTTCTGGGAGTCTTCATAAGTCCAGAGCTTAACACAAAGTCTTGTATAAAATACCAGCTTTATACATGATTGTTGATTGATTGATAGCTCAGTTTTGTCATTGATGATTGCATAGCAGGTATTAGTAATGAAAGTTGGCCACTATTTGCTGTACAAAATAACATCATTGTGTACTTTTACATTAACAAAGATTTTTATGCCCTGGTACCATCAGACTTGACTTCCCTTTCATTTGATCTACTTCAATATTTTGAGGATATGGGATTTTTAGACTTGTAAGGAATTTGCTAGTGTTACAGATTACAGCCCTTCTTTCCCTTGGTAGATGGTCTTTGGGAGTTGTGGCCAACATTTAATCACCTTGACCCAGCCTGGTGATGTTAAGTCCATTGCTGGATGAGTGCTGTGATATATGGAACTTTTAAAATGGTCCTTATCTATTTGCACTTCTCCTGGCTCTGGTTGGTATGCAGCTGAGGTAATACAATCTGTTAAAAATTTCCTGTTCTATGATGATGATGAGTTTTTGTTTACATAATTTTTAGGAGTAGAAGGATAAATGGTAGGGGTTGTTTCAAAACATTGTGAAATGATTTATACTGGGAGCCTTGACAGTATATCTGTTAAGGCATTTGCAAATGATTGGCTTCCTAGTGGGACTTGAGATTCTAGGAATGTGTTTCCTTATATAGTTCCTCTACATTTCAACCACTGTTTCAGAGTGGATGGCCAGTAATTTCTCCAAGTTTTGAAGCAATAGATAATTTTTGGCCAAAAAATTAAAAAAAAAATCACTTTTTTGGGTAAAAGTAGAAATATATACTACTTTATTCTATCATCTTTTAAAGAACTAGAGACACTTTGTTAATTCAGGGATGTGAACAAGATTCATTTTGCTCATAGTTATGTTTAATATATTTAAACTTGTACAGATCTAAAAAACCTCCAGTCCTACAGATTAATCTTTTCTTCAATTTCTCCTTAATTTTGGAGACACCGGAAGATCCTTGGCACAAAAATGTTTGTCCACCATCTGGTCTTTCATATATCTACTGAACATAATCAGTAACATTCTGCCAGGCCTGACTTTATAGTCAACATCATCCTTACTGAACGATTTGTGAATATGCTTTTAGAGGCCTCCTTTCATGATGGTCACAGGGATTTAAAAAAAAATTCCTTAAGTTGGAAGAGTTTTCCTGTGCATATGAGTCAACACCACTTTCCTTGTTTATAGTCACATCCTGAGGCAGGCCAGTGGGGTAGTGGAAAGAGACCTGGGCCAGCAGCCTAGAGTCCTGGCCCCAGGTCCTAGCTTTGTGGCTAATTCATCATATGTCATTGAACTTCTTTAACCCCCAGTTTCCTCATATATAACACATAGGGAGTTAGATTCAGTGTTCTCTAGGCCACATATTTTTCTAAGAGTTTTTGTAACTCACTGACAGATTATCACTGCAAGTTCATAGGAGGGAGGAAAAAAAAAAAAGACCCAAGAGCAAGGATGGCTTATGCACAGGCCTAGAAAATACCTTCTATATGGTATGATTTAAGGGTTCCTTACCAAAAGGCTCCCCTGCCTTCATGATGTCACATTTTCCAGCTCCCTGTTGCTAGAAATTCCACAACTAGAAATGTATTCTTCTGGTTTAAGACTTCTTGGCCCAGGTGAAAATTCTAATGAGTTTGGCATAAGCATTTTCACATGTTAGTGGAAATGACTCTTCCTGAATCTCTCTTGAAAACAAGTTTTGTGTGTGTGTGTGTGTGTGTGTGTGTGTGTGTGTGTGTGTGTGTGTGTGTAAGAGAGAGAGAGGGAGAGGGAGAGGGAGAGAGCTGTAAAGAACAGAGGCAAAGAGAGTTGAAAGAATGAGTATCAGGTAGGGTGGGAGTGGGGATAGATAGTTATAGTTAGGAAGTTAGGATGTGTTGAGGAGAGGGAATTGTAGTGGGAAGCTAGAGGTTTAGGGAGGGCCCTAGAATCAAACTGCACTATTTTTCTGAGGTTTAAGAAAAAAGAGCCATTTACCAGGGCTATGGGTTGTGCAATAGAAAGGGGCTTTTTTTCATACTTGGTGAGAATAAAGCATGAAGAAGGGTGGTGGAAGGAGCCTATATATGGTAATATCAAAAATGAACCAGACTGACCCCTGAGTCAGTGGTGCATCTCTGTTCCACCTCAAAACACCATGGGGTTTGGAAATGATGTGCTCTGATCTTTTTTCCTGGCATTTCATATGATCTTTCATTCCTTCCCAAGGGATTTCATAATTAATAAAGATAAATAAAAGACAGGAACTCTGTAATGAAGTAGAAACCTCCATTTCTACCAGATTAAAATATATATAGATATTCAGCCCACAAAGTAACACCGTCTGGTGGGATGAGATCAAAGAGGGCAGCCATATGACTGAGCTGGCAAGAGCAGTCTTTTCCCATGCAGTCAACATCCTGCCCCTTTATAGTCGAGACAAGTTAAATAAGGAAGTCATATGCAGTTGAGCGACTGAGTGTGTAATTCTCAGGGAATATGGTCTAAGTTCAAGGGCTCTAGGAGTGTGATTTTAAGTATGGGAATGATAAGCACACATCTGCTTGCATTCATAAACACGGCTCTAGGAGGCCTGGTTTTAAATTACTTCACTACCCCTACTAAACCTCCCCTCTAATCCTATAAAGATGTCAGGTACAGATGGGCCTGGAAGGGTTATAGCAATATCTGACAGCCTGGTATCAAATAGCCAGAGATCGTGAGGA
Organism: Phascolarctos cinereus; assembly: GCF_003287225.1. Lineage (NCBI taxonomy): Eukaryota > Metazoa > Chordata > Mammalia > Diprotodontia > Phascolarctidae > Phascolarctos > Phascolarctos cinereus. The sequence continues at coordinate 551,054,079 of NW_027555847.1, read as the reverse complement.
TTGGGTTGCAACAAGAAGATCCTAATCTTGATTTTATTGTTTTCCCTCGCCCCACAAAGGGTGGAGTAGATTCAGGGGTGGGCAGAGGCTCCTGGGTCCTGGAGCTGAAATCCGTGTAAGGAGAGTCTGAGATGCTGATTTTCCCATTTTGAGGGTTCAGCTCAAGAGGCTAGCAACAAACCTATCCCTGTTAGGAAATCCCCCCCCCCCCCTTCTCCATCCACAAATTGCACAAAGAAAAGAGGGCAGCTGTTGTGAACTGGATTGCTGATATGATCAGAAACGTCTCTTGTGTGCTGTAGGGAAGCTGAGCAATGACTTTGCAGCAGAAATGGCCCTCTAGAATTATTACCTATCGGACCTGTAAGTGCAAGGAAGTCAGGCTGCTCTCTAGCACAGAAGGGAGGGTGGGGAGACCACTGGTATGTCAGGCTGTCAGCACTCTCAAAGTCAGTGACAGCCAAAGGGATTTATGCTTCCTCTCAGGCCCTCCAATGCCACTGCAGATATACTTAGCAATTACAAAGCTGGTTTGGGAATTTCCCTGGGATGGGCCGGGGCTTGTTTCCAAAATAACACCTTTTAAAGCTTACAGAGACTTTTGAAAATTAGATAATTGTGTGATATTTATAAAATGAAATACATTCTGCTAATGAAGTTGGGGCAGATGGTTCTGATTCTGAAGCAAATAACACCTTGTGATTCATTAAAGCAAAAAAAAAAAATTTAAGCCCGTTGCTATTGCTACATTCTAGTTTGAGTTTTTAATGGCAGCAGAGTTAGAAAGTTCACTCAGTAGTTATCACAAAGCTTTTTTTTTTAAATTTAAGTAGGTTTTCACTATGGTTGTGCTGTTGAAGGTGATGCTTTTGTAGGGGTACATTATCATCCCTTTTAATCTTTTGCAGGGACTTTGAGTTACTGGACATTTATTTGTATATAGAAGATCACAAGTAATGCATTCTTTAATGTAAAAATTTATAATGACATTTTTAAAAACCTGCTCCTTAATCTTTACTGTTTTGTAAGCTGAGTTGATGGCACAGTTTTAAGAGATTAAGGATTTTTTAAAAATGAAAATACTTGCCACATGTTTTCTGGGCCTTAGATGTGGGCATATGCTTCTTAAGGTCTCTGAATTCTTAAATGATTAAGGGTCAGTGCATTGTACTTCATCAGAAATAGAAAACAATGAAGGGAGATTTCCCATCAAAATCTTAAAAAAAAAGTCCCCAAGCTTTTCTGGAGAAAGATGAGAGGGATATTTGGCTTCTTATGAGGTAGCCCAGAAATGCTTAAAGGCTAGCTCATAAAATTCAGACTCTGTCCTTTGGGCAGAATGAATGCGCGATGCCACCACTCCCTTCATTTATTCCCAAAAGGGGTTTGTTCCTAAAAGGCAGATTGATAGCGTGCTGAAATGAAGAGGTGCGGTGAGAGCCTGTTAGAATAAACACTGTGTGCTGCTGCCTTTCTGCCTTCCCTAGGAGAGCTGCCAACCTCCCACTTTGAGCCTTCACTGGCCTGGGGCCTGTGATTTGAGCTTAGATCCTTTTCTCCTAGTCTACCGAGCCAAGGCTGCTGACTTCACCAGCTTTTAGAAGTCATCAGCATTTGGGATTAAGTTTCTCTCAGGAGTCAAGTTAAATTGTTTGTGGAGACCAAATGCTTTAGTAAAACAGCCTTCTCATTTTGACCTTTTGGCTTCTAAGGAAAACAGTGTGCTACTTTCTGTGTGTCCTTAATGGGCTACCAACATGGTGTATATATATACCTCTGAGATCATCCACTTTGGCCTGAATTAAACTCCCCCTATCGAAACAATGGATTGTGTGGCTTAGAATCCCCATGGACTGACTGTGGGACCCTACAGGATTTGCAAGGCATTGATTAATGAGAGCACACCAATAAATATTTTCTCTTCTTTAGAAACAATCTTCCTGGTTTTTATCACAGACTGTGAGCACAATAGGGAGAATTATGCATTGCATCCCTTTGGATAGCTTTTAAAAATGCTTATTCTAGAGTCCGTATTGAAGCACTGAGGCTTTTGGTTCATATCTGGATTTCTAGGTTTTGAGCTAATTGTTTAAAGTCATGGTTATGTTGCCTGCTCAGCTTTTGTTAATTTCTTTGTCAACTTTCCTACCCTGTCTCCTTGATATAAAGCATATGAAATTGGAATTTCAATGATATTATTACCACTTGGACCAGGTAAATTTTTATTTTCTGTTGCAGAGACACTGGTTAAGTTCCCCAGGATACTTGAAAAATGAATGGATGGCTAGACTGGGTAGCCAGTATTGTAACTTGAGACAGGAGAGGCAAATATTGTGACTTCAGATGATAAGTACATGGGAAGAGAATGGCTGGCTGTGTAGATGATGTCAAAGAATAGGATTTTCTGTGCTCTGACTTACGACAAATAGATGAATGACCTCATGGCATGGATGGACTGTATCTTAGGAAGACCGGGAAGAATATATTTGACAGATTTGTCATAGGGGATCATGTTAAGAGATGAGGCAACTGAAGTCCATAGACATGAGATAACTTGCCAAAAGTCACATAGAAGTAAACAGTTGAGCTGGATTCTAATCCAGTGGCAGACTCCAAATCCATCACTTTTTCCCATGTGATGAAAAGTCTTAAAGGGGAAATGGAGTGGGGTAGGGGCAAATTTGTGTGAGCAATACTGGTAATCTCATGGCTTATATACCAAATGTATTAAATTTGGGCAATAAACAAAGTGAACTAGAATTTTAGTACACGAAGTTATATATTTGACAGAGCCTGTTGTGAATGACACCCTTGTGGACAAGATGAAATGAAGTGGGCTGAATTATCATATATAGTGAATTAAAAATTCAGAATTAACTGAAGAGCAGATCTATAGAGTGACAATTAATAGACTCATGTCACTTAACCGCTGTCTGCCCCAGTTTCCTCATCTGTAAAATGGGTATAATAATAGTACCTCTCTCCCTGGGTTGTTGTGAGGGTAAAATGAGATGATATTTTTTAAGTGTTTTACAAACCTTAAATCACTATGCAAATAATAACAACTATTATTGTTAATTTAACAAAAGTCTCCCTGAAAGGTAGAGATGTCCAAAAAAGCACTATTGGATGCCTTGGTGTAGGTAGGTTGTCCCCTTACTGGAAGTTTTTAAGTAGACTCTGCTCAGTCATGTGTCTGAGATATTGTAGAGAGGATTCCTACTGGGGTAGGATTAGATGTCTTTTGAGGTCTCTTCCAACTTTGTGATTCTGTAAACCTAAAGAATCAATTGTAACTATCCAGAGAGCTGCCATATGTGTTCAGATTTTAAAAGAAAAGAAGGAAAGAAGGACATGTAATTAAAGATGAATGTAGTATTATGAAAGCTAAAGACCAGAAGGGCAACTAGGTGGTGAAATGGACAGAGCACAGGTCTTGGAGTCAGGAAGACCTAACTTCAAATCTGGCCTCAGACAGTTACTAGTTATGTGACTGTGGGCAAGTCACTTAACTCTGTTTGCTTTAGTTTCCTCATCTGTAAAATGAGCTGGAGAAGGACATGGCAAATCATCTCAGTATCTCTGCTGAGCACACCCCAAATGGAGTCACAAAAAGTTAGACACAATTGAAAAATGACTGAACAAACAACAAAGACCAGAATGATCCAAGGCAGGGGCGGGGAACTTGTGACCTTGAGGCCACATGTGGCCCTCTAGGTCCTCAAGAGCGGCCCTGATGTCAAAGGGCCTTAAGCTAAAGCATAGGAAAACTGTTAAGGACAACAAAAAGGATATTTTAAAAGTAACGTATAGATCCACAAAAAGAACAAGAATGGAAAAGTGATTAGCTCATGGCTTGGGAAGATACTATAATGGTTTTATCTTTTAAAATGTTTAATTTTAAAGCATATAAAAGTTTCAATGAATCATTCAATAAATGAATGAACTCTAAGAAATAAACACCATATAAAAGCACATTTATGTCAAAAATTGAAACTTTAACAAAACAGTAGTAATAAGAAGATGGGTCAGTGGTGGAAGTGCCCATATGACATAAAATTGAATAATGTATATGTAGAGCCTATATCTGATTGCATGCCAGCTTGGGGAGAGAGATAGGGAGGGAGCAGGAGAAAATTTAAAATTCAAAAGTGAATGTTGAAAACTAAAGATAAATTTAAAAACAGTAGTAATGTGTATTTATTTAGTGCATCCTCCTTCAGATCTTACATCCATCTTATAGAATTTTGTTGTTTTTATATAATCATGTTTATATTATTTTAATTCTGATTTCTTTGTTCCACACCAATTCATATGTATTCCCATATTTCTTTCTATTCCTGCTATTTGCAATGTAAAATACTGTAATAAATTCCATTCTATCACTGTGCCACAATTTGTTTAACCATTCCCCAAGCTCAATCCTATGTAGGATTACAGAATTAAGAGCTAGACAGGGACCTTAGAGATCATCTGATCCAGCCCCTTCGTTTCACAGATGAAGAAACTGAGGCCTAGAGGGGTTATATGTTCAAACCAACTGAAGGAATATCTGTTAGGGAAGTTTAAAAGACATTCATTCATGAGGGTGGTCTTTTGGACTCTCCAGGGGTGGGGAACCTGCAGCCTCCAGGTCACCTGTGGCCCTCTAGGTGCTCAAATGTGGCCCTTTGACAGAATCCAAACTTTCAGTCAAAGAGCTGCACTTGAGGACCTACAGGGCCACATGTGGCCTCGAGGCCACAGGTTCCTCACCCCTGCTAGTCTTTATGTAGCATATAGTTGATTCTATAAACTATGCTTGAATTGTCTCTTTCTAGGTGTCTTTAGCTAGGTGGCACACTGGATAGGCATGAGGCTTGGAATCAGGAAGACTTCATAACCACGAGTTCAAATCTGGCCTCAGACATTTACTAGTGTTTTCAGTTTGGAGGGACATCTTAGGCAAATTGTCCTATGTATCTGTGGGCAGCTAGGTGGTCCAGTGGATAGAGTGTTGGGCCTAGAGCCAGGAAGACTCTTTTTCCTGAGTTCAAATTTTACCTAGCTGTGTGACCCTGGGCAAATCACTTAACCTTGTTTGCCTCAGTTTCCTCATCTGTCGAATGAGCTGGAGAAGGATATGGCAAACCACTCTAGTATCTCTGCCAAGAAAACCCCAAATAGGGTCATAAAGAGTTGAACACAATGGAAGTGACTGAGCAACAGCAAATTATTATTATGAATGATATAATATGACATAAATCTGTATGGTACAGAGTATGAATTATATAAATGTTACCTAATATTATTAGCTCTTAGATGGAAGAGGGGAAGGAAGAAGATTATATTTGGAAATGGAGGTGATATGGAAACATGAGATATAAATAATTTTTTTAAAAAGCCATCCAGGGTTATATCCATGTTATGAAGAGGCACCAAAGAAAGATTTTAGTGAAAGGATATTTAAAATTACAGTGGGTTAAATCCACATGCCATTAGATAATGAAAGAAATTGATTTCTAACAAGTTTGAACATAAATTTATCTGTAGGAAGGGCTAGATATTTTTCAACAAGTTTATCTGAATGATAAAACTGAATATTATAAAAATTCTGTGATTTGTGCTCCAGGTAAATAGAAATTTTCATCATTGTTATGCCTTTGCAAGAAAGATTATGATTGAAGTTTCACAAATTAGTTTTTATAACTAGGGACTGCAGATATTTTAGTCCTCCAAATGAGTCTCATAACATCAGTGATTTTCAAATCTTAGGAGATACTTAACTAGGACACAGTAGGATGGATTTAGACGTGAGACATTAATTTTAACTTTGAATTCCCTTGCTTTTATGATTCTGAGCTTTGGACCCAACATTATTTCAACCAAATTCATCATTCAAGGGAATGACAAACAGGAAATATATAATAGGACAGGTAATACAAGCTGTTTATTCACCTTCCATCCTTTCTTGCCCTAATGATTACTTTATGCTTGAAAAATGTATTTTGCTCATAAACTTGCAGTTGTCAAGTCTTTCTTCCACCATAGTGTTACTGCAATGCCTCAGTGTGATGAAGTGGGGTTCTCCAAGGCCTTACCAGCAAAGCATATCCCTTGGAAGATCTGACCAAGTTACAGAGGCTTAGGGTACAGGCTTCATAGTGATCTCTTCAGTTTCAGTCAAAAGAGAAGCCTAGACAAGTTTAGCAAGCAGTCAATGATTTTTTTGAGGATATAGCAATTAATGAAGACTTTCTATTAAGGAATGGAATATTCCTCCACCCCTTGCCCCCAAAGTGATTACTGGAAGAACAGATGTATATTCTTTCTACAAGGGACATTTTGTTTTGTCCACTTGATATACTTGTTCTTTCATTAATTTTCATACTTCTAATCAGAGAAGGAAAATAAAAAAAAAACTACCTACTGTGCCATTGCAAGTTTCTCAATTTGATGGTGAATTCCTTGTGAGTAGTGGTTGTATCCTTTGTATTCTGTTTCCAGTATAGTACTCTGAGTACAAATAGTAATCAGTCAGACAAATACCTGTTTATTGATTGAATAGTATTAAGGAGGAGGAGGTTTAAAACTTTTGGATTTTCAACATCATGAGCACGATTGAATAGTAACATTAAACTGATTATATTACATATAATTATTTATAAGCTATATTTTTATTGAACAGAATTTGATTTATGAATTAAAATGCCAGATAGAAGATTTGGAGCTTTATATATCGATAACTATGCCATTTCAAAGGATGTGTTTTCAGAGGTTAGAGATGTCCTCTAAGCTTCCAGTGGAGATATTCAAATGATATGATTATGAACTTTCTACTCTTTTGAAATCAAATATTGACAGAGCATATAAAAAGCTCATGTAACCACTCACCAAATAAATGTGCATATGAAATATTTGAAAATTCTTTCTTTACTTGAATTAAAAGATAAAATTATAATTTCTCTCTAGTATACATCAGTCTCCATATTGTCTATATTTGATGCTCAGAGACTGTTCCCCTCATTTTTCCTAGTTGCTCCTCAGACAAGTCTTGTTTACTAAGCTTCAGAAAGGTGACAAAACATTACCACTGACCTCCATGTTTGCTTCTGCCCCATTTCAGTCTATAGCAGAAAATACAGATATAGGCTGCCTGGCAGTCATCCACCCATTGTCCACTTATGTTCATTCCATTGTCACTAAGCTGAAGTGTGGACTGCAGGTCAATAGGCTACAATTACAGGACCTCTCTGTTGGGGATACTTTGTTGGGGTGGTTTAATGTTTGGGAACTCTCCAAATGAAACTGCCCAAGAAACTGGATGGTCGTGAAAGCCATATAGATTGAAGGCGTGGGGTTTATGGATGTAGTGTGTTACATTTGGTCTTCCTGGCTTTGCCTGCCAAAGGGGTTTGGGATCTTTGTTTCCATATAAAGCTTTAGTAAGCTTTATAGACTATATTTTTCTTTTTTGTACCTTTCTTTGTAACCTCAGCACCTAACATAGTGACTGGCATATACCAAGTGCTTAATAAGTACCTGTTGATGCCTTGGGAAGTCACACTTGCACTCAGTAGTAGCGCCTATAAACCCCTATATGTAGCAGCTGCAGCAGTAAACTGAAGAGCTAACTTCATTTGCATAGGTATGCTAGAATGATTTGGAGCTATACCTGAAGGGAAAGACATAGAAGATCAATGGCATAGTGTTACCAATCAGAATGGAGAATGGTTACGTGGATAATAGGGCAGCCAAGTAGCACAGTGGATAGAGTGCCAGGACTGAAGTCATCATGCGTTCAAATCTAACTTCAGACTTGCTATGTGATTCTGGACAAGTCAATTAATCCCATTTGCCTCAGTTTCCTTCTCTGTAAAATGAATTAGAGAAGGAAAAAGCAAAAGGCAAACCATTCCAGTATTTTTGCCAAGAAAAACCCAAATAGGGTCACAGAAAGTTGGATACAACTGAAACTACTGAACAACAACATATAGGTCATAGATTTAGAGCTGAAACAGACCTCAGAGATCAGACTGTCCAACCTGTTCATCTTTACAGTCTACAACACCAAGGCCAATGAAAGTTGTGACTTGATAAGTTTAAAACAGCTAGGAAGTATCAGAACTGGAATTTGAATCTGGGTCTTCGGACTCCAAATCCTGTGTTCATTCCATTGTACCATATTGCCTTTCCCACAGGCCTTCAGTAGTGCATTGCCTCACATAGAAGAAAACAACAACAACAGCCACAACAATCATAAGGCAGGAAGTAATTATCCAAAGGAGTGATAAAAGTTAGGAATACAAGAATAAATTCTGACTCATTTTCTGTGCTAATCAAATAGTAGTGTTTAGCATAGAATGAGTCCTTCACAAAACTAGGGTGATAAGAATAGTCAGTTAATTAACCAGCTAGTATTGCTTCAACATTAGGTTTGAGGTACTGTACTAAGTACTGGAAATACAAAGAAAAAAGGAAAATAGTCCTCGCCCTCAAGGAGCATATGGAAGAAATCATGCGCACAAATTGGTATATATGAGATACATATAGAATAGATACAAAGTAACCATAAACAAAAGGTAGGAGGAGACATTCTTGCAAATAGTGGCATTTGAGTTGAGCTTGAAGGAAGCTGCCAGTCCTAAGAGAAGAAGGAGAGGAGGGTGGACATTCTGGGGATGGGGGACAGCCAATACAAAGGCATGGTGATGGGAGAGGGAGCATTGTGGGAGAGGAGCAGCAAATAGGCCAGTATAGCTGGCTTGTAGAGTGCATGGAGGAGAGTAACATGTAAGAAGATTGGAGAGGTAGGAAGGGGCAAGATTGTAAAAAGCTTTAAATGTCAAACAGCGGAATTTATATTTGGTTTTGGAAGTAAAAAGGGAGCTCCTGTGGTTTACTGAGTGTGAGAAACATAGTCAGAGCTGTGCTTTAGGAAGACTGCCTTGGCAGCTTGTGGAGAATGAATTGAAGTAGGGAGAAACTTAAAGCAGGACCGACTGAATAAACTCTTGCAATAGCTGAAATGAAAAGTGATGAGAACCTTCTTTGCTCTGTGCATGGAGAAATGGGATATATACTAGAGATTTTGTGGAGCTAAAAATAACAAAATTTGGCACCCGGTGTGGTGGTGAGTGAGTGAGAAGTTGAGGACACCAAGAGGGCAAATCTACCTGACCCCTGATTTGTTGGACTTGGGCACCTTCCATGGAGCTGGGCATGCACCCTGCCTCCTCTCCAGACTAACTAAGAGAAGCCTGAAGACAAATGGCCAAGAACTGCTTGAGAAATTATACCTCTGGATGCAGAGTATTTCAGTGGAATTTGGGATGAAGAAGTGACAGACATGTTTTTTATTTTCTACTATGCTATAGACTTGCTTTGAGATCTCAGGCAAAAGGTTTAACCACTTCCTTTCGCTTTTTTTCTTGAGCTCTAAAATGAAGACTACTAATATCTGGTACCTTTCTGCTTTTACCAGGAATTGTGGGGCTCTCTGAAATTACACATGTAAAGCTCTATGATTTCTTTGCAAAGAAAGTAGAGAAGATGGAACATATGATATTTTTAACCAGGTTATGTTGTTGACAACCTGTTCTTAATAGGTGAGAATATACTAGAAGAATTCTGTTCCCTTCCACTGAAATCATGTAAGTTAATCTTAGAGTCAGCACTTTTTGGGCTCAGTCACTCATCCATTTCCAAATATACCTAATCATATTTCTCTTCATCTTGACCACATGTCTGTCATAAAAGATTTTGAAATACCTTGCTGAGATACAGGTCTCCTATGTCTATGGTATGCTTCTGATCTACTCATCTAGTAACCATGTCAAAAAATGAAATTATGTTAGTGTAGTGTGAATTGTTCTAAATGACCCATACTGAAGCGTGGTGATCACCCATTCTTTTCTAAATGCTAACAAACCACCCGTATAATAATCCACTCCAGAGTTTTTTCTTCCCCAGGAATTGATGTCAAACTCAAAGGTCTATCTTTCTCTATTAAAAAATAGGGTAACATTTGCTATCCTGTGGTACCCTTTCAGTGATCCAACAATCTCATCTGTGTATTCAACAACTTTTGTTATGTACTTACAAGTTGCAAAAGACTGTGCTTTGGGCTGAAGGTATACAAAGATAATTTGTAAGTTTCTCCCCCATCCCCTAGCATATAACTTATTTGAAGTAGGCCATTTGAATTAATTTAGGGGCAGCTAAGAGCTCCCTTATTATTTGTGGTTTTAATTCCTTTTTACCTATTTTCCTCCATATTTTCCAGCCTGAAAATTATCTTCCTTGATAGAGAAAACAGAAATAGAATTGCAGTTGAATGATTCTGCTTTCTCTTGGTCCTTTTTTTACCCAGGGGAGTATTACCAACCCAGGGGAATCATATAAGTCTAGAAGACTGCATGTGTTCCCGGCAAAGGAAGTGGTTCCCTGGAGAGAGAAAAGGAATTTTCTTGATAATTTCTGGGGTCAGGTGTGAGTTCTTTTCACATGAGTGTGGGTTTATACACACATATACTACTTTAGGAAGATATATTTATGTATATATCTCTATATATCATATATATCTATATATCTATATATCTTTTGTTTCTGTCATAACAACACACATGAACATGCATATTCACATTCAGGTTAAATAACATTTGTCCTATATTAATTGTCTTATTAACTTAAATGCTTACATAGGATCTAAAGGGGCTTACTTTCATTCCCTCTCTCCATCTCCTTTTTTTCCAATGGGAATCAAGACACAAGCCGAATTCTAGTGTAACAAAAAACAAAAAACAAACATTTGGTGGTGGCAAAATGAGCCAAATTGTGCTATCGGGAAAACTCTGCATGGGAGCACAAGATATAGAAACTTGAGAGAAAAGCCCTTCAGGTGAAATCAGACCTTAGGAGTCCAGAGCCTTTGCTTTGGATCACAAGTTAGGGGTTATAAGAGTCAGCATGCCTATACTGCCTAGTATTCTAGGTTGAGTTATGTGACCAGGGTTCATATCCAGCATCAGGTACTTCCTAATTGTGTGATTACAGGAAATTCATTTAAACTCAGACTTTAGGTTTGCTCAGTGATACTACTAATAACACAATAATGATTGTATTTCTGACATCACAAGTTTATTGTGAGGAAGGCACTATACAAATCTTAACATTTATAGAAATCTAAGCTGTGATCTTTGTCTCTTATTCTTTCAATCACACTAAACAGTGGACCAATCCTGGACCAATTCTCTTCTCTGTTCTTATTGTCACCAACTCATCCATCTTCCTTCCTTCTTTCCTTATGTCTTTCCTTCCATCTTTCCTTCCTTCCTTCCTTCCATCCATGTATGTATGTATGTATCTATCTATCTATTCTATAGGTATGCCTATCTATAGATTATACTTTATAAGTATAGATGGATAGATAGATAAATAGATAATTGGCTGATTACATGGTCTCATCGGTATGGATATTCTTTCTATCAGTGTAGATCACAGCCCTTCCACACCATGCCTTGTGCAATTTTCATTCAGGTCTCTCTATAACTACTGCTCTAGAAATCTTTCTTTGGTTCTTTTACTAACTCAGCCCTTGTGCATCTATCTATTGTCTCTCATTCTCACTATATAATTGACCCACTTTTTCTGAACACACGTCATTGACAATGTTTAAAAAAATCATTTTAACATCCTGAATCCACGTCATTGTTAAATGATATTCTGCAGTCCCTATAAACTCACCATATTGGATTTTGTATACTTAGGACATGTTGGTGTTAGATAAGTTTTCACGGCATCAAGCAGCTCAAGATTCGTATGCAGTTTTCCAAATGTGCAAGATCCCACTTGATCTTCTCTTGCTTATTTTGGGGCTCAATTCTTTGCCAATCTATAGTTCTTTTCCAAGTATATTGATAGTATATTACTGCATTTGGCTGCATGTCCAACTCATGTTCTAATCTGGGCATTATGTGCATGTTTTAAAATTTTACTTTGTCTTTCCAGTGTAGATGGTGGTTTAAGTCTTTTGATTTATTTTGATTTTCACTAAGGAGGCTGAAGGACTCCACACAGTTAGTGCAGTGTCATTTGGGAATAGGAGTAGGTGAAAACCTTCCCGTTGATAAGGAATGTTTCTTTCCTTAATGAAAATGTAAGAAAGGAACAGACAGCCTTCTACAAATAGAACATAGATTTACAGAAGTACAATTGACTGAGAGGTATAGAGCATATATAAGACATGGCTGCATGTATCATTTGTTGATTTTTAAAAAGCATTGGATTTAAAAAAAATATCCTCTGCCTTACAAAAGCTTTCAATGTAATGGCTAACAAATAACAATAAAAATGACAAATAACAATTATCTTATTTAACTTTCAACACCTCTTCTTGCTTGTTTCCCCTATTGCTGGAGGCACTGATGATAAGTAGAATGGCTAAGTGGTGAGCAGCTGAAAGGAGGGGGAGGAACTAGATACTTTAGAAAATGGCTAATTGGCTTAATGGGGTTGACAGTAATGGAAAGACTTCCTAAGTCTCAGTGGGAAATGGGCATCAGAAGATAGAGAGAAGTGAGGGTATAAGAAGAGATCTGTGGAGCAGAGAGATGCACAAACAATATAAAACTGTGATACCAATTTCCAAGCTGTTGAAGGCTTCTCTTTCTTCCTTTCCTCCCTTCCTTCCCTTCTTCCTTCCTTTCTTCTTTTCCTTGTCTTTTCTTTTTTCTCTTCTCTTCTCTTCTCTTCTCTTCTCTTCTCTTCTCTTCTCTTCTCTTCTCTTCTCTTCTCTTCTCTTCTCTTCTCTTCTCTTTCTCTTCTCTCTCTCTTCTCTTCTTCTCTCTTCTCTCTCTTCTCTTCTCTTCTCTTCTCTTCTCTTCTCTTCTCTTCTCTTCTCTTCTCTTCTCTTCTCTTCTCTTCTCTTTCTCAACTGACCACCTCATAATATATATTTCAGGGGAGAAGTTCTCAATCAGATAATCAAGAACAGTTGGCCAATCCATTCCAAGTTGAATTATCTTAGGACAAAGTTAGGATATTTTCATACTTTGAATGCATGAATTCTAATGGGCTGGTTTTTTGGCAGTCGATTGGCTGAGGACTATTTTCTGCCCCATACTTAGTTATTTGATGATTCGTTCTAGTGTGAGAGCGCTTTTAGAAGCTAAGATTTTTCAAGTCTATTTCTTAAATTGATGTAATCTGTTTGGAGTTCATTTTGGAACATACTACTGATGAACCAAATGTGTATTATATATTCAAATTTTGTCAATGTATATCTTTCTTAAAAACAAATCTGTGAAAATAGTTCTATACTACTTCTGTTTTCTCCCAGCCACATTTTTGTACATCTCTCTGTCGCTATTGGAATAAAATACTAACAAGGTACCCATTGTACTCAGGTATGGGGCTTATTGAACCTATTCTTTGCCTTCCCATTAGCCCTGAATAATTAGCTATTCATCTTTTAAGAATAGGAGCAAAAGGCTTTTTGGTTTAAACCCCTGTTTGTTTTCAAGTGAGCCTCTAAATTTTTAGATTTTGTGGCTAAGTCAGAAACCTTAGAGACCAATTTGAAGCTAGAGTACATAAAAATGTGTCAATAGTTCAGGATAACTGATAGCTCCCCTTGTAACCAAAGCCACCTGCAATTTTTTATTGTCCTGCAGTATAAGCCATCTTGAACAGATAATCAATTCTATTGCACAAACAGTCACTTCTGTTCGCCAAGGAGGCCTTCCCTGTCTCCCCAAGCAGAAACATTACAAAAATCAATCCACACAGTCCAAATGATCAAAAATTCTCAAAGATATTAGGGCTATTTTTAAGTTAGCCTTCAGTTGCCTATTTATGGACTAAGCTATGGTATAGAATTTCCATGTAGTTTAATATAGCCATATATGTTATATTATGAAGATATGCGATTTAGTAAAAATAAAATACTCCTGGCTAAGTCTGGCTGGATTTTAATATCCTGTAAAGGATTAGATACAAATTTATTTTTCTCCCTTTGAAAAATTCATCAGAAGGCAGTGTAACAACATCATGTTAACACGAGGAATTAATATTTTTCCCAGCTGCTTTCTATATTTCTATAAATCAAAAACTATTGCAGCCTGAGTTTAAGATAAATACTTCTTAAGGGCAGGAGGTTATTCTGCTGTAATGTATGCTAATGTATTTTGCTGATTCTGACAAGAGCAAACTGGCTTTTAGACAGCTTTATTCAGAGATTCTGTTCATGGTGCATCTTTTCAATTTTGGCTTTGGCCATCATGAGTATTACCCATTAGGTTTAGAATATGTAATGCATACATCTGTGGCTCAGGCACATCACATTAATGTGGTGCAAGGTTTTGTTGTAATTTAAACATGGGGTAATATCACTATAAAAAAATCCCCAATGTAGCTCAGAAGCCCAACTTTCTGCATAAAACTGGAATCTGAAATCTACAAAATGCTGGTTGGACCAAGGCACATTAACCATTTACCTAGGGAAAATTTTCTGGGGGAATGAAAGTGCTGAGACGTAAAACTTATTGCTTTGCAGTGATAGACTAGTATTTCCAAACATTGTAAGTGCATCACCAATTTCCATTTAGTTAGAAACATGGTCATTTAACTAAGAAATAGTCACCTTAAGCAATGCCAAATCTCAGTACTGTAGATTTTATTCTTTCTGAACTGAAACAGGACAAGAGCTAGAAAAACATAAGGACTTCTCAACTTAGAAAACTGAATTTTCATTTGGTTACAGTTTTACATCAGGATTTGGTGGCCATAGGTTTTCTGTTGGTCATCAATGACTTGACCAGGAGCTGTTAGTGACTGGCCAGCTTTCTTTCACTTGTCTTATTTGCACTGTAGTCCTGACATTGTTTTCTAGGGATCTGGGCACTTAAGAACAGAGCCAAAGCACTTCTGCAGATGACTGAACTCTTTCTCTCTCTCTCTCTCTCTCTCTCTCTCTCTCTCTCTCTCTCTCTCTCTCTCTCTCTCTCTCTCTCACTACAATAATAATAACTCTTATTAAGGTAACACTTTCAAATTTCCAGAGTGCTGTCATGTCACTCAGATGGGTGGCACAAACAATGGTATTCCCATTTGACAGATGAAGAGATTGAAGCTTTGAGAAAGTAAAAGATATACATACTTTGTAAATGTCTGAGGTGAGATTCACACCCAGGTCTCCACCCCAAGTCTGCATTAAACTATAGACCTAAGGTGAGGAAAGAGTTATGGCCAGGATCCCTCTAGAATCCTTGTTCTTATGCTAGTCCAGGTTGAGTCTATCTAACTCAGGTCCACAATGACTGATTTATATGCATTTGGCTTCATCCTCTAGTCAGCTAGCTATAATCACCCATCTCCAGTATTCCAGGGACTTCCCCAGGCCTATTTTAGGGTTTGGAATTCTGGCTACTAAAGATTTGGACATTTTACAAAGGCCAGTGTGAATCTTATTCTTCTTGGGGATGCAAAGCTTTGCATGTTGAATGGAAATCAAAACTGCTTATCAGAGACATCTTCGTGATCCATTTGGAAATCAAGAATTCAGTCTGTTCTACTTCCATCCCCTCAGGAAACTCCACCGAGCTGACATCCTTCAGTCCAGACTTGTTCTCAAGGTCATCCATGTTATTTTCCCCCCAAGTCCCACAGTCCTTAGTATTCTCAGAAATAATCGTTCCAGGCCTATCAGTCATTATCTCCTAGTCCTCAATTTTCTTTTTGGGCTTCCTGCAATTTTAATCCCAAGTCTCTGCAGCTCTTTTCCATGGAGGCTTAAGTGGCCCAATTTATAACCAATTTTCAGCTAATATTGGCTGGGTTCTTTTAAAATAAATCAAATAGCACTTGCTATTCAGGCTTTATACCTTTGGACTTAAAAAAAAATCAAAGGCCTGGAAGCAGGGTTTTAAAATAATGCTTTTAAAAAAATGCAAAGATATGAGAGATCTTTTGAAATCTATGCTAGATGTTTATTTCCTGCTGGGCTTAATTTCTGAATCTAATGCTATCATTAACTGAAGGGGGAAGGGAGACCAGTCTTCCTTTCATCTCTGTACCATGTTGTACCAGTTCTCATAAAGGAGAATGGCTGTGTGTGAAATGTGTGTGTTGTGTGTGTGTGTGTGTGTGTGTGTGTGTGTTCAGGGAAAAGTAGTTAAAAAAAATCACATCTTCCTGGGGTCTGTTTCCTTCTGACCTCCTTTGGACTCCTTATCTTTGGCCCCTTCTGTCAGCTGATCCAGCTCATGTCTGCCTGACATATGAACCATGCAAAGCTTCTTTTTAAAGTAATTTTAATTCCTGCTCGACAGGCTAGACTGAAGCTCGTGAGTGACAGTAGGTTTTTGAAAACAAGAGTGAAAGCTGCAATGCACCTGGTATTTCATTGAATTCTGGAATCTTTTTTCCCTTTAAAAATCCAAGCTAGTTAAAAGCCCAAGCTTTAAGTAATAAAATGAGGCTTAGATAGCCAGGGGCAGAGCACCAAAGAAAGAGATCCACCATTTTGGTCTCCTCAGAGACCTCCGTATTTTTACCTAATCCATCTTAAACGTTTTAAGCATTTTTATGGTTTTCCCTTTGCATAGTCTTAACTCATTTCCTTGAATTTTTTTTCTAGTTTGAAATTTCATCCTTAATTAGGTTCTGTTTTTTTTCTCAGTATCTAAGTATCAAATCTCATATGTTATATATAAGACCTCTCACTGCCCCTAAAATGTTTGGGTGAAATGATCCCCTCATCTGTAATAACCTGGAACAAAGGGGTGAGGTGACTGAGATAATCTTATATACTATGAGAGCCAATTCCAAAGCACAATGAGGTGATTTAGGTACTAACCTGAATTAATTGCCTTTTGCAAAGTTAAGTTAGACTATTAATTTTAATTTATCAACTATAACAGATTTATTTCATGTCAGTTGAAAACAAGGACAAAACCAAATGAAACTTTTTCCTGGTAGCATATGCGATAAATCTCTTCTATTTACTCATTTTTAATCAAATTTTATTTTTATTAACAAACATTTATCTTCTCTCTATCCAGACCTCTGCATATTCACCTCCCCTGCCCCCCAAAAAGAAAAAAAAAGCCTTTGTAAGAAATGTGCAGTTAAGTCAAACACATTTCCAAATTAGCCATGTCCAAAAATGTATGATGAAAGGGATAGTTTCAGGGAAACCTGGAAAGACTTGTTTTCTCTTTAAAAAAGTATCAGTACCTTATATTTCCAAAGCACTTTGTGGTTTTCAAAGTCCCTTAACATATAAAGACAATGGCATTATCTATTTGATTTGACTAGCAATTTGTTAAAGTAAATGAAGGATCATAATTCTAGATTTGGAAAAGACCTCAAAAGCCACCAAATCTGACTGAATCATTTTACTGTTAAGAATACCATAGTACAGGGGAAACTAAGGTACTGGGAAATTTGTGACTTCATTAAAATTACTCAGTAGTAAGACAGAGTAGATTGAAAACCAGCCTTGGAGTTAGAATAATCTGGGCTTAACTTGTGTCTCTGTGTGATTCTGGGCAAATGACTTACTCTGTGTGCCAGGCAGCTCTCTGAAATGATAAATTGCATTGTAAGTTGCCAGTCTTCATTGATAGAAAATGTTTCTTCACTGAGAGTTCCCTAAACTAATAGAGAATCTAATCTCTAAGGCCTAATGGGGCTCACAAGTCTGAACAAAACCAAGAAAAGTATTAGATGCTTTCAAATGTATTTGCATTATAATATGTCAAAAATGTTTCATTGTAAATACAGGAGCAAACATTTTAATGTGGCTTACTACTTGGAAGAAAGATGAAGAGCTAGCCATTGTAAACTATAATAAATTCTCTATCCTCTTGCCAGGTCAGACAATGGGATATTGGGTTTAATTTAATATCTTGTTTGAGAAAGCTGTTATTTCTACCACACTGTAGATTACTAGTTTTTAGAGAAGTAGAAAAAAACCAAAAATGCTTGATACGTAAATCATGCTGGACGCAATTTAATCTTTCTTTGATGATTTAAGAAGTATTTGTGAATCTTCTAGTAGCACAGAATCATCATGTATATCAGTTATCAGTACTAGTGAAAATAGGGTTCCAGGTAACAGAATTATGGTCCAATTAGTGTATATTAGGTAAGTACTTTTAAAAGCTTGCTTTGTTTTTCAGGCAATTGGGATTAAGTGAATTGCCCAAGGTCACACAGCTAGTAAGTGTCAAGTGTTTGGTCTGAGGCCTATTTTGAACTCAGGTCCTCCTGACTTCAGGGCCGGTGTTCTACCCGCTGTGTCACCTAGCTGCCCCTAAAAGCTTGCTTTATTGTACACCTCAATGGAAATACAGACTTGGACTCTGGTATTTTTTAGAAACAAAAGTGTGCTGGCTCTTTACAATAGACTTCTCTTCCCCCATTACCAGTCCTAACTGGCCTTAGGGTTTTGTGCGTGTTTTTCCTTTGTTTAGATGTTTTTGTTTTTTCAATTATCCAGGAGAAAAATAGTAGACAGAATTTAAAATACTCAAAAAGTAGAAAGGAAAATAGGATACAAGCAAAATACAAAAAAAAAAAGCAAGATTGGAGAACCAGGAGGCAAGGAAAAAAGTTTACTCAGCTATCATTAATGAACAGACATGAGAACCAGGGATTGTTTCAGATTTACACACTGAAAGCACAAGTAAAATAATGCTAATACTCAAACGGATCTAGCATCTTAGTAATGTGGCTATTACTTCCTATGATGCAGACTGCAATGTCTCCATGCTTGTCCATCCTGCACAACTGTTGCACATACCCAACAACAACAGTAACTGCTGCTGCTGCTGCTGCTGCTGCTCCTGCTGCTGCTGCTGCTGCTACTACTACTACTACTACTACTACTACTACTACTACTACTACTACTACTACTACTACTACTACTACTACTATACTATCACTACCACCACCACCACCACCACCACCACCACCACCACCACCACCACCACCACCACCACCATTACTACTACTAAGTTCACCATAAACAATACAACTAAGAAACAGAGCTTTCCTTGTATCTTCTTGCTGGTGTAGTGGATAGAACACTGGGCCTAAAATCAAGAAGAACTGAATTCAAATCTGGATTGAGACGCTTACTAGCTGTGTGACCTTGGGCAAGTCACTTAACCTCTGTCTGACTCAGTTTCCTCATATGTAAAATGGAGATAATAATAGCACCTATCTCCCAGGGTCATTGTGAGGATCAAATGAGATAATAATTGTAAAACCCTTAAAACAGTGTCAGGCACATAGTAAAAGCTATGTAAATGTTAGTAATTATTATTTTTATCATACATTTCTTTGGTTGCATCCTTTATATCACTTGTCCTGCATAATTTCTATTCATAATATGTTGTACATCCAATATTTATTTCTTCATTGCCTTTTTTTTAAGGCAATTGGGGTTAAGTGACTTGCCCAGGGTCACACAGCTAGTAAATGTCAAGTGTTTGTTCTGAGGCTGGACTTGAGCTCAGGTCCTCCTGGCTTCAGGGTCAGTACTCTATCCACTGTGCCACCCAGCTGCCCCTTCTTCATTGCCTTTTGAGGAGATCCTCAATTTCATTTCTTTGGACACTGTAGTCTTTTATAACTTGTCCATACAACTTCGCTGGGATATCGGTATTAAAAAGATGGGCTTTTCTTTCAGAGAATCCTTAAAAGAACTGAATAATTAGTGCAGTGCCTGGTAGGCATTTAATATGTGCCTACTGATTGGTTGATTAATTAATTTTATAAACCATGGGCATGTACACATACATGCACACACGAAGATTAATATACTCTCTAAGTCTTCTCAGATACTGCAACACTTGTCTCTATAATCTTTCATAGATCACTAACGTTGGCTTAGTAATCATATTAGCCAAGTTTTTCAGTCTTTAGGATTTAGTTTATGAAGATCTGGGGACTTGAACTCATTGAAGGTAGCTAAGTGCTTTAATGCTATTTTTCTGCTCTTGTTTCAACTCTCTCCTGGAGAATTTTGTTCTGGGTCTTCTAATCCAAAGATCAAAAAACAGCACAATAAACAGAAAAAGGGAAGTTAGGAATAAGTTTGGGAGAGAATAATTCACTTTGGGACCCACTGAGTTTGAAATGTCAATAAGGTTCTCCATTGGGGATATTTGAGCAGATTGTTGGAAATATGGTACCAAAGTTCAGGAGTGTAGTGGTTATAACATATTTATTGAATAAACAGATTTTATTGCTTGTTGTTTTTATTTATTCATTCAAGAACCACGTGTTAAGCATTTACTGTACTCAAAGCATAGTACTAAATGTGAAATTAGAAATGAAATGATCTTGGTTCCTGTCTACATGGTGTTTATAATCTAGCTTTTTTATGTTAATTGCAATTTAAGAGATTATTTAAAATTAATTAAAATCTGATTAAAACCTGCATATATTATAAGCCCTGTGGTTATAAGTTTTGCTAAATAAGTGGATACATCAAAAATCTATGATAAAACCTGAGTTAAATATGTTATCAGGAATCCTGTCCTTCATAACTTAATTTTTACTGATATTTTCATCCATCTACCCTACAAATAACTGATATTTATAATGTCCTGAAGCAAACAATGCGTGAAATCATCAAAAAATGTAATGTTCAATATATTTGTTGTATTATATGTTTAATTGTTGTTCAGATCGTCAAAAACTGTTCATGTCTATATGACATATGTGCATATATGTGTGTGAGTAAATGACAATGTTTATTAATAAGAATATGTGCTTAATCAAATAACTGGTTCTCTGATCATGTTGGACGAATTTGCTGTAACGAAAGCTACATTGAAAGCTTTTAAGCTTCTAATTGTGTCCTACTCTTCTAGTGTCAAAATGTGAACTAAACTTGGTCTCATTCAATATTCTGACAACTCTGCCCTGGTTCCCAACAAAATCATTTGAGAAAAGGAAAATGTTTATACATATTAATAATTAGGTAGCAGACCTTTACTGGAATGATCTCCATTTATCCATAAAAATTTCCCTGAAGTACACCTTCATATACAGGGATCTGTTAAAAATACAGTTTTAAAATTAAACAAATTATAAAATTTTTTAAAAAATAAAATAAAAAGGTAGTTAAAATATAAAATGGTCCTTAATCCTATGAGGTCCCCTGGTTCCATAATGATTTGTAGGATGTTAGGTTAGAGCTGGGAGGAGCTTAGAGACAATTTAGCTCAGGGGTCATCAAACTAAGGCTAGGTCTGTGGGCCAACTGTGGCCTGTAACCTGCTCTTGGAAGCCCCAGTGACTCAGGGTTTTTACATTGAATGTTAAAATGTAAAACATAGCCCTAGCTCCTGGCCTGTACAAAGATGGGCAGCCTTCAGGCCGTAGTTTGCCAATCCCTGACTAGTCTATTCCTAGTATTTTGCAGATTCAGGAGCTGAAGCTCAGGGTGGCTGTTTATTGCCCAGTGTTTGCATCAGGTACTAAGTGTCGGAGCCTGGAGATACACCAAGGTCCCTTAGCTCTGTATCCAGTTTTCTCTACATACTGCTGATTGTGGTGGAGTGGCAGAGAAAGGGGATAGGAGAGGTTAGAGATCACAGTAATTAGACCATCTACAAACATTTATATCTCTAAGTATTTAGATAATTGATTATTATCACTTTTTAAAAAATGTTTCTCCTTGAAGATATTTTTCTTGCCCACATCCCAGAGGTCTTTACAATTGCTGTCCCTTTGAGTCTTTGTTTTATCTTGATCCATTCCTGGATCTACAATTTAGCCTATAGCTAAGTCTGGTTCTGCCCTAAGATGAAGCACAGATCCTTCATCATGGTTCTAGTTGGCATCTAGGCCTAGTCTATCTAAATGTCTACTTCAAACATGATGTTTTACTGTCAGGATCCCAGGCTAATTGTCTTTTATTTTTTTATTTCAAAATGAGCACCAACATAGCTCTGGTATGAGGAAAAAAATGACACATTTATAAATCATCAGTGTCTCCCCCCCCAAAAAAAAATATCCAGTAAGTTTTAGAATTCCTCAGCTTATAATCCCCATAGTATGATACCTTCTTAGTTTTTCTGGTTCATTTCATATTAACTCCCCTCCAAGATTTCTGTGCTTCAGTCACATTGGATTAAGCTATGTTCATTGATCCTTCTCTGCACTCTCCCACTTTGGTTTATTCTCTTCTCATACCTGGAAGTCCTTACTCTTTCTTGCCTTTTAAATTCCTACCCATCTTTTAAAACCCAAGAAAAACTCTACTTGTCCATGAAAACTTCCCTGGCTATCTTCTGTGAGTAGTGCCCTTCCCCTTTGGGTCTTGTATAGTATTTTTTTTTGTATTCCTCTGTCAGGCTTATCACATAAATACTATGTATAGTTATATGTGTTTTGTCTCATCCCCCATCAATAGTGCAAATTCCATGAAGCCTTTGATTGTGTCTTGTTAAAACTTTGAATCTCCTAAGTGCATATAAGCATGTAATAAATATCTGTTGAATGAACAAAGCCTTAAGGTTTTTGTTCATTTTCAAAGCTGAAGTCATTAGATATACACTAAGCCAATGGATGCTAACACTTCCCAGAAACTTAGGTTGCCATTCCTGCTTATATTCTGATAAATTTGTTTCTCAAATACCCATTCTCTATCTCTAGGTCAAGAGAACAACTGTCCCTGATTCTGTCTTTCTTCAATATCATAAATGCTTAAAGAATAGAGTAACATATGTCATTTACAACAGTTATAAAAGAAATACTACTTTTCTACAAAAGCAGAGTTAAATGCCAAAAGTTAGAGAAGGATCAACGTGGACTAGTCATGACAGGAAAGAAATGAGTCATGGAATGCTTTTGAAGGATGGCTAGGATATTGATAAGGAGAAAGGAGTAAATTGATTGGATGTATAAAACATAAAACATTACATCTTTATTAAAAGAACAATAGAGACCAAATGCTTATAATTTGATGTATATTTTAATTTCACCTAAGGAGCTTATTTAAGCTTATTTAAAGAAAACCAACAGTGAACTGATTTCTTCAGTGGACTGTTCTTTTATGAAGTGAATCATTTTCTTCTAATTTATCATTTTGTAAGTTTGGGTTTTTCATTTGAATTTGAATTTCTTTTAAAGAGAGACAAATGAAATGATTTTTAAAAAGATTCTGATCATAAATAAGTCAGATTGAATAATTATAGGATTTTAAGACTACAGGGGGTCTTAGAGATCAGTTAGTAGAACCCTCAGGCCTTTTAACATGAGGAAACTGAAGCAACTGGAAATCAAGTGATTTCCACCAAATCACAGAATCAATCACTGAGAGAAATGGAACCAGAAGTCTCTTGACTCTGTCCAACTTCCTTTCTGCTTTACCACATAGTTGCTGATAATGTTGAGTTTGAATATATTGACAGTCATAACATGGTTGTAATCATAACTGCTTTGCTGAATAAATGAAGTGTGCTGGTCCTTTTGCATGGTAAGTTGTAATTGAAATACTATTGAACTTATTGAATTTGAATACAATTGAATATTGAATAATTGAATACAATTATTGAAATTGTATTTCAATAAAATCATGTCTTATTTTGTGGTAAAGCAAGAACCTCATAGTTGCCTTTCTTTTGACATGAGAGATTTAAAACAGTTGATCTTTGTTAACAGGCAAAATCCATCTACTGAAGAAAACAACTGCATTGCTCTCTCCAGAAGAAAATGTGCCTTTGATATTAAAGTGTTATGAAGGAGTACAAACGAGAGAGGAGATCTGGCAAATGGCACTAGCCGTGGTGAGTTTGGAATGAAATATATTGGGTCTTTATGGAATGGAAAATGCAAATTTACTAAGGAACAAATGGACAAAGATGGCTGGTTATCCATCGTATTCATTGCTCTAACCCTTGGATCTTCTTTCTGTTCTTTTGGGCACTTCATGACATAAATTCATGACACCTATTTCACATGGGCAAAGGTATGTTAATTATGGGAGTATAGATGTAGAGTCATAAGATACCTTAGACACATAGGCCAATATGTTTCTTGATTGTACATGTTTTCTGCACCATTAGACTGTGAGCTTCTTGAGGGTAGATACTAGTTTTGTTTTTCTTTGTATCTCTATTGCTTAGCACAGTGCTTGACATATGGTAAAGGCTTAATACATATTTGTTAACTCAACTTGACATAGAGTATGGGAAGGGTGTGCTCCCCCCCACCCACACACACTGTAGCAGATGTTACCATTGATTTCTCTTGAGTGGAAAAGGAAAAAAGGATGATGATCATATCTGCCACAGGTTGTGCTTCCATACTGTGAAAACCACTCATATTCTATGCGTGCCTTTACATAGAGGTCTTCTGGTTCAATCCTCTCATTTTATAGCTAATGAAAATGAAGCCCAAAAAAATTAAATGACTTGTCCAAAATCACATAGGTAACATGGGAGAAAACTAGGGTTTGAAACATGACCTCTGACTTCAAATCCATTAACCTTTCCACTCTAATATGTTAATCAATGTTTTAAAGAGAGTAAGCTATTATAATAATGAGGTTTGTAAATTATTTGTGCATCTCAGTAATTAATACTGGTTTTGCTACTTACTGTCTGTGTGACTCTGAGGAAGTGACCTAATCCCTCTGAGCTTCTTTTTCTTCAACTATAAAATGAAGGTGTCAGCCTAGTGTATATCTAAAGCCCCTCTAGTTTTAAATCTATGATTCTTCAGAGTAGGATTTTAAAAGAAGGTTTTGGAACCAAAATAGGCCAAATATTAGTTGCAACAATGCATGTAAGATCATGACTTTGGAGAGAAACATCTGAAGATCCTGCTTTAAAAATTGACTTATCACATAATGAAAAACCTACTGTTATCCATGCTGTCATTATCTGTAGGTTGTTGTGGATTCAGCTGATTTTATTGGTCAAAAGCTACAAGTTGAACCAATTTTTTAGTTAAATCTGAGTAAAAAATTCTGTGGATTTCTTTCATTCTAGTTCTAGATCTTTTCCTCTTAGTCCTAATTCTTATCTGCTATATTCTGGTGTGATGAAGTTTAGTTTTCAGATTCTCTCATTTCATACTGTCATGGTCAAGCATTCTTTTGGGGACTCCATAGACTATGTGGAAATTCTTTTCATTTCCACATATGGAACTCAAGCCTTTACCCAGTGGCTAGTAATGGATTCATATGGCACAGGCAAATCTTGACTGCATACGTGACTGAAAATCAGATACTTCTCTATTTCAGAATATCCATGATTTCACAGGTGTGTTGCCACTTTCACTGATGGAGGCTTCAGTCCTTCCCTACCTTAGTAGATAGTCTTTGTGGCTTGATTCTGCCAAAAAAAAACTATGAGCTGGTACCTAACCTAGTGATGTAACTATGCAAGCTTAGTCAGACAGGTCCTCACATGGCACACAGTCCATCCCTTCATTTTATTGATGATAAAATAGAGAGTGTAATTGACTTGTCTGTTAGGTTCACAGATCTAGTAAGTGTCACAGGGGCTTGAACCAAGCCTTCTGACTCTAAGACCAGTACTCCTTCCACTGATCCATACTTCCTTTTCAGTATTGAATTAAGGTTAAAAACTCTTTTTCTTTATGATTCCAGAAAGACTTTTATGTTCTGTCCTTCAGTTTTTCTTTTGTTATTTAAACAGTGCTATACTTGAGTTAGATGGTCATTTCTTAAATGACATTTCCAGCAAATTCTAGGAAACCCTATTCTCTATGTTTTGGATAGCCTTCTGGAATGAGACGGAAATGGGGGAGGGAAGGACAGAAGGAAAACAAATGTAAGTTGGACTCAGATCAGTGAGATAATGTCTAATATGGCCAAAATGAATTTGGCAGATGTTTTTCTCCTATTTTTTTCCCACTTTAGAGTTCACATGTTGTAACTTGGAATCCCACTTGCATTTTTTTCATACTTACATTTTTATTCAACTTTAGTAACTAAACTGTATCTTTGGATTTTAGCCAGGAATGAATATCGAGGAAAAGTTTTGATGTGGATATTTGAAGGGAGAAAATGTTACCATTTATACGCTCCCACTCCCTTTCGTCTTCCCTATTCCAGGGGTATTGAACCCCTGGTTGCCAATGAACAAATCCTTTCCACTTACCCCAGCGGTCTGCTCCTTTTTTCTCGTCACCTCAACTCTGCTCCCCTTGTGAGCCACTCTAACCCATCCAGGGTTCCCTCTGGAATTCTGGCTCTAAAATTAACAAACATTTTCATAATATACCTTTTTCTTTTTCATTCCTTCCCTCTTTTGGCTCCTTGACAATACTACTTTCCCTGGCTACTCTGCTGCACTTCTATACTTTATCTTATGCCTTAACCCAGTCATGGTAGAGGAGTTGAAATATTAACTTGTTCCCCATGACACTTCCAGACTCTTCCTCTACCACTTTCACTCAGGAAGCTCTTCTTCTTTGAGGATCATGGCATATAAATTTATTTCCTAACCTAGAACCTTGTGGCCATTATCTGCCGACCCTCCTGGCAAATCTCTTTATCATTCCAGCTTTTCTCAAGCCTCACTTCTCCTAAATCTACTCTTCACCTTCATGGAGTCCTTTAATTTTTCTTCTCATCAGAGAAGATGGCAGGGATGTTAGAAGGAGAAGGTAAAAAGCATTCCAGAGCTGAGGGGTAGCCACTGCAAACAAAGTAGGTAGAGTAAGGAACATCTTTAATCTGTCTTCTCTTCTCCTTTCTTAGAGACCTCCTCTGATTTTGCTTTCCTTTACTATCCAATCTCAACCCAGTTGTTATCCATTTCAACTCTATGGTGTCCTTTGCTCTTGAATCTCTTGGCCCCTTGTTGTATCACTGCTCTCTTTTCTTGACAAACATTGGCAAGATTACTTCCATCATCTACCTCCTCTGCTGCTACTCATGAGCCAGGGAACCAGCTAGAGGAAGTTTTACAGTCGGCATGACAAGGTACATTACAAAATCACAGGTCTAACCTCAACTGGGCCATTACTATAGCAAGACTATATTTGCTTAAGACCAGTCTGATCATGTAAGTCTCCTATTTAATCAATTCTAATGGCCTCTATGATCAAACATAAACTCCTTTTAGTTTTTAAATCTCCATACAACATGACCTTAATCTATCTTTCCAACTTTATGGAACATTACATCCTGCCCCCCAATACTTTGTGATCCATTCACCCAAACCAGCTTTTGCTCCATTCCTCACAGAGGCAGTCCATCCCCTATCACTTTGCCTCTGCCCAGGACATCTTTTAGATTACTGCAAAAGCTTTCTGAGTGTTGTCCCTACTTCAAGTCTCTCATTACTTCAATATATCTTATAATTGGCTACTAAAGAAAGTTTCTTAAAGCGCATTTCTGATCATGTCATTCACCTCCTTAATAATTGCCAGTGGCACCTTTGTTTTTGATCCAAGATCAAATATGAAGTCCTGGCCCTTTCCCACCTTCGTGTCTTCTCATATTTTATTTTCTATTGGGTATATGGTCCAGCCAAGCTGTCCTAATTGATCCACCTCCTTTTTTTGTCCTGGCTTTATCATCCCTGGAATGTTTCTTCACCTTTACCTCCTGACATCCCTGGTTTCTTTCAAAATTCTGCTCAAATGTTGTTTACATGTTGTCTACCCAATTAGTGTGTAAGTTATTCGAGGGCAGAGATTGTTTCTGTGTTTCTATCTTTCTGTGTATTCCTAGCACTTAGCAAAGTGTCTGGCATATAGAAAACACTATTAAATGGTTGTTAATTGAGTGATTGTTTGGAAATTCAGTCAAGGGTTTCATTTTTATGAACCTTTGAAGCAAAAAAGTTAAATGCTATTTGCTTAATAAATCTATGTTACTAAGTTTTAGTTAAAATTCTCTCACTCCCTAAAACAGTACTTTAAGTCAGATGGATAATTTTTCTTCCTGGTATTCAGTCTGGGCCCAAGTACATCTCTAGTTCTTTTCTTGGTGTTTGCTAGTAAGTTAGAGGTTGTCCCCGCATTGGAGCAGTATCCTAAGGAAAAAAATGGTGAAGCCCAGGGGATAAGCTTGAATGCAATGCTTTGGATAATAGGCAAAAAAAAAAAAGAATGGTACAAGAACAGAAGGAAAATAAATGTAGGTTGGCCTTATATAGCTCCCATGACTGGAAGGACCTTGGAAGAACTATTATCTCTCTTCATGAAAACAGAAATGTACTTAAATCACCTGAATCATGGGTGCCAGAGAATCAGGCTTTTTCAATTCAGTTCACAAATCATATCTTGGATATTTGCTATAATGCTGAGTACTGGAAGATAATAATACAAATAAGACAAGGCCCCTTTCCTTCTAGAGCTTATCGTATAGTGAGGTAGGGAAGAGAGGTACTACATACACTTCATGATAATTTAATTATAATAAAAAGTTAAATATAAGTACAGAAAGAGAGTTATAAAGTCATATACACACATATATGCATATGCAATTGCCATATCTCAAATGCCAAACCCTTATTGGAGAAATACAAATTTTTTCCCATTTGACCTCTTCCTTTCTTATCCCAGGTTTACTAATTTTGTTTGCATAGAAGTTTTTCAGTTTCATGTAATCAAAGTTACCTGTTTTACCTTCTATGATTGTCTCTGTTTCTCTAATTTGTTTAAGAATTTGTCTCCTACCCATAGCTTTGAAAGTTATATTGTCTCCTTGTCTACTTTTAAAAAAATAATATAATCTTTATTATTCAGATCTCATATGTATTTAGAATGTATTGTGGAGTATGGTGTAAGATGTTGGTCTGTGCCTAATTTCTACCATACTGCTTTCCAATTTTCCAAGCAGTTTTTAATTAAATAGGGAATCCTTTTCTAAGGAATTTGTGTGTTCTGCTGTTTTGAAGGCTGGGTTTTTATTTTTAATTCCATTGCTTCTTAGTCTTCCTTGTCTAGTCTGTTCTATTGTCTTCCTTTTTAATTTTTGTGCAATGCCAGAAGGCTTGGATGACTCCTACTTTATAATTTAGTTTGAGACTTGTAATCCCTTCTTCCTTTTTTCACCTAATTTCCCTTGATATTCTAGATCTGTTATTTTCCTTATAAATTTTGTTAATATTTTAATGAGTTTTTAAAGTATTCTTTTGATAATTTGATTGGGATAGTATTAAAAGTGTAGTCTAATTTTGGGAGTCTTGTCATTTTTTATTATACTGGCATGGCCTAGCCATGAGCATTGAATATTCTCCCAGCTATTTAAATTGTTACTTATTTTTTTAAGACGCATTTTATAATTGAATCTATACAAATATATATTGGTAAATTAATAAGCCAAGTATTTTATACATTTTCTAGTTATTTTAAATGGGATTTCCCTTTCTATCATTGCTGCTTAGATCATTATAATCATTAATATTATAAGAAGAAATCCTATTGATTTTAATTGTCTCAATTAGTATCTTTGCTGATTCCTTAGGATATTTTAAGTAAAAATTTTGTCATTAGAAAATGAGATTTGTTTCATTCCTCTTTATGCCTTTAATTTCTTTCTCATCTTACTGTTATTGCTATCATTTCTAGAACTATATCAAATAATAGTGGGGGAAGTAGGCATCCTTGATTTCCTTCTGTATTTATTGAGAAAGCTTCTAGTGTATTCCTATTGAATATGATGATTCTTCTGGATTTTAGATAAATATTTTTGATATTAAAAAGACTCCCTCTGTGCCTATACTTAATAGGATTTTAAGCACATATGAATGTTATACTTTGTCAAAGACTTTTTCTATATCTATTGAGATAATCATGTGATTTTGGACGTTTTTGCTTATAATATGATTAATCATTTTAATTCTTTTTCTACTATTGAATCATCCTTTCATCCCTAATGTAACTCCAACTTGGTCATGATTTATTGCATGAATTACTTTTGTCTGTTTGACAGGATTTTATTTATTTTTTATTGATATCCATTAATGATATGGGTCTATAGTTCTCCTTCTGTGCATAATCCTTCCTTGGTTTAATTTTTATTTTAGGAGTTTATCTTTGATCACCTGAATCCCAGGGATCACCTCAGGTTTTCCAAATAGGTACAAATTTAATCCAGTTCAATTAAACAAATATTAAATACCTACTGACAGCAAGTCACTATGCTGGAAGATTCAAAGCCAATAATGAAACAGTCTGTTACTATGGAAGAGCTTGCATTCTGCTAGTGGGAAGAAGTACAATCTAAAAACAAATACGTAAATGCATGGTAATTTTAGGAAGGACAGAGTATCCCCAAATGGTTCTGGAAGAGCTGACATTTAAGCTGAGCATTTGTGAAGATACGGATTCCGAGAGGTAGGCATAAGGAGATCTAGGACAAATGCACAGAGATAGGAAACGGAATATTGAGTTGGTGGAACAATTAGTAATCCAGTATGGCAGAAACATAAAGTATGTTAGGGGGAGTAATATGGGGGAAAAGAGTAGGTTAGAGCCGGATTATGGGAAGTTTCCCAACTGGTTTGACGTGCATGTGTCCAAGAAACATGGATGTTTACTCACTTTGAGTTTTTTAGTCAGGATCTACAAAATCTGAATTTATACAAATTTATTTTAAAAGCCTTTGATTCTCCCTTTAATTAACTTGTTTTTATGACTTCTCAAACTATATATTCCCTATTCTTATTTCTAGTTTGCTTTGGGTGAAAATGATGACTTGTGTGTGTGTGTGTGTGTGTGTGTGTGTGTGTGTGTGTGTGTGTGTGTGTGTGTGTATGTGTGAGAGAGTATTAACTAATTTTGCCTTTTTGGTGACACTGATTACCCATTTATCCCTCCATAACTAACAGAGAGACCATGTTTTGTTTTATCTTTTCTGCTGATGTATTTTAAGCATTTTTTTTTCAGTATTCCTTTATACATTTTTGCAAGTTGCATCTCATTTCCTCCTTTAATTTTCTGACCTTGCTTCTATTAAGCCATAACTGAACTGGGGGTGAAAAGTTCAATTTCTAACACAGCTGCTTTGATCAGAGACACATTACAAGAAGCGAAAACAAACAGTCTTGATACTCAGAGAAGGATCAGAATCTTAGTTCTGGAAGAGACTTTAGAAGGAGATAAATCCAACCCTTTCATTTACAGGTGAGATTACTGAGGCCCAGAGAGGAGACGTAAGTTTCCCAAGGTTACATAGATACTAAATGACAGAGTCAATTCTAACATTAAAATCCAGTATGCTTTCCACTTGTGAGCTGTGCTTTCAGCTATTGTTTGGTCTTATTGTTCATTAATCTCAGCTGGGAAGGTATGTTCATGCCTTTGATTTTGTTTCCAAAAGACTTAGTATGAGCAGGTCAATATAGAAATAACAACACTTGCCTTTATACATAGAAATAATTTAATACTTATTGGTTGGTAAATGATCAAGAAATCTATCTTCTAGTGCTGCTATTAGCTATGTGATCTTGAGAGGAATCTCTTAACTTCTTGGGATTTTAGTTTTCTTATGGGGGGCTCTGGTCATGGGAGTACTTGATATAGTAGAAAGGACAAAGGTTTTGGGCTGGTTCAAATACTGACCCTGATAGTGACGGCCTGTGTAATCTTGGTCAAGTTCATGGAAAACCTCCATGGACCTCAGTTTCCTTATTTGTAAAATGAGGGGATTTAAATGAATTGCCTTTGAGAACCCTTTTAGCTCTAGATCCTGTGATTTTTAAAATGGTGATAGGAATGTTTTCCTAAGTAGTATTAAATGTAAAAAGTATAAATCAGTTATTTAAAAAGGCAAAATCTGCAAAAATAATAGTAGGTATTATTATTATTACTATGACACTGGAGAGCCACTGCAACACCTGTTCTTGGAGTCCAAACTGTGTGATCTAATGGAGAAACATGGAAGGAATGTAGTATAATTAATTAAATGCTTGTTGAATAAATAATCAAATACCTAATGTGGATGGCACATACAAAGACAAAAATGAAATAACTCTTGGGGCAGCTAGGTGGTGCAGTGGATAGAGCACCAGCCCTGAAGTCAGGAGGACCCGAGTTCAAATCCAACCTCAGACCAAACACTTGACACTAGCTGTGTGACCCTGGGCAAGTCACTTAACCCCAATTGCCTAAAAAAAAAATGAAATAGCTCCTGACTGCCCTCAAAAATGAATACATTTATGGGGGAAGATGACATGAAAATATATAATAGGTTTTGTTTTTAAAAAATATAAAGTAATTCTCAGGAGGAGTGTACTAGCAACTGGAGGGATCAGGATAATTCTCATGAGGGATGTGGCACTTATGCTGAGCCTTAAAAGAAGCTCCAGATTCTAAAAAACAGAGGAAAGGAGGGTATGCATTTTAGGCAAAGGCTCAGAGGTAGAAGATTGAATGCCATGTATACAGAAGAACAAATGGGCTATTTTAGCTGGAATGTTGCATATAGGAAGGAAAGTAATATACAATGAACCTGGTATGGTAGACTACCATTGATTGAGAAGGACTTGAAATTGTAAACAAAAGTTTTTCTTTTATTGTAGAGAGAAGCTGGGAATGACTGGAGATTCTTAAATAGGTAAATGACATGGTCATGTATGTTTTAGGAATAATAATTTATCAGTTGTGTGAAGGTTGGATTGAGAGGAAAGACACTGGTGGCAAGGAGACCAGTTAGTATTCTGTTGCAGTAGTCCAGAAGAGAGGTAATACTGATCCTCTGAGTAGAGGGGAGACCCAAGGTGAGAAATGGGTTGAAAATGATTAAGTCGAATTTGAGAGAGATAGATCACCTTTGACAAAATGACAAAATCACTATGAATTTATTTTGTGTGTGTATGTGCATGTATGTGTACACATATAAGCATATACATATGCATATGTATACATGCATGCATGCATATAAAATCTTGCCAGTAGGTGGCACAATGCCCAGAGCACTAAGCCTGGAATCAGGAAGACCTAAGTTCAAATACTGCCTCAGACACATTAACTGTGGGACCGTGGGAGAGTCATATAATTTCTGTCTGCCTTGCTTTCCTTATATGTAAAATGGGGATAATAATAGCACCTACTTCCCAAGATTGTTGTAAGGATAAAATGAGGTATTTGCAAAGGCCTTTGCAAATGTTAATAAATGTGAGATTTTTTTTCTCTGAACATGTTATATCACTCCCATAAATCCTTCGAAGTTAGGTAGTATCTTAATTTTCTATTTATATCTCCACTCCATATTATAACTGGAGGAATACTGACATTAAAAAAAGATGGGCCTTGGTTTCAGGGGGAAGCTTTGAGTAATTAAAACCAGAGCAGTAGGCTACCTGGCACATGTGAGGAGCTTTATAAATCTTAGTTTATCTATGGATTGATTAGTTCAGTCTTCTCATTAGAAGCTAAGAACAAAGCCCAGACTAGAACCTGGTCTCTGGTGCACAGTCTTTTGCTTACACTAACTCCACTGCCATCCTACTTTATCACACTAAAGATGTGTATTTAAAAAAAAATCTTCAGTATATTCTTGGCTATTTCTTTGATGATGGAGTAAATGGTAGAATTTTTCTCATCATCCTCAGGAAGAACTTAGTGACACTGGATAACTAGTGAAAGCAGTAACTTCCTCACTGATGAGGCCACAGAGAATGATTGAAAATGTCAAAACAATAAGATGGAATAAAACCCAACCACCTTTGCTGTGTGTTGTTTACATCTCCATATGGCGTGAGTTAGTATTTGGGTTCATTGGCAGTAAATGTGATCCTAAAATGGAGATGTGGTGGAGGATGACTTTTTAAAAATATGCAGTACTACTTAAACCATATAAATGTCACACATTTGCATGTTAATGAAATGTTAGAGTCCTAAGCAGTGGATAGCAAGTAAATACTGAGAAATAAGGATTTATGATGAGTGAAGATGTCAACCAGGCTGGTGATATTGACTGGCAGGGGCATTATTCATTATTGACACTTATTTTCTTCTCTTTTCCCAGATGGATTCTGAAACTTAGTTTTTGCCATCTCTAGCCCATCTATTCCCTCCCCAAATAAGTTGGTTAGGGGACAGAAATGAATGCTCTCTCATTTTCAAGCAGACAGTGGAATTCATAAGGGAACAATTATAAGTCTAATTCTGCTATTTTAATGACATCAATTGAACAGTTCTAAAAGTCAAACTCCACATGATTTCATAGCTTTTTACTACTGAGTGTTTGGGTCTAAATAGCATGTCATTTTTGTGTGTGTGTATATATGAGTTACATGTGTGTGCGTACATGTGTGTGTGTCCATGTTTAGCTTATAACTTGAAGTCATAGAGATCTCTTCTCATCCTTTCCTTTCTTTCTTCCTTATCTCCTTTATCCTCTATCTTTCTGTGTGTGTCTTTAGGCCTCTGTCTTTGTCTTTCTCTGCTTCTGTTTCTCTGCCTCTTCCTATGTGTGCATCTCCCTGTGTGTCTCCTCATTTTCTGTCTCTTTCTTCCTCTCCTATGTCCCCCCTTCCTTCCCCTCCTTCCTGTTTCTCTCTTCCTTATCTATCTTATTGATGTTATAGGAACAAGCAAGGAAAGATAGATAGTAGAGAAAATCCTTGCATATTTGCCTTAGCATGGAAAACTGTCTGCTTTCAGAGCATGTTTCTTCTTCTTTCCTATACAGGAAGCTGTGGAAATTCTGTGGATTGAATTTCCCTATGGTTCAGTGTTACTTAATTGACTGTAGTCTCTGGAATACAATGGTCAGTCTGTTCCCATCCTCTGCCGTGTTGAGAACCTACCGTGATATTTCACTGGAAAACCTGAACAAGCTAATGATTAACTTCAGTTCCTAAGTAGCTATGTCTAGTAAAAACTGGCAGAATATTGGGACATTCCTGCCTTTTCTCTTTATGATGCCAAAAATGGAATATGGCTTCCCCTTTACTTCAGATTTCTTCTTTATCTTTTTAAAAAATAGATTTTATTTTCTGTTTCATATTTGACTATGTAAGGCCTATTTATATTTTAAATAGGTGTTTGATGCTTTCTGTAGTTTGAGTTGACAAACCCTTTTGGGATAGCATGTAATAATAAAACAAATTCATAAAGTGGCATTTGGAGAACTGCAAAGCCCAGGCAATGCTAGAAATAGGCTTAAGTCTATGGTGGCTCTTGCCAGGTACAAGATGACCGAGAATGAAATGTCAGACAGACCCATTGGGTAGATTATTAAATATCTACCATGTGTATAGCATTGTAGTATAGACACAAGAATTAGGGACAAAACTCTAGAGTCTGGGAGAATAAGGGGATCAGAGCCAGATCCCAGTCCTTGAACTGAAATACCAGACAGGGAACCAAGATGGGGACAGTAATACAAAGGCACAAGAGAAAGACTTGATGTTTTAACAGACTGGAGTATAAAGTTAAAGTGAGGCCATTAAAAAACAAACCCTGGGTCTTAAATTCTGATTAGAGGGCCAATTAGTGCTAGAGTCTAGAGCAGAGGTGGGGAACCTGTGGCCTTGAGGCCACGTGTGGCCTTCTAGGTCCTCAAGTGTGACCCTTTGACTGAATCCAAACTTTACAGAACAAATCCCATTAATAAAAAGATATGCTCTGCAAAACTTGGACTCAGTCAAAAGGTTATACCCAAGGATCCAGAAGGCCACATGTAACCTTAAGGGTTCCCTACCCCTAATCTAGAGTGTAGGTAAGGGTAGGTGGGTACGAGGGGAGATGTAAGATTGGAGAATATCTTTATCTGGAAAGAAGAAAATAAAGATATAGGGATCCAATCTAGTCATTAAAGAAAGTGCTTTGAGCTTGACTGCATCAATCTTAGAAGAAAACAATGCTGTAGTTACTGGGACCTACTTATTTCTTTTGAAGTAGTTTTAAAACTCAGAGTGCTATGAGGATCAGGATCCACATAATTTATATATTTATTGGCTTTTTCTTCATCATTTTCCTTCATCAAGCCAATCTCTTTGTAGCATCTAAGAAATACACAGCAGAGCCAAGTGGAAAGAATATATGGCTTTGAATCACAGGTGGGTCATGGTTATATTATAAAAGCATAGGAGACTGGAGGAATATATAAATGTTTTGTATATAGGGGCTGAAAAATGTTTCTATTAATCAATGCTTCTCCCTGTTATTTACTGTACAATTCTGTTCCAGTTGTTATTTAATTAAAAATTCCTGCCAGGGCTTTTAGTAAAGAGTATTTTGAATGGAGACAATGAAGCAAATGTTAGCCTCCATAATGAACTGGAGTAGTGGTGTGACTCAACAGCGGAGTGCGATACCCATTAGATAAATGGACTTGCCATTTACCTCCTGTGATACTTTGAGTAAATCAAATAACTTTTCTGAATTGCAGTTTCCTCATCTCAAATACGGGAAGATTCTATCACCAATCTTACAGGTTTTGATGGAAGCTCAGGTTAAGATTTCACTTAAGGAAAAACATCCTAACCATTAGACCTATCTAAGAGTAGAATGGGCTGCTTCCAGAGGTATTGGGTTTTCCCTCACTGGGTCATGAGAAGGACACTAGATGACTACTTATCAAAGATATTAGAGAGGAAAATTCTATTCCAGTGTTGAACCAGTTGATTTTTGAGGTTCTTTTCTTCTTTGAGATTATGTAGTTCTATAAGGATCAAATGAAACAGGATATTTAAGGTGATATACAACTATAAAAGGCTATATAAATATTAAGTATTTATTATGACTGTGAGGGGGCAGGTATACGAATAGAACCAGTCAGAGTTTAAGTCCTGATTCTGACATCTACTGTCCATGGACCTTTGGTAAACCTTTTATCCTGTTAGTGCCCTTGAAAAAGGCAAATCTCTAAAAACAGAAGTTAGAGAAAAGTTTCTGACCTACGTGGGTACCTTGAAATTTCTTGCACCAATGAAATTGCAAGTTCAATCCTGATTCCTGCTTGTTCAGTCATGTCTAACTCTTCGTGACCCCATTTGGAGTTTTCTTGGCAAAGACACTGAAGTAGTTTGTCATTTCCTTCTCCAGATCATTTTACTAATGAGAAAGCTGAGGCAAACTGAGTTAAGTGACTTGCTCAGGGTTACACAGCTAATAAGTATCTGAAGCCAAATTTGAACTCATGAAGATGAGTCTTTCGTGCACTGTGCCACCTAGCTGCCCTATACCTTTCCCTCATGATTATGTTGTTGTCCATCACCTCCATAACTGAAATTGTCTTCTCCCTTTGCTTCTCTGATGGCACATGGTGTTGTTTCTCTTCCTATACCTTTGGTTCCTCCTTGTTCCTTCTTGGGCTCTTGAGCTTTCTCCTTTGGTCTCTCAAATGTGGATGTCCTACAGGTCTGTCCTGTGTGCCATTTTTCTTTCATAAGATTTTAGGATCATAGGCATAGAACTGGAAGGGAACTTAGAGATAATTTAGTATAACCCTTTTATTTTACACATGAGGAAACTGAGCCCCAATAAGATTAAGAGGCTTACCCAAGATCACATAGGTAGCAAGTAACAGAGCTGAGACCGGTACTCATGTTCTGTGATTCAAAGTTCAGTGTCCTTCTATGGTCACTATTACCCTTGGAGATATTAACCACTTTCAGATTATCATGTGTCACCCTTACACTGGTAACTCCCAAATGTACATCTTTAGTCATTATGTCTTTCTTAATTTTTGGTTTTGCATTGCCAATTACCTTCTGGACATCTCCATCTGTATGTCCTGCTGTTACCTCAAACACAACATGTCTAAAACTGAGTACCATGTTTCCCTCCCTACCAGCTGCTCCTCTCTCTCTCTCTCTCTCTCTCTCTCTCTCTCTCTCTCTCTCTCTCTCTCTCTCTCTCATTCTCTCCCACACTCTTTCTCTCCCCTCCCCCACTCAGTCCAAGATAGCATTTCTTTTCCTTTCTTATAAAGTTGTAATTGGCTCCTTTCTCTCATACTGTCTGTTGCAGACACACTTATTTTTTTTTCAGTCCCTATGGCTGTCACATTATTCTTGGCCTTAATCAAATCATGCCTGGATTATTGGAATAGTCTCCTCACTGTCTCCCTTTCCCAGTCTCTCCACTGTCCAGTCCATCCTGCAAATTGTTACCTGATCAACCTTCAGAAGTAATCACTTTGCACATGTCAGCACTTCTTCCTCATAAGTTTTCAATGTCTCCCAATTTCCTATAAGATAAAATTGAAATGTAGCTTGATATTCAGTGTTCTTGCAGGTCAGCCTCTCTACTTTTCTAACCTTATCTCAACCATCCTAAACAAAAACAAAATCTCTGCCTTAATAAATGTCATCTTCTCATTATGCCCTGATGGAAACCATTTTTGTGACAGTGATCACAACTATGCTTTTGCCATCCAGTCTGCCTGGAATGCCCTCCTCATTTCTCATAAAATAATAGACATTACAAAGAAGACCATACCATTTTTGGATAACTAATTGTTAAGAGACCTCTTCTTTACAGTACAATTTCATATTTTTTTTGAATTTAGGGTGACCCATTGGCTTCC
The DNA here is from genome assembly GCF_003287225.1 of Phascolarctos cinereus. Taxonomy (NCBI): domain Eukaryota; kingdom Metazoa; phylum Chordata; class Mammalia; order Diprotodontia; family Phascolarctidae; genus Phascolarctos; species Phascolarctos cinereus. The sequence continues at coordinate 551,015,612 of NW_027555847.1, read as the reverse complement.
TGTGTGATATTTGTGTGGTGGCTAGATATATTCATAGAAGCTGCTATTTTAGTCCTCTGACTGCCAATAGTATCAATTCTCTCCCTCTCCAAAGAGTTTCGTCATAATTATGACTGAGTTGTGTCATATCCTTTTCATTCTCTTGCTCTCTGGTGGAGTTGCCAACGCTGCTCACTGGTGCAGTAAAGCCCCCAAATGGTGGGTAGCCAGAGGCGGGGTGATACAAAAACTGGATCATCCTTCCTTGAATAACTTAAAGTTGACCATATGGCACTAGAGAGCAAAATCTGTAGTAGGAATGCTCTTCATATATTTATAAGTCCAATTTAGATAATGTCCTAATGTTAATATTTTTCTTCGTCAGATATTGTAACTGAGTTTATAATGGTTTCCATTGCAATCCCTTGCCTCATTAATGCACACATGAAAAGCTCTCCTTGAGACTTTCTGTGACTGATCTTAGCTAAAAATATCCTTTAGGAAAGTATAAGAAAAATTCTTCTTCTTTTTTTTTTTTTTGCTAGGCAATGGGGTTAAGTGACTTGCCCAGGGTCACATAGCTAGCAAGTGTTATGTGTCTGAGGTCGGATTTGAACTCAGGTCCTCCTGAATCCAGGGCCGGTGCTCTATCCACTATGCCACCTACCTGCCCCCAAGAAAAATTCTTATAATTTTTTATGATAACTTTTACTAATTGGTATCTGTGTAAACTATAAATTGCTATATACATGTGACATACTGATGTTGTTTATTTTTAATGTTCATTGTTCTATTACTTATACTGTTCTTAGGTAGTGAATGAATGAATGAAAAATAATTTATTAAACACCTGCTATGTGTCAGGGACTTTATTAAATGCTGGAGATACTAGTACAAAAAGCAATATAATATCTGCTGTCAAAGAACTTAGGTCCTCATAAATGAAGGCAACACAAACAGGGTGGCGGTTGCTAGGAAGAGGTGTTTTGGTCTAGGAAGATAATTAGTAACAGTCACTAACATTTACATTATGCTTACTATCTTTTAGGCGCTGTGCTGAGTACTTTACAATATCTCATTTGATAATTAGAATTAGAGGACAGTTGAATGCCTGTCCTTTTCAGGAAGGATAGTGTTGACATGATTACTGTTCCCAAAGTAAGATGTGGAAAATGGTAGTGCTGCAGTGGTAGACAAGTTAAGTCATGGCATAAAATGATTAAATTTGTGTGTATTCTAGTGCATTATCTACATTTGATGAACCTTCAACAATCACAAACGTGCAAATCCCCAAAGTAGAAATTACTGTGAATGAAAATGAAACACAGTAGCACAGTCTGAAAATGTCCAGAATGTGATCCGAGTGACAATCAGGTTCAGTTCTTTGTGGGGACTTGAGTTCCCTTGCATGGTCTATGGACCCTTTGAAAAGCTATGTTTGCCCTCCCTTCCATATGCAAATATTTATCTCCTTTCCATCAATCCCTTCTACCCACAATGCAGTGAGAGTCCTTTTATATTTGATATACAAAATGAGAAATGGTCCCAAATTACTTGCAAGGAAACTAAATAATAGAACCTCAAACTCTAAATTCTTGTTCTATTTAATATCTAGTAAACTCTAAAACTTCTTCTATTGGTTTCTCTACTCCTTTTACACAGGATTATAGGTTCCTATTCCAGGGAATTCATCATAGTAAAAAGTAGTTATTTATAATATGTCTGCCTGCATTTATATGATGTTTCCCCCTTCCAAGGGAATATAAGCAGCTTAAGGGCACAGACTATATCCCAGGCTTACAGACATTTAATAAATGTTTGTTTAATTTAGTGGAAAAAAATTAGAAATAATTCATCTGTTGTGTTTTAGTGCTCTTAGAAAGCAATTTAGATTATTATGAGTAAAATTGCATGGGAATAGTTTGTATGCCTCAAAATGAAATCAATACAAGTCAACAAAATGCTATAATAGCCAAAAAAAAGCTAATATGATCTTAAGTAGTTTTGAGAGAGGGATGATACCAAGTACTAGGGAGGTGATATTTCCACTATGCTCTCCTCTGGGTCAGACAACATCTGCAGTACTGTGTAAAGTTCTGTGTGTCACATTTTAGGTAAGGTATTGCCAGAGCGGGTCCATCAGAGAAAAAGAAGGATGCTGAAGGGTCTATGGATCAATAGATCACGCCATTTAAGGACTACTTGAAGGAGATTATTTTTAGCCTAGAGAAGGAAAATTTAAAAAAACAAACAAACAAACCAGGAGGAGGAACTCAGTAGCTGTCTTCCAGTGTTTGAAGGATTGTTAAATTGAAGTAGTTGACTTGTCCAACTTGGCCCTAGGGAGCATAATTAGGAGCAATGGGTAGAAGTTTCAGAGAGATAGATTTAGTCTCCATGTAGTGGTGGGGGTGGATGTGTAGGGTAGAAAACAAAGGACAAACCTCAACAGCTATGATAAAGTGGAAGGGGCTGCTTCAGGAAGCAGAGGGGCCTTCCTTACCAGAGGTCTTCAAAGGCTGCTTGACCATTTGTTGGGAATATTGTAGAAAGGATTCTTTTTCGGGTATGGGCTCTCCTTGTGGACTTCTTCCAGGCCTCCCTGATTTTAAAGTTCTCCAGCTATCTATCATGCTATTTGACCTTCCTTTGGTATTATGACTTTAATAAATGTTTAAATAATAAGGAAGGAAGGAGAGTAGATACATAGCTTACACTTGACAAAATTAGCTTAACGGTATGCGTATCAAATAGAAGCAGAAGTGAATACAGGATTGGACTTGGAGCTACAAAGACCTGAGTTCAAGTTACACTTCTGAGGAATCTTAGTTATGTGACTCCAGGTAAGGCATTTGACCCCTCAGGGATCTAGGCAATTTCCCACAGGGTGCCGAAGAGCTGCTTTTTTGATAGAGTGAATTTCTTCATCTAAAAGATCTACCAGCCATCATTATTTACTAAATCGTCTCTTATGTAGATCTTCAGGAAAGATGGTAAGCCCCTTTTTACTCCTCTGGGAGTGAGACTTTTCTAAACCCCAACTCATAAACTGTTACTTGGTAGAGTTTTACAGCATAAATGTCTGTAAGGTCCATTTCTGTTTTATTGAGGTTTAGAACCTATATCCTGTATAACCAAAGACTAAATCGGTGAATAATCTCTTTGACTTTTGACTGGTTCCACCTGATACAAATGGGTACAATTAGGATCAGCCATGGATGCGGGCTTATTGGGCCCATGAGGGTGATGTGGGAGACATTAAATGAAGTGGATGCTAGTACAAGAGGCCATTGTAGCAATTCTGTTTATTTATTCTATCAGCATATATAAATTCATTCCGTATTCACGGAACATGAGATTATCCTAAGGAAGTTTACTGTTACACACAGCGGGCAAGTGAGCAGTTTGGTGGTTGTCCATCCAAGTCTCTAAATGCTAAGGAGGCAGACAATAGATTCTTTTTCCTTTAAAAGAGTTACTGAAAAACTCAGTCTTGGATTTTTTTCTATTTGTTTGACTAGAGAGGGTTGGTATAGAATTTCAAAGATCACTTGGTAGGAAAGTTAATCCCCATGGTGTTTCCAATATCATTTAAACAACTTGCCAGCTCTCTGTATGCATTATTTGGCTATGGGTAGTAGTCCAAATGTCCTTATGTGCTGAGAAAGTATCTATTCTGTATTGCCAACTCACCATTATCCTCGGGATTATAGTGTGAGCAATGGTAGAAATTAAGGCAGTATATATGCAATCCCAAAAAAGTTATTTAGATTATTAGTTTTAATGCTTCTTAATTCTCCCCCTCCAATATATTTTAAACTAGCTCTACTAAAAAGTGATAATAGGTGATCATTTGAGTTTTACTTTCTCTTACTTCTTTCCCTTGTCTTTAGTGAAGGTGCTAAGGGATAGAGAAATGACTAAAAAGAGAGGTTGCAAAAGGAAGGACTTAGGTACATGAGTGATAACTAAACTGTATCGCTATCATTAGATGTGTGGTTTTTGTTAGTTGTGTCTGACTCTTTGTGATCCCATTTGGGGATTTCTCAGTATGGTTTGCCATTTCCTTCCTCACCTCATTTTACAGATGAGGAAACTGAGGCGAACATGGTTAAGTGACTTGTGCAAAGTCACACAGCTAGTGTCTGAAGCCAGATTTGACCTCAGGAAGATGAGTGTTCTTGACTCCAGGCCTGGTGTTCTATCTACTATGCCACTTAGCTTCAATGACAATGGGGGAAAGAGTGTATTGATGTGGTTATGAAGATACATGAATGAATGAAAAAGCACTTAATAAGTGCTTACTATGTGCAAAAACACTCCTCAATGCTGGAGATAACAAATTAAAAAGCAAGAATAATGATTGATATTTATATTCCACCATTGTAAGTCAGTCTTGTCTGTAACTACAAAGGTCTGACCCTAAACCTTCCTGCTGTAAATGTAACTGTTTTGAAAGCTAACTTTTTTTTTAAGCAATTGGGGTTAAGTAACTTGCCCAGGGTCACACAGCTAGTAAGAAAAGCTCACTTTTATATGAAACATCTTCCTTTACTCAACTGCTCCTGCTCACCTACTATTTTGATGAAGTATTGTGGCATTTTGAGGCAGAATGACAAAGTTGACCATGGGGACACCTGGGTTCAAGTACCATCACTGACACATACTGACTGCGTGACCCTGGGTAAGTCATATAAATTAAAGGATCATAGACTTAGACTTGTAAGTTTTCCTAGAGGCCACCAAGTCCAACCCCCTCATTCTAGAGGTGAAGAAACTAAAGCACAGAGAGGGTAAGTGACTAGCCTAATATCATATTGGGAGTAACAAAGAGAGTTAAAATTTTTATTTCAATAAACAAGCATTTATTTTCTTCTACACCCATCTTATTTTTGAATAAAAAAAAGGAAAGAAAAATGAAAGGTAATAGACTCAAATGAAGAATTAGACATTTTTTTTTGCCACCATGCCTAGACCTAGTAAGCACTGTTTAAATGATAGCTATTATTATTAGTTGCCCAGAGCCATATAGCTAGTAAATGTATGGGGTAAGATTTGAACTCAGAGCTTCCAGACTCCAGATCTTCTGGTCGCTCTACTGCAACCACCTAATTGCGGCCTTTGATAATTTTCTGTTACCTATGGGATAAAATAGTGATCAGTTAACCTGGCTTTTATGGCTATCCAAAACTTGTCCCTGATCTACCATTCCAACTGTATTTGACATGCCCTCATCATATGTACCATACTCTGCTCTAGCCAATGTGAACTGCTAATTGTTCGCCAGTAATATTCGGTACTTTCCTGCCCTCCAAATTCTATCTGTTAAAATTCTATACCTTCTGAAGTTAATTTTATTGCTTCTTCCTCCAGAAAGTATTTCTTGATCTCTTCAGCTAAAAGGGAACTATTTTTCAGAAAGCATTTCTTGATCTCTAAAGCTAAAAGGGAACTTTTTTTTTCAAATTTTCTTATTGCATTTTATATGCATTTCATCTTCACCTACATCTTTCATCCTACCTTTTATTGTGCTTATTTGTATATATATTATATTCCCTTTATTAGGCATGATAAGGGTAGTATGGTTTAATGAAAATGATGGGACTGGAATCACAAGAGCTCTGAGTTTATATCTCACTTCTGACGTTTATGCCACCATGAAAAAAATCATTTAATTTATCTGAACCTAAGTTCTCTCATGTATAAAATGGAGATAATAGCACCTTATTATACCTATTTTACAAGAATCTGTCAAAAGTAATGTTTTGAATGATCATGAAGAAATCAGGAGAATTGCTACAGTACTGGATAAGGACAATCTTTATCCTAATTTTCACAAAAGGAAAAAATTAGAGTGAAAAATTTGTAAGCTGGCGATCCTGACCTCAATTCTTGGCAAAAGTCTAGAATCTATTAGTAAAGTTATGGTTTGTGGCCATTTAGAAAGGGAAGTGGTGATAAATTAGAGCCAGTGTGGCTTCACCAAGATTAGATCATACCAGACAAATTTAATTTCTGTCTTTGAAAGAGTTACTAGATTGATAGATCAAGGGAATGCCAAAGGCACAATATTCCTAGATTTTGGCAAAACATTTGTCAATATCTTTTAATGTTATCCAAGTAGAGAAGATGAAGAGATATGGGTTAGATAATAGAGTTAAGTAGATTCAGAACTGGTTGAATGACCAGATCAAAAGAATAAGTTATTAAGTGATCTTCCTAAGTTTGGAGGGAAGTCTAAAATGGAGTGTCCTATAGATCTGACCTTGTCCTTTAGCTATTCAGCATTTTTCTAAATGGCTTGAATAAAGGTATAGATAGCATATTTATGAATCTTTAGAATTACACAGTTCTTAACTTATCTACAAAATAGTAGTGCGATTGTTGTTTACCATCATATTCAAAAAGCAGCAGAGGTGAGAATGAGCCAGCTTGGCATGAGACCCATCTAAGCCACCACATCCCCAGAACATTTGTAGATGAAACTGGAGAGAACAACCTATTTACATGCAATACAACAGATCTGATGGAAATCCCATAGTGCTCTACTCTCTACCTATTGGTTTAGAAAAAAAAATTAAAACATTGTCTGATTCAGTAAAAACAAGCTGCACTCAGAGGAATTGCCTATGGATTTATAGAAAAAAATTCTAGGAATCTCAGTGGATGGGGGCATCATGGAAGAGTTGTCATTTGTATTGGTTAAGAGAGTACCCACATTAATGAGATCGTGGCTCCACTGAAATAGCTAAGTATATAAATATATATTATTATTTATTAATAGCAGTAATAATACAGTATTAGTAGTAAAGGAGATGTAGAGGGAGAAGAAAATAAGAACAATAAGAAAGCCTTGGAGAATATTTATGCTGTAACTTGGCATAAGTACAGATGCCAGGTAAGCAGGCTCTGCATGACATAAAAAGGTGGGGTTCACTGAAGTAAGGAATTATAGGTATAGTTGAAGAGGAAGATGCTGCTTTGAGCATTTTTTGAGTGGTTTAAGTAACCATAGTATTGACCATGAATTATTAAAAATAGAGTTTTTGAAAGCATTAGACTTTTCTCACCACATAATCCAGGAGAACAGCTGTGGATGATATATGAAGAAGAAAGGGGATTCAGGGATAGGAGAGTTTTTGCAACTCAGCCCTTTACTATTTGGTGCTTTGCTAGGATTACATTTTTGGGGAAAAGTGATATGCCTAGGGCACTGGGCTATGCAGGCTGTTGTTCTAATCCTTCCTATTTGGCCTCCTACTTTCTGAGAACATATTGTATGCATGTTCTGATGCTGTTTGAAGGTCCAGGGGGAGACAAGAATTGATTGAAAGCTCTCAGTACTGTGGAAGTGGGTGGCCAAAGAGCTCGAACTGAACAGCTGCTGTAAACCCAATGAACTTTTGTCATTTATAAATTATTTTGTGAGCCATCTGGAGGAAGAATGGTGCCATGGTTTGGGGGGTAAAAGCTCTTAACCCAGGTTCTTGCACATCCAATGTGGATGTAGTTTCACATATTTTTAAAAACACCAAGATACAAAAATTTTTCACTGCTTTTTTAAAAGTATAGATTTAAAGGAATGAAAAAAGTTCAAAAAGTAATTGTTTTAAAAAATGTTTTAGAAAAGATTGACTGTCCTTTAAGTCATTCCTCTCTCTTTTTAGCTAATACATTTTGCTTACTTTAAGAACTAGTGGAAAATATATTAATCCCAGAGTCCTAATGAAATTTCCTGGTTGATGGCAGAATCTGAAAATCCTTTTCCCATTGCTCCTGGGGCTGTTGTCTGGATTTAATATTGTCTTGTTCAATGTCTTGCTTGTTTGGGCCTCCTGCCTATTCCAAAGGGTGGGCTCTCAAACCCTACTGTATCAGAGCAGATCTTTTGAGCCAAAGCACATCACAGATCACTGCCTGACAAAACCACTCCTCAATGACCCCTTGAGAGCACATGTATACACTGGGACCTTTCTTTACATATAACTCCATTCTTAGGGGAACCCCAAGGAGAAGACAGCCTAGCCCTAAGAAAATAATATTGGATTCTGGCAGGATATATGAAATATCATAAAAAGAAAGAATGACTTTTTTTTGAAAGAATGGTATTTGAACTGATATTTGAAGAGCTGATATCTTAGGAGGTCTGTGGTTCTACCAAACAATCCTGCTGTATTCACTCTCTAGGATTTCTCAATGCATTTTATATCTTGATAAACTGAGGCATCTGGTTACATAGAAGTGATTAGCAACAGTGAGTAGGACTCTTCTTCTGGAAGTGATTACCAGCAATGAGTAGGACTCTTCTATTGGTGTATACAGTTCCTGGGCTGAAGTCAATGTTTTCTCTTATGGTGTACTAAGTCTTAGAAGAGTGACTATAGTTACAAAACCTGACTGATTTGCTCTAATCGTAATCTGTCTTAGGTATGACATGCCTTTTTTCTTGAGTATTTACAAAAACTAAAACTCAAAAACAATAATTTTGTGTTTAAGTTGTTTTTATTTAGTATTTAACAGTGATTCTCCTACAGTTTTTTCATACATCTAATGAATGATTAGCAAGAGTGGCAAGTGTTTCCTACTGTGTATTCATAATAGTTAAAATTCTTGTAGTTAAGAGTCTTAGATACTTATTCATGTGAATTGTAATATGTATTTTTAAATATCCCATCTCATTAACTTCTCTTTTTATATATAAAATTGTAATTCATTTCACCATTATGAATTTCTTAGCACAATTCATTCTGTCATTAAAAAAAAAACAATCTGTGTGCGTGCCTGTGTGTATAAAGGCACCTGAGACACAGACATTGGAAAAGCTTTTTTTTTTTTTGTCCAACTACTCTTTTAAAAAGGACAGAGACAGATGCTTGTCCCCAAATATTTTATTTTATTTTACTTTATTTTATATGTTATTGTACAGAACTTGCTTTGAAGCATGAGAATTGTGACCTAAGCAAAGTTTTACATTTGGCTTATAAAGCACCTGCTTGAACGGAGTTACAGCGGGCACATCAAGAGAGCCCTTAACCATGGCGACCACATCAGTGGGAAGCACTTTAATAGCTGGTGCTGAGTTGAATGCTTTTGAGTTGGAAACTGTATTTTGAAGCAGATTAAGGGTATTTGCCAGTGAAAAGGAAATGGCTTCTATCAATAACTGGACAGAAGTGTAGACTTTGCTGTATTTATTTACAAATCAATTAATGGACCTCTCTGTTAGCACTCTATCAGTCAAAGCATTACAACTCCCCTTGATAAGGATATTCCACAAAAAGAAATCAATTATCTTTTGTCATTTTGACAGGAATATACCATATAGGTGGCTTCACCCAGAATGCAATAGAAAAATGTCCATAAGCTGAAAGATAACCTGATTTTATAAAATTACAGTTGTCATAAAGGGATTTCATAATTGATAATGAGAAGAGGATTTTCTTCTTGTTCTCAGTGATTAGGATAAAAGTGGCCACCTTCTATGCCATAGTTGCTGCTTAAAACCAATTTAGTCTTTCCCTTTTTAGCATCCTTTCCTTCTTCCATTCATTTCCAGCTGCTGTAGGAAGGCTACAGACTGCATGGGCCCTATTTTCATGGAATCATGACAGAATTTAAACCATTTCAGCAGGGAATCATGTAACTAAACCTCATGTAACACTTGAAAAAATGTACACTTGTAGACCCGGTGCATGAGAGTATGTGCTGGCGTCGATACAAGAATCTTTGTAAGCACTGTCTGAGGGAACCTCTACAAAGGAGAAATATGTTTCACTAATGTGGCCTTACCAAAGTCATGTACAGTCAAAGCAACAGCTCTATGCAGATAATGCTGCTAATAGCCTATTGACTCCAGTGTCTTATCTAGAGGGTAACAATGACAACACTCTGAACCATACATTACAGGACTTTCTTTTAAAAGGTGATTGAATGCAATGGATAGAGCTCTGGCCTTGGAATTAGGAGGACCCGAGGTCAAACCTGTCCTCAGACACTTGACACTTACTAGCTGTGTGACCCTGGGCAAGTCACTTGACCCCAATTGCCTCACCAGAAAAACAAAACTAAACAAAAGGTGATTGCAAACATATGAGCGGTTTCTGTGATTCTGGCTGAAGTTATAGCATGCAATCATATCACTTAAGGCAGCAGGTTCATAAGGAAGTTTAAAAATCTGAAGCATAAGAAATATCCTACCCTCTTATCTGTGTGGTAGGACACATTGAGGAAATTTTTCTGTTCCCTTGTTTCTCCCTTGGTGAAATGAATGATAATAACTCCTCTTCTTTTGCCGACTATCTTTCATAGCTTTAGAATGAATATAATTTCATACTAGTTAGACATGCCTTATTAGCTCATGCCACCTCTTGCAGGAGATTTCCTTGCCAATATCTCCAGTTGCTGGTGTTCTACTTAGAAATTATTTTTTACTTAAATTTTTGTTTTGTATTTAATTACCTGCTTATATGTGGTTCCCCAGAGTGTAATATAATTTTTTTGAGGGCAAGGATTATTTCCTTGATGTCTTCATGTCCCTAGAATATACCGTGGTAACTTGCACATAGTAGGCATTTAATAAATACTTGTTGAATTGGATCAAATGGCCTTGTTCTTGTTTCATGACCAGAATATATATTGAAATTTTGTTTCCCTCCCTTTTTTGGTAACTTTGGAAAAATGTGGCAAATTAAATGATCTTTTAAATGAAATAAGGAACATGTGGGCCTACATTCTATTTGTAGTGCATTTTAAAAACTTAACTTATTTAAGATGAATTGTTTTGGTATCAAAGAGACAAAAAAATCATCCCTTGAAATAGAAAATACTTTTGCATGTTCATATATTTGGATAACAAAAAAAGTTCTTTTCTGAAATTATATTGTTTAAGATGTGCATTTGCCTTAGGAATCCCAAAGTCTAATCCTATGCAGCTTTGAATCAGTTCCTTCATCTCTTTAGCCTCTTCAATATATAGCTCCTAGGAATATAGTATGCAAGTAGTATTTAAGACATTGCATCAAAATCCCCAAATAGAAGTTATTTTGTAACTGTAAAATATGATTAGAGTATTTTTGGCCTCTTTTAGTCAACACTTTGAGCACCAAGGAGTATTTGCAGTCCCTAAAATAGATGTTGTCCATAGTTGCACAAGAGAATTCCATGGAATGTTTCCAAGAAAGTCTGTGCTATTTATTTATTTATTTATTTGTTAGCACAAGGATGGCATGTAAAGGAAGGTCATGAGAGGGTCTTTGGCCTTAGCTTTCACAACAGTCCCTTGATATTATGCCAGAAATGTAGGTCAAAGCTTGCGCTTGACACCAATTTGGTAAGTTTATTTCAGTCATCTGAGGCAACCCTACATTCTACAAATGAAATGGCCAGTATCACAAAAGTAATTTAAATGCAGTAAATGGTCTCATAACAAGTTGTGACATGATTCAGTTTTGCTACATAAGGCTAACATGCGATATATTTCGATGTGGGTATGAGGTTGTGCCAAAATGTTACCATGCTTTGTCAGAGTGTGGTAATATCATTTTATGGCATTCCAGTATTACATCTCAACTCAATGAGAGAAGCAAGGCATAAACATTTTAAAAAGTGACAACTCTCTCTGTAGTGAGACTCTCATACTATGTTGTGCAATTCCTTGAAAGCTGATCTGGAAAATGACTCCAGAATAAGCCTAGTCTACCTGATCTTCAGACGGGGAAGTCTTGCCTCTGATGCTTGCTTTTGTGAACTTGGGCAATCACTTTGCCTCTAGGTACCTTAGTTTCCTCACCTGTAAAATTCAGGGGTTGGACAGAGACCTCTGAAGTCCTTTCCAGTTCTGGGTCTTTGATCCTTGGAATTCTTTCTACAGGGCAACAATGTATTGCAGTTCATAGAACTGTTGCCTGCTGATCTGACATGAAAGTATTTCAGAGTCAACTAGGTGGATATATTCTTAAGGATAGAAGCATACCTGCTCCCACTCTAAGTCTTTTCACTGTTTCTTAAAGGGCTGGACAATAGCAACAGATAATACTGTGGTCTTTCAAACTTCTGCCTCTAGGACTTTGAGCCTTCCTATTTTTGTAGTAGAACATTGATTGGTAATGTTGTCAAAGTGATTCATTTATTGAATCAGGCTAGGAGGTAGTATGGAAAACACAGAGAACATGGATTTAAATCCTGGCTCTGTGACCTTGGACAAGGCATTTAATTTCTCCAGATTTCAGTTTACTTATCTGTCAAATGAGGGGGTTCAATTAGGATTGTTTAATTGGACCTGGAAGGGTCTTTAGAGGTCACTAGTCCATCCTTCACTCAACCCCACAATCATTTTATAGATAAAGACAGTACAGACTAGAGAGGGAAAAGAAATTGGCCAAGGGTATACAGTTAATAAGTGGTAGAACTGGGATCATAATCTAGATCCTCAGATGTCAGATCCAAGATTTTTCCCTTAGTATCGACTGCCTCCGGATGCACCTCCCCACAGATATTCCTTAATGTCCTTTTAGCTCTGAGTCCATGATCTTACGACTAGAAGCTTTCAGAGTGTTCTTTAACCCTAGTTGTCTTGTACCATTTCTGCATATTTAATTCACCATTTACTTTGAATATAAATGTTTAGGAATTGACATTATTGCCATATTATAAATGTGAAATGCTAGCATGTAAAAATAACACAGGCAGCATGAAATTATATATACAAAAGTTGATAGTATCTAAAAGTCTTTTGGCAAGTGAATATGGTAAGTACACATTTTAATCAATTCTGTGACCTTCAAACTCTTTGATACTGATAAAGCTTTCCAAAAACCATTGCTCTCTAGCTATTTTTCATTGCAAACGAGTCAGATAAACATGAATATTTCTTAACTATTAATAGTGATACCATTAGAATTCCTCAGAATTTAAGCATATAAAGAGACAATGTTATGTAGTCCTAACACATTTGACTTGAATTCAGAAAAGTAAAGTTTAAGTCCTAGCTAGCTAGATCACTTAATGTCTAAGGGCCTCAGTTTCTTCAGAGCAAAATAGGGAAAACAAATACTTGTGTTAACTTTCTCACAGTGTTGTAAGGAAAATACTATGTTAACAAGGTACTAAATAAATGAGAACTGTTAAAGTCACTTAGAGTCAGTTTAAATGTACATGTTTCTCTAATTTGTTTGTGATGTGACCTCTGTTAGCTAAGTCATATATCTATCTGGAATTTATTTTGGTGTGGTGTGAGATGTTTGTATATACTTAATTTCTGCCAGACTGCTTTTATGGTTTTCCCAGCACATTTTGCTCAATCTTTTCTCTAGTAGTTCAGATCTTTGGGTTTATTCAATAATAGTCTACTCTGTTTGTTTGCTTTTGTATGTTGTATGACTAATCTGTTCCACTTACTGGATTAGCTATATTTTAAGCAGTACCAAATAGTTTTGATGATTGCTGCTTTGTTCTATGGTTTTAGATCTGGTACTGTAAAGCTTTCTTTCTGCTTACATTTTTTCTTTATTTCACTTGAGATTCTTGACCTTTTGTTCCTCTAGATTTTATTATTATTCCTTCTACTTCTTTGTTAGTTTGATTGGTTTGCCATTAAATAAATGAATTAATTTAGGTAGTACTATCATTTTTATTATATTGTCACAGCCTAACCATGTTTCCCTATTTATGTAGATCTGTTGTTTTTTTGTAAAAAGTAGTTTACTTGTCATTAGGGAAAAATAAAGTGTTAAATTTTAAAAAGTGTTTTGCAATCGTATCCGTATTATTTCTATGCACACATAACTTTTACTAGCTTCTTTAAGAATGTGTATTCTTTTCATTCTTGGTCCATGTTATTATCTTATCCCTTTAGCAGTGTGATATAGTAGATAGAGCTAGTTTTGAGTCAGAAAGTCTTGGTTCAAGTTCTGTCCATGACATATGCTGGCTGTGTGAGCAAAGACAAATCCTTTCAATGATTCTTAGGCTAAAAGATTTAGGAAAGTTTCCTGTTTGAATTGGTAGAAGAAGCTTCCGCATCAATCATTACCCACAGACAGTGACGAAATCACATGTCCAGACCAAAAGCAAAAAAAAAAAAATTAGTTTGGCTTTTTGATATGTAGAGAGAACTTTGATGAGCTAAAATAAAGACTTTTCCTTTCCACAGATAAAGAAGGAATACTACATTTTCCTAGAGAGCATTTACTTCCATGAACAGGATGTGAAACTGGCTTTCATTTGCAAGGATACAATCTGCCACTTTCATTTTGTATCATCATCACCCACCAAAAGGCAATCCTTTTCCAAGGACAAGAGTAAAAAGAAGCAGAAGAAAGGCCTGAAAGGAATAAAATGAATCACAGAATCATAGTGAAAATTTATGGAAAAAAATTAGGGTCAACAAAGTAAAAGTGGCCTAATGAAAAGTTAGAAAGAAAAGTATTTCTTAGAAGACCTGCAAGGAATAAGGTAAGCAAAAAAATGAAAGTGTAAGATATAGGAAAGGGTGAAAGAAACAGAGGATAAAAAAGAGGGCAAAATAATCAACTGGAAATTTTACCATTGATCTGGTCCAAGTTTCAGATTTCTTTTAAAGCTTCATCTGGGAAGATCTGATTCAGCCTACTTAATTGCAGAAGAAATGTTTCTGAGTTTTCAGTTGAGGTAGCTTTCATTTTAAAAGAAATGGGGGAACATCTTTTTTCATATTTTTGTTATTCAACATTATTTTTACAATCCGCATTGCACACAATGCCCAGGCCTCTGCAAGTAATAATGTATAGATAAATGCAAATGAAGGCAATTGTACTTCTACCTGGACCACTTTATTCACATCATAGCTTTGTCTTTTATCTTTATAGACATGAATTTCAGAGTCAGAATTTCAGCATTGGAAAGGAACTCAGAGGCCATCTAGTCTAACCTGTCTGTGCCTAATTATGCCTCTGTAACATCTCTGACAGGAGGACTAACTTTTGCTTGAGATGTCAACTTGAGTAGGGAAGGAATCCACCATATTCAGAGGTAGCCCATTCTACTTCTGGGTAGCTCTAATTTTAAGGAAATAAGAACCAGATTTGGGAAGTACCTTGCTTAGTATCATATATATATTTGATTTAAAATGGAAAACTAGGGCCTGGTTCTTTTAACCCTGTATTAAACTATGACCTCTGTGAGGGCAAGGGTCATGCCCTGTCTAAATAATAAAACCAACCAACATATAATAATCTTCATGGTTTTATGAGAAAGTAATATTCTTTCTACAGTATTATACGTGGAGATCATGATTAAAATTTTTAAAGCCTATTTGGTGGGTATTCCAGAGACCTAGCAAAGAGTATGGTTTATTTAAAAACAAGACCTGGTTTACTGGGACATAAGCATCTAACTGCAGGTGGTAGGCAAGACTGAATGACTGCAAGTATTTATTACTAATGAATTCTCAGAACAAGCGTTTTCTGTTCCCCTTGCAGTAAATGCAGGCATCAGCATATAATAGCATCATAGGAAGCATGTTTTCATGTACATTGTAAACATAGCTCTTACAACCAATGGATTCTGGATGCCTCTGGCCCAGGCCTCAGGGCAAGGCCTGACATCCCTGAATTTAAGCCACAGAATAATGATTTTAACACTGAATTGTCAGATTAATTTTATAGTGTTTTAGCCATGTGTGTACTTTATATTTTTTGGTTGCTTGTGTTTATCTGCTAAAGAAAATAGGGCTATCTGAGATTCTGAACAATTTTCACGTCTGAATCGTTCCATAGCTGTCACACTGGTAACCATGTGTAATGTCTTCCATCAAGCTATATTACCCATTCTCTCTGAAGCCTGGAGTCCCATGCCAGCACTTTCAGACATCAGGGAGCTTTCTTGGTATGTTTTTGACATATTCAGGATGGTGTTTGCTACCATACTTATTTCATCCTATAAAGACTTCCTCTGACATTGTGGATGCCTTGAATGCTAAGGCATTCTGAAAGACAAAGAATGTGGTTGGATCAAAAACCTGCATGATAAAGATGTTCTTATGTATCTAAGCAAAAGCATTAAATGATAAGATCCCCATAAATGTAATCACTCACCATTTTTTTTTGTGACCCATACTCTAGTAGTATAGAAAATCAAGCAGTTAAAAGGTCTGTTAAGGTTATATTGTGGTCTTCTGAGGGCCTTTTTGAAATTTCTGTAAGAGACCCTGAAACTGCTTGTGGTCCTTAGGTTTTCTGTAACTAGAATGGGAATGACTAAATATTAGGCCAGAAAGTTTTGAATTATCTAAGCTGTTTTGTCTACACTAAGCCAATGGTGTTAAAATCAAATAGAGATAGAGAACTATGCATAAAGATCCCTAATGGCCACATGTTGATTGAGGAAACAACATAGTAATACTAAGTTCTATTGTGTTTTAATTTATTTTGATAAATACTTCCCAATTACATTTTAATCTGATTCTCCCCACATTTTGACCACAGCCTGTGTTTGACAGCTCTAGTCTGAGCTACACTTGATATTGCAATATTTTTTAATAGTTAAAGCTTGAGTTGCCTGATCAATCAGCAAATATATGCTGAACATATGCTATGTCCAAAGTATTTCCACCATGTTACAGGAGACTTTCAAAAAAAAGAAGGCATAGTTTTTTCACTTAAGAAACTTACAGTCTTTTTGGCAAAATAAGACATATATAAATGGTGAAAAGGCAAGTTCCCGTGTAAGAAGCATTTCTTTTCTTTAACAGTATTTTTCTTAATTCTAAGTTTTTCTAAAATTTAACATTCATTTACAAATTTTGAGTTCCAAATTTTCTCCCTCCCTCCTTCACCTCTCTTCTCCCTAAAATGGTAAGCAATTTGATACAGGTTATATATGTGCAATAAAACATACTTCCATATTAATCATGTTGTGAAAGAAGAAAAAGCCCCAAAGAAAAAAAAATACACAAAATAAAGAAAGTGAAGATACTATGTTACAATCTGCATTCAGACTCCGTCAGTTCTTTCTCTGGTTATAAAAAGCATCTCTCCTCATGAGACTATTTTATTGCTGGCAATAGCTAAGTCATTCAGAGTTGATCATTGTACAGTACTGGTGTTACTGTGTGCGATGTTCTCCTGTTTCTGCTCACTTAATTTTGCATCAGTTCATGTAAGTCTTTCCAGGAAGTACTTAAGTGACATAGAAGAACAAGAGCCAGAAAGATGTGGTTTCAAGTCTTGCCTATGACACATAGTGGATACATGACTATAGGGGAGTCATTTAACCTCTTGGTGTCATTGACAACTCTTTCAGAGAGTGACAATCACTTTTCAAAGAAGTTGCCAGAAGTTTTCTCATCTGGGAGTTACATGTATCACAGAAATGACACTTCTAGTTCCTATCCCTTTTTAGTAAGTATTAAGTATATGTCATTTACTTATTTATTTATTTTTGCTTTGCATTTGTGATTTCAGTGGTATAGGAAATTTCCAGTGAAGAAAGTCCTTCAACCAATTCACATCATCAAAGGATCTAAAACTTTCAGTCTTCAAGAGTTACGTAGGGGCACTGAGAGGTTACATGACTAACTAAAGTCACATCTCTAATATGTATCAGAGGTAGGCTTCATTTTCCTTGGCCCAACGCCAGTTCTTCAATGACTATGCCATGTTGCTTCCAGCCACAGAAATAAGTAATATCATTTATAAGAGATGTGTTGAGTAGAAAGTCCACACATATGGTATGACTTGATTCAATCCTTAAAGAATAGATAGAAATTATATACATAAATATAATTCAGGGTTGGGGAGAGTAAGGAGTGAGGCTAAAAGATAAAAACAAAACAAAACACCAGGTCTTTTAGCAATACCAGGAGCATACTAGTATGGAGAGAGAAGTTTGGGGGATTTATGCAGGATAAAAATGGCATATGAGAGGTGCACTGTGTTTGTTGGTAATTGTGTTGGGTAAGAGAGACCAAATTGTGCAGGGCATCAGATGTCATTGTTAGGGATTTTATCCTATAAAATATAGGGAGTCATCAAAGGTTTCTGAAAGGGGGAGAATCATAGAGAAAATAGTTCTTTCAAGAAATTATTCCTACCTTTCATTCCATAGTTATTGACAAAGCCAAGCAGTTGATTGCAACTGGTTAAAGCTGCTTGTAGGTTGAAAAGGCAGCACAGTAGTGAAAGGGCCATGGATCCAGAGTCAGAAGACACATGGATTCAAGGTCTTGTCCAGATCTACTCTATCTGCCTGTATTTTCACACTATTTCCCTGATATTTCGAGTTTGAAAAAGGAAAACAAGATGAGTGTGGTGTGCTACATAGACTGCAGTCAGGAAGATTGTGGGTTCCAATTTCATCTTTGATGGTTTACTAACTCTGTGGCTATGGCCACATCATATCATGAGAGGATCATAGATTTAGGGCTGAAGGGACTTTAAAAGGTCATCTAGTCTAGCCTCTTTAGGAGGATGCTGAAATACAGAGAAGGGTGAATGACCTGAGCAAGGCCATACAGGTAGTAATTGGCAGAGCTGGGATATTAAGTTGCTTAACCTTTCTAAGCCTCAATTTCCTCATCTGCAAAATGGGTTTAATAACACCGATAGTACTCACCTGACAGTGTTGTTGTTAGGATATTGTGAGATACTGTAAAGGGCTTTGAAAACCTTAGCGTGCTATGTAAAGGCTACTTATTATTATTACGCTAAAATAGAATGTAAACCTTCAGTTTTTTGTTTTGCCTTGTTTTATTTTCCAGGCAAGGTTATTTGAAGAAAAGACTTAACACACGCATGCACACATACACACACTCAAACACACAGCAGCTCTAAAATTTCATGGGGGTACCTGAATCACTGTTGAGTTGTCATTTTCTCTTGGATAATGATTGCTATCCTATCAACAAGGTCAGCAACTTTCTTTTGCTATACTGTTATCCAACCAAACCTGAAAAACAGTCATTTGCATACCAAGTCAACCAATGTTTGCTTGTTACTAGTAAGAATTAAGCAGGGCTGATAGAGACAGATATTCTCTGTAAACTCTTGCGCTGATCATAGCCATGAAGTCTAGTAAAAGACAAGTACAGGCAGTACTGGAAATAATTGTTGTTCTGGTAATTAATGGTATTCTCTGAGGCTGTGAGAGGGAGAGAGACCCATGGCTCCTGCATTGGGAGATGAAATGCCATTTGTGAAGTACAGAAAGAACCCAAATTTGGCTAAAGTGTTACATATGAAGGGGGATGATGTTTAATCAGCCTAGAAAAAATAGGTTGGAAGCAGATAGTGAAACACTTTAAGTACCAGACAGATGAGTTTGTGTCTAATCCTAAAGGCAATAGGGAGCCACTAGACTTTACTGAGCCTTAGAGTTAACTTAGTTAAACTCTTAGACCAAATTCTTCTTGTTCTGTATTGTATTTCTCCCTTGGCTTGTTTTTATATATTGCATGATAGATAATTTGCTCAACTATCAGGCAAATACTAGCTGGTGAGTGTTGTCTTTGTAAAAAAATTGGTTTGCTTTTGTTTTACAGGAAGTATGTTGCAATCAAACTTTGTTCCACAATCTGCCGAGTATCAACATAATGGGGGTCATAAAACAGGGAGATATATGCTCACCTAAGGTATTCATCAGTGTCATGGAAGAGATCCCATAAAAAGTCCAAACGGGAGAGGTATTCTCAAACCATGACAGGTCTTTCCAAACACTTCAATTCACAGAGGACATTGTACTATTATTTGCAGGAAACTGCAGAACACTACAAAGCCTTCCCAATGAAATCCACAGATGTTTGAAAGACATCAGCCTAACCATCCTCAGCTGAAAAACTAAGTGAATTAAAAACACACATTGCTCATATTAGGGATAGGCCCTACAGAAGGACAGAGAGATGGGCTCTGAACTGAACAGGAAGAAGAGAAAAGTCTGAATTGCATTTGGGAAATTGTGCAGGACTTTTAACAATCTCATGGTGCTCTCCAGTGAGAAAACCTATCTCTTAAGTGGACATACTCTCCTGAGGTCATTGCATAGTTGTGAATCTTAGGGAAAACACCATCTCTAATGAATCAATATTGTAATGGAGAGATACATGGTGGGAGTCAGTAGAACACTTATATTTCCAGTGATGAAGCTGTGTCAAAGAAATGGCATAAGAAACATAATTAAGTAAAAGGATGATTAAAAAAGGTGTTGGTCTGATTGTATAGTATGAATCATGGATAACAGCCATAATATTGCCCTAGAACCCAATGAATATAAAAAAACCCAGAGAAAGGCCTCTAACATGTTAAGTGGATCCTCTGTGAGGGTCCCATAGTAGAACGTGGTGATCTGTACTGATAGTGGATATCCCTACACCAAAGAAATCTCCTGTACATTCAAGTATTGCCAAGATTACACCATGCAGTTGGATGTTATAATCAGCCATAATCAATCCACAATCAGTTACAATCAGCCCATCAGTATCTCTACATTGGACAAGTGTTATATATGGCTAATGAGTTAAGTACAGAATTGTATAAAGTAGGAGAGCAGGCTGGATCACATTTGGGACATTGTACAGTGGTATCAATCATCCCACCCTCTCTCTGCTGCAGCACCCCATGTTTTAACACTGGTATTCTTCTGGTGATGTTATATGGCTGAAAACCATAGACCCTCATGATTTCAAAAGAATAAAAATTATATGTGACCCAAAAACTAATGGAAGAACACATTAAGTCTAAGTAGGGTGAAGAGTATTGTCAGTGAGAGCACTGATTGTGAGAAGTGGCATAAAAGGTGACATCAAGAACCATCTGAACATCTGGGGAAGAAGGCTAGTCATATAGGAGAAGAAAGGATGACAGAAGGCTACACCAGGAGGAATAAGAGGGAAACTCCCATCTCTTCAGGTTCATCCCCTAGGGAGAATAGTATCAACAATATTGTTGCACATGTTAAGCTCCTGTGTACTCTCTTAGATTTTTCAGCTTTTTGCTTGATGGATTCAGAGTATGATGATCTCCATTGGTAGAATGTCGGACAGGAGCTAAGGGAAGAAATCCCTCTACTTAATTCTTGCCAATGAATGTGAGGGCAGTAATTGATGTTTGTAAGGATCAAACAAACCTTGCCTGTTCATTGGTATATGTTTGACTTTCAATTGGATATGTGTTTTAGAGGCATAATTCTGTCTTCCCCTCTTAACTGTCAGATCTCTAATTTCTAAATCAGCTTAAAAATAGAAAGTTACTTTTGAAGAGGTGGGCTGCTAAATATAAAATAGGTTGGATTTCTCATAGTGATAAGCTGTTAAGCCAAATGCATTTTTTGTGTATGTGATATCTTGATTTAAAAAAAAGTCAGAAGAGGCAATTGTCATTGTTAAATGAAGGTACCTAATTTTAGGGAAAAGGTCCATAATTCCAGAAACTGAGGTTTTTCATGACAGTTGGTTTTCCCAAGTCAGCTCACTGTCCTTGAATATCTCTCTCTAAACTTAACCACTCTTCTGAGCACAAGACTTTCAGTTACAACTACTTTTTTTTAATTTTTAAAAAAATATTTTAGGCAATTGGGGTTAAGTGACCTGCCCAAGGTCACACAGCTAGTAAGTGTCAAGTGATTGGTCTGAGGCTGGATTTGAACTCAGGTCCTCCTGACTTCAGGGACTGTGCTATATCCACTGGGCCACCAAGCTGCTCCCCAGTTCCAACTTCTTGTTGGACCTATATATCAGACATGGTGGCTGTACCTCAAACTCTGCTGTCCAAAATGGACCTTACCAACTTTCCTGCCAAATTGGCTTCTTCTGATTTTTCTGTTCCTGTCCATGACTCCACCATTTACCTCATCCTTCATGCTCTGAACTTCAGTGTTTTCTTTCTCATGTCCCACATTTAATTAAATACTAAGTCATATTGATTTTCTTTCAAATAACTCTGATATCTATGCCCCTTCCTTTCTATTTCCAGTGCTGCTACAATGGCATAGGCTGTGATGTTCCCAAGTATTCTGTCTTCCTCTGTTCTGCCTTCCACTTTATCCTTCACATTTCTCTCAGGTTAATATTCATCATACACAGATATAATCATGTGGAAGAAGGCCAGGGACAGTGGATAGAAACCTGAAGACCTAGGTTCAAATTCTTCCTTTGATACATATTGGCAATGAGACCCTCGAAAAATCACTTAACCTCTCAGTGTTTTGGATAACACTTTTTTATGGCTATAAGTTGGAGAGGGGGAGACAACTGGCTTTGGTAGAGGAAGTTTCCTCACCTGGGGGGTTTTCTATACAAATGAAATTACAAGTCCTAACACTAGGATCATATCACTTCTCTAGTCAAACCACTTTGGCTTATAGTCAGGATGGTTGAGGAGGTATTGTATTCATGATTAAGCCTCCCTTTGAAACGTGAGTTTAAATTTTCTTTATGATATTTATTGCACAGGGCTATAGCCATCTGTGTGTATTCACTGAGACAAAGAGAAAATAATTGTTAACAAAGAATAAACCTTATATTTTTATATTAAAATACTTTTGATGAGCAATACATACTCCTTTTGCAGCAGTCACTTGTTTTACATAAGTTGGCATTGAATTCACTCAATGTTGACATGCATTCCTTAATTATTTATCATGAATTCATACTTTATCGCAGTGGATATGAAGTATATCTTTGACAAACAATCCATTTTTCCAATCATAACCTGTAAGTTTTCAATGAGGTTGAAATTAGGTGAGTTCCCAGGCCACCAAAAGCATGTTTATCTCCATTTCTTGGGTAAATTTCTTAACATTTTTTGATATGTCACAGGGTACAAGGCCATGTTGTAAGATTCCATCTCTATTTTAGAATTTCTGAAATCTTAGGACAAGTCTATTTTTCAATATAATTGTATTTATTGGTGTTCATTATTCTCTTGATGGTGATGATATGCAGGCCCCCTGGAAATAAAAGATCATCAAAGGATTTTTGGGAGTGCTTGTCTTACAGTCAGATGAAAATGCCCAGATTTACAGGCTCAGCCTGACTCCTTGTGATAAAGATTTTGGTATAACCTTGAATAAAAAAGAATGTCTTGTCATTAAAAAAAAAATCTTTTCTCCAGTATTCAGTACCTCTAGTTTTTTTAAGTGTCTTGCTCATGACAATCATTTTTTTCTTCACAGCAAATTATCAGCTGTTT
Source organism: Phascolarctos cinereus (assembly GCF_003287225.1). Classification (NCBI taxonomy): domain Eukaryota; kingdom Metazoa; phylum Chordata; class Mammalia; order Diprotodontia; family Phascolarctidae; genus Phascolarctos; species Phascolarctos cinereus. Next base: position 550,992,477 of record NW_027555847.1, on the reverse strand, counting down.
TCTTTTAAAGCCTTCCTCTCTCTGTTCTTACAACTTCAAGATGCTATGCACCACACTATAGAAAAATTAATAGCAACCTTTCCAGCTGATGATTGCCTCTGAAGGTCTTGGCATGTTTTCTGGGGATTAATTATGCTATATTGCAGCAATATTTTGTCAGGGTTTTTTTGTCCTTTTTTTGTTTTTGGCTGCAATTTGTTTTGTGGATAAGTACAACTGATCCTGTTTCATTTTGGTCTTGAATGATCCTTGAAACATTTGATATGCCCCTAACAATACCTGCTGCAGTAGCTCTAACAGTCATTGAAGTGTGCTCTTTAAGAGCAACAACTTTTGAATGTTTCCATGAAGTAATATACATTATTAAAACACACACACAGAATTAAAAACCCAACAAAAAAGACCAGTAAAACATGTATGTATAGTATGAGATTCAGGCGAAAACTGAAAGAAAACAAACTAAAGGTAGGGAAAACAGCTCAATCCAGTTTCATTTGGTCAAGGTCAATCATTCTGAGTCAGTCTAGTTTGAGTAGAGACATACACATGACTATTGCTATTGCAAAATGAAACCGTATCAGAGTTATTCCTTGCCAAATTTATCACTCAATTCAGATTCTGATGCCTGTTATCTATTGACTCCCTGGATAATCTCCTTCATCGAAGAGTTCAGTGCCTAGCTCACAGCCTCTTTACTCTATGCGTCTTGTTCACATGTTGGGAGAATTCAACATACAAACTGACACTCTCTGATATCTCGGATCCTCAATCTACTCACTTCCCTCACCTACACTTTAATTAAGCTGCTCATAGTCATACTCTTAATCTTGCCCTTACCTATGTATTCTACGCATATTCACAAACTCTGAAATTCCTTTATTCATAATCTCCTATCATTTTATCCTTCTCTCTGCCTTATGACTCCTAATAATGTTCTTTCTCCTTAAATTGACCTCCAGTCCCTCAAACCCTTAATTCTTTCCCAGGCCAAAATCCTTACATTGACTGAACTGTCTTCTCTTCACTATCCTGATGCCTTAATGAATCGGCTCAACTATATGCTATCCTTTAAACTCAAACCTATTCATGGGCTGCTGACTGGGTTCGCTACAAATTTATGTTACATTATCTCAACTGATCCCTCACTGCAACAAAGCAATATTTTCCTATCTTCCTAGTCAATTCACAATGCCATTCATCACAGTGCTATTCCAGATCTTTTAATCCCTCTCCAAGCTTCCTATGGCACTCCTCCCCCAATCCTCTCAACAGAGGATGTCACCTCATATTTCACTGGTACAATTGAGACCCTCTGACAATAGCTTTCTCTTACTACCTCCTCATCTCATATCACTTAGAAGTCTTTCTCCATGACCTACTTCATGCCTATTATACATGAACCAGTGGCCCTTCTTCTTTCCAAGGCAAACCCCTCCACACGTACCCCAACCCTGGGAGATAGGTTCTATTATTATCTCTATTTTACATGTAAGGAAACTGAGGCACAGAGAGGTTAAGTGACTCTGCCCAGGGTCATACAACTGGTGAGTGTCTGAAACAGGATTTGAACTGAGGGGACTTCCTGACTCCTTGTATGACTTCCTGATGCACAAGTGGTCCCATTCCATCTTCTCTCCTCCAGGAGACTGTCCACTCTATGCTTCTCTGTATTTATTGGCTCCTTATTTGAGGTTTACAAACACACCCGTCTCTAGCATAGAAAATCCAAACTCAGACCTCCTGAAATCTACCCACAGGCCACTTGGGGGTCCACGGACCCTAGGCTGAGAAGCCCTGCTTTAGTGTTGCACTGTAGCCTCTCAGATGTAATTTAACCTCCTACATTTGATATATAAAGGCTTTAACAATCTGGCTCCAGCCTTTCTCTGCAGATGTTCCACATTACTTTCTCTCATGAATGCTGTGCTTTAGCCAAACTGGCCAGCATGCAGTTAGCTGCTTGTGTACCACATTCCATCTCCTACTTATTTGCCTACGGATAATCTGTCTCCCACATCTAGAATGCCCTTCCTCCTCACCTCTGCTTCTTGGGACTGCTCACTCCGTTCTAGACTCAGGTCAGATCTTACCTCTAACATGAAGCTTTTTCCCATTCACTCATTAGTGCTCTCCATCCCCTGAAATGTCTTTGTATATACAGCTCTATCTTGCATTTACTAACCTTTGCACCCATTACATCCAGGACAGTGTAAACTCCTTGAGGACAGGGACTTAATTTTTTTTTTTGTCTTTGAATCCCCTAAACCTTTCCATCAGTCAGATACTTGATAAAAATTTATTTTAAGTTCCTACTCTGTTTCAGACACTCTGCTAAATGCTAGGGATACAAAGAAAGGCAAAACAGTCCCTGCCCTCAGTGAGCTCACAATCTAATGAGGGAAGGTAACACATAAGCTTAAAAGCAATGGAGGAGGGTGGTATGTGGTATATACGCATATGCATACATATATGCATACACATACATATATATGGAGAGGGAGGGGGCAGAAAAAGGGAGGAAGGGAGAGAGAGAGAATGAGAATATATTTAGGTGGCATAGTAGATAGAGTGGCTAGGTAGGCTTGGAGTTAGAAAGACCTGAGTTCAAATCTGGCCTCAGGTACTTACTAGTTTTATGACCCTCAAGCAGGTCACTAAACCTCTGTTTACCTCCATATTCTCATCTGTAAAATGGGGACAATAATGGTACCTACCACCCAGGGTTGTTTGAAAATTAAATGAGATAATAATTGTTAAGTGCTTAGCCCAGTGCCTGGCACATAGCAAACTTTATATAAATGTTAGCTGTTGCTGTTGTTGTTGTTATTGTTATTATATAGCCATATGTTACTTCAATTAGTCATCTGCATAGAAAGGGAGAATTTGAAATAAGGAAGGAAGAATATAGGGAAACCTATTTCTTCAAATTCAAGAGGAAGTAATACAAGCATTTTTATGCATGTGTATGTTTAAATCTGAAGCACATCACAGCCACAATTTCTTTCAACAGCAAGCCTTCTCACTGGAGGTCTTCAGGCAAAGGTTGAGTTACTATTTGTTGGGTATCTTGTAGAGGGGATTCTTGTCCAGGTGATGAGCACTAAAATCCTGTCCAACTCTCGGATTCTGTGATCTTGTCTTTTAAAAACTGTCTTCTGCTCCCCAGGTACCTACACTCACTTCTCTTTATTGAATTTTGTTCTAGTTATTTCTGATCCTTTTTTAAATTTGCTCAGATCATTGATCACTTTGAGTTTTGATTCTATCCTCCAAAATACTGCCCTTATCCAACCTGTAATGCTCCCAAATGTGTTCTGGAAATTTGATGAACGTGTCTTCTACTTCGATTGCCCAGGTCATGATGAAAATGTTGCCCAATGCTGGGCCCTGCTCTGGTGCCTGCAGTTCACCACTTGTTAGACCTTTCTAAATCGACACTGATCTATTCATAACCATGCTCTGGGTATGACCTTCCAGTCTGTTATGCCTACTTGCTAGTGCCACAGGAATGAGATGGCAGCAGAGAAAAATACATAATGGTAAGACCATCTTTCTGATATTTCTTCTCATAGTAACATTTCTGTTTTCTTTAGTTCTAAGTGCCAACAATGCAAGACCTTTACTTAGAATGAGTTTCATTAAGGATTTCTTTCCTATCATATCAAAATGTGGAATTGTTTTGTTATCTATTTATTTTATTGTTATTTGTTTGTTATCATTATTGTTTGTTTCTTCGGGAAGCAGAGAAGCAGGTAATAACCAAGTCTATCAGATGAAAAAGGAATATATTCATAAATCATATCACTTTAGAGTTTAGGAAGGACCTCAGAGCTTATCTCTTCTAACCCACTCATTTCATGATTGAGAAAGCTGAGGGCCAGAAAAGTGAAGTGACTTTTTTTTAAGGTCGTATTGCTCATTTCTGGCAAGGCCAGGACTAGAATCCAGAACTTCTGACTCTCATTCCCCTTCTGTTTTCATCATATCATGATGCTTCGCATCATACTAACTAATGAAAACTTTCAACGTCATTATTTTACCATTCATTTTTTAAGTTCTAAAATTTTCAGAACTCAGAATTGAGTAAGAGTAGAGGCTATAGGGTTTCCATCGTATACTTGTCCATTAACAACTGATATTTCTTATAATTTACAAATTGCATTATTATTTTTTGGCCCTCACAATAACTCTACGAAATAGGTGGAACAGGTACTATTATTGCCATTTCACATAGGAACTAAGGGAGGTTTGAGAGTGGTGAAATGACCTCTCCCAAATCACACCATTTGGAAGTGAGAAAGCCAGGACATACATTCTTGTCTTATGATTCCAAACCCAGGACCTTTTTCACTCCACCTGTGTAAAATCCCATTTCTTGCTAAGTGAATGCATAGTAGAAGATATTTTGGCCTTTGAATCTAGCATAGCTTTGTGGTCTCAAAGGTTAATTATTTTTGCCTCCCATTTCTTTAAGTTCATGCTAATTAAAGTAACAATTTTACTTGCCCCCTTTGGACACCATTTCCTTTTTGTATGTGGTTTGTGAGGCCAAAAAACACAGCTGTCTAGTGTTGATAATCAGACGTCTTCTTGTAGGCACAGTACTTCCATCCCTCAAGCAAGAATGGCAGTCTTGGATGTTGGCTATGGGCTTTTAGTTCTTTGAAATATGGCATTTTTTTTGAATGAGTTTCCCTTCCCAAACTCTTAGTTACTTCTATTGGTATATTGGTTTTATCAGAGTACATGGGAATTTTAAATCTATTTTGTTCACCCTTTTGTTACATGGCAGGGAAGGAAAGTTTATGTCTAATCTTGAATATTAAACTGGGAGCAAGGGTGGCCATGTTGCCATGGACGCTGCATCTCTCACTCTCTGCCATTTAGGGCTCTAAGCATTGTGTCCTTTCAAGCCTTTGAAGAGGGTGTTGGCATTTCAATACAATGGCTGTCTTATATTTATGGAAACCCAAAGTACTTTTTGACGATTTCACTTTTTAAAATCTAATCTTATAACACCTCTCTGAGGCAGGTAGTGGGTAGTTGTTATCTCCAGTTTGCAGGTGTGGTAATAGAGGCACAGATATGTTGTGCAACTTGCTATAGGCCATATAGCAATTCAAGGGATAAATTGAAAATAAACACCCATTTCTTCTAATCCCTATTCCTGTATTCTAGGCACTGAACTACTTACATTTTTGAAAGCTATACTAATCTTGATTATTTGGAGCAAATTAATTTTATCTGGGGATTAATTTTAAAGTAAAAGATGTCCCTAGCAACTTATTGACAGTTTACTTGATATCCCCTTCTGATTCCTATGTTAATTCCCATATGTGATCTTGAGATACATATATATGTATGTATGTACATATATATATATACACACACATATATTATATTTGTCTTGTGAACTTAATAACTATCAACAAAACAACCAAATAAACATATAAAAAACCTTTTAACAAGCTATAAAACCAAATGAATTATTAAAAACCAACAAACAAGCAAAGAAAATATTTTGTTCTTTGCTCCCTGCTGGACCCATATGAAGAACTTCTGGTTTCTTCTTTTCTCCCTTTCATCTTCCTTTTTTTTATCCTTCTTACTTTTTTCTTTCTTCTTTCCTTGGGTTCAGTTATCATCCTTATGCACAAGCTTCCAAAATCTGTATGTCCAGCTGATACCATCTATTCCTGCATCATCTGCCTATCAGACATTTTCAACATGATGTAGGCAACTCAAACTCAAGATGTTCAAAAAAACTATTAATCTTCTAACCATGATACATATTATTATATTACATCTTATTATATTATATATATGTATTATAATATACAATATACAACATACATTATTATTATACATTATATACTATGTAATATAGTATAACATGCATTATATTATATATCTTATTATATATTGTATCTTCTATTATCTTTCAATCTTGATCCATACTCTTCTGAATATCTCTTTGTCTATTAACAGCACCATAATCCTTCCAGTTACCCAGGTTCATGACAATCTCAGAGTCTCTTCCCCTCTACCCATAGAACCAATCAGTTTTAAGTCTTATTGATTCTAATTCCATGAGATCTTGAATCTGTTCCTTTCTCTCTTTATTACCACAAGCATCAGCCTAGTTTAGCTCCCCATGACTTCTTTCCTATATTATTGCAATTGCCTCCTAAATCGTTGCCCTGATTCAAGTTTTTCCCCACTCCAATCCCTTTAAAGAGTTGCCAAAGTAGTATTTCTAAAGAGCAAATTTGATTATATCACTGTCCTACTCAATAAAGTCTAGTGGATTCCTATCACCTCTAGGATCAAAAGTAAATTCCTCTGTTTGACATTTTAAGTCCTTCACAACCTAACTCCAATCTGCTTTTCTGGGCTTAATATACATCATTCCCTTCCTGCATTCTAGGGTTCAGTCAGACTGTCTTGCTTACTGTAGGGGGACCATCTCCAGTCATGCTGATCTATATCTTGCCATTGAACCCAGATGGCTCCAAAGGAGAAAGTGAGGGTAGTAATTTGCACAGCACTCCCTCACTTAAATCCAATTCACTTGCAAGTCATGGCATTACCTTGACATGTCACAGTCCTCTTTGAGAATGAAAGACAAACAATAGCTTGTGAGCAGTAGTATCTGCCGCACTGGCAACCCAACTGGCCAGTTCTAGTTGGGCAATACAGTTCCGTCCTCCCTTCCCTCCCTCCTTTCCTTCCTCCCTCCCTCCCTTCCTTCCTTCCTCCCTTCCTCCTTTCCTCCTTCCCTTCCTTCCTTCCTTCCTTCCTTCCTTCCTTCCTTCCTTCCTTCCTTCCTTCCTTCCTTCCTTCCTTCCTTCCTTCCTTCCTTCCTTCCTTCCTTCCTTCCTTCCTTCCTTCCTTCCTTCCTTCCTTCCTTCCTTCCTTCCTTCCTTCTTCCCTCCTTCTCTCTCCCTCTGTCAACATAGGGTATCATACCTTTAGCTGCTAGTACTCTACCCAAAGGTATATAAATTTTTGTCTCTGAAACTTTGCATGATATCTTGGCATTTAAAGACTAGATTTCTTTCTTAAGGACCATGCCTTAAACCTAAATCACTCTGGCTGTCGTTGATTGACCAATAATAGGTCCTAGCCCAAGCTTCACTTGGTCATTATTTGGGTCCTGATGGCTCAGAGTGAGTATAAATAGCAATTGTTTGTGTTCTGGTTTTTTTTTTTTTGGATTAGGTAAAAGAAGCCATTCTTTGCCTCATTTCTTACTTAGCCTTAATCACCAAATGGGTGCTGCCTCAGTCAAACTGAGACCTGGGAAATATCTTAGCTTTAAAAGACTGAGGTCTCCCACTGCATCTGGGGCCATTTCTAGTCTTCCTGATCTATATCTTGCCTCTGGACTCAGATGGCTCTAGAGGAGAGAGTGAAGTTAGTGACTTTGCACAGACCTCCATCACTAAAATCCAATTCACTTGCAAGTCAGGATATCACCTTCGTGATGTCATGGTCCTCTTTGAGAACAAAGGCCAAACAACCTTCTTACTGTTATTCAGACAAAATAGGAGGTGTGTTGGCTGGCTGCCTCCTGTGGTCAGAATGCATACACTTCTCATGTCTTCTTAGCAACTTTAGCTTCCCTCAAAGCTCAAATGCTGTCTCAATCCAGTACAAATCAATAAATATTTGTAAAGCACCTACTATGCACCAAGCACTGTGCTAAGTGCTGGAGATACAATTCATAAAAAGAAAGACATTACGTACCCTCAAGGAGTTTACGATCTTAAAGTGGAGGTAGCACACAAAAGGAGGCAAGGAAAGAGGGGGAATGGGCATCAGGGAGCACTTAACTTGAGGGTGTCTTGTTCCATTGAGTTGAAACCAGGCAGGATAGGAGATGTAAAACAGAGTGAGCTGTCTACCTTCTGTCCTCTATAAAGGAAGGCATTAGGAAGAGTTTTGTACTCCACCCTCCAGCCCTCCATTCAGAAAGGAGAGGAGACTTGGAGAGGTAGTGTCAATCAAGGTTTGAGTTAGTAGCAGATGGTAAGTTTAAGAGTGATGAGTGTAACCTGGGAGGAGCATCTTGTTCCTAGAATTGAAACCAGGAAGGCCAGCAAAGTGGAGACATCTCATAGCAGGCATTTTCTGTGGTTTGTGATTCTCTGCCTCCCACCCCACCTGCACTAAATTTCCATGTTTTTACTTTGTATATATTTAGATGTATATACGAGAAAGACCTCCAGTGATGTTGGATGCCTTCCCTCCCTTCCTGCCCCACCCCGTCCGTAGCAAACTTCTGGGAGAACACAGATGAGAATCACATGGGATGAGCGCAGGCATGGATTCAGTTGTGATCTTGATCTTTGAAGGGAATTCTTGAATTAGTGAGATAAAGATCCTTTTAAGTAACTAAATACAGATCTGAATTCTTTTTATTATTGTTGCTATTGGTATTGGTATTATTAAGATGCAAGATACGTTAAAAACTTTTTTACAAATTAGAAATAACTTAAGTATTCAGTGGTTAGAAAATTGCTAATCAGACTATTGTGCCATTTTGACCTAAAGAACTGACAAATATTTGGAAAGTATCAAAATATGGAAGGACCATCACTAAATAGTATTAACTGAGAACAGTAAGAGTACAGTATATATTACTACAACCATGTATACAATACATACATATGTATACATGCATGTATGTTATATGAGATCTCTCTCTCTCTCTTCCCATCTAAGATTCCTGAGAGAATAAACTATTTCATTTTTATTTTTGCATCTGCTGTGCTGGGCATACATTAAGTACTTAATAAGTGCATGTTGATTAATTCCTTTTTTCTTAGTCTCTGTATACATCTTTGGCTCTATTGATTTCTCTTTGCATTGTTTCGTTTAGGTTTTTTTTTTCAGATTTCCACATATGCTTCATACTTATTTTAATGATGCTATAATATTCCATTACATTAGTATACCATGATTTGTTCGGTCAATCTCGAATTGTTAAACTTGGAGCTACTAAGACCTGGACTTCAAGTTCTGCTTCAGTCACTTACCAGCTATGGGACCTGGGGCAAATCAGTTAACCTCCTGGGCCTTAATTTCTTCATCTGTAAAATAAGAGGGTTGGCCCCTATGACCTCCAAACTGCCTTCCAGCTCTAAACTTATGATCTTGTGATCTTCAAATCTATGACATGTAGGTTGTTCCATTTTTTCTAATAAAAATAGAATGGATATGATTTTTTTGTAGTAGAGATAAAAATGGCATTTTTATGGCATGATTTCTTGACAGAGTTCTAACAAAAGAGTTGTTTGGTTGAAAAGTGTGATCAGTTTTATGACTCAGGGCGTATTGCTCTCCAAAATATTTGTACCAATCTACAGTCCAACCAACCAACATGTATTGTTTACATGATTGTAATTATATATGCTATACTCCTACTGTTCTCAGTTGGTACTGTTTAGCAACGGTTCTTCCATATTTTGTTATTTTCCTAATATTTGTCATTCTTTAGGTCAATGTGGTATGACAGTCTGATTAGCAATTCTCCAGCCACCGAGTATTTGAACTATTTCTAGTTTGTAAATTTTTAACACATCTCATATTTTAATAACACCTACAATAACAACTCAAATTTGTATAGTTTTAGAGTCTACAGTGTTGTTGGTGTTCAGTCATTTTCAGTTGTGTCTGACTCTTCGTGATCCCATTTGGAATTTTCTTGGCAGAGATGTGGGAGTGGTTTGCCATTTTCTTCTCCAGCTCATGTCACAGATGAGGAAACAGAGGCAAACAAATGACTGGCCCAGGGTCACATGGCTAGTGTCTGAGGCTAGATTTGAACTCAGGTAGATGAGTCTGCTTCACTCCCGGCCAGACACTATCCACTGCGCCACCTAGCTGTCCAAAATCTACCATGTACTTTCTGCCAAAAGAAACCCTATGAATTAAATAGTATGTGTATTATTATGCCCATTTTCCAGGTTAAGGCGATTGAGGTTCAAAGAAATGAGCTCATTTGGAAAGTGTCCAATAATAAGTGTCTGAGGGAGGTCTCAAAGTTAGGTAGCCATACTCCTAATACAAAAATGACTACGTTCTCCATTTCAGCAATATCATTCAGTCATTTTGTATTTAAGGCCACTTTCTTCTGTCATTTTCCCTCCCTCAGATCAAAAGAACTTATCTACAAAAGAGCAATCTTGGGCTGAAGTTATGCATTATGGGGATATTTGACTGGAATCCTATGACATTCCAGCTTTCTCATATGACTAGTTTGTATAGTATCATTTGTGCCGATGTAAGACATTTTGCCTATCTTTCTATCAGTTGCATATAAATTGAAGACATAAGCACTAGTCACTAGGAAGCATTTAAAAATGCAAACTTTGACAATAGGAAATGTCAGACAGTAACAGAATAGGTATTGCAAAATTGGACAGCAGATATTCATTAATAAATTAAAACTTTGTGTTTTTAGTTGGATGGTTCTCACATATAAATGACATTATCCCTAACGTAAATTTTTTATGTATTTTCCTCCTTTTTTCTTTATTTTTATGAGACTTTTGAATAAGAGGCTGAATAATACTGTTTTTTATTTTTTATTTTTGTAACATATTGGTGAAAGGTGCCTTAACCTTCTCAGCTGAATCTCAGCCTGGGAGGATCTGTAAAGAGGAAGTCTCTAGGATGATAGTAACTTGTGTTATTAGATGGGGTATGTGCAAATGCTGCTTTTCTTCCTTGACACTGAATTTGGATAGCCACTCCCTTGTTGTTGTTTTTTTTTTTTTCCCCACCAAGTGGCACTAATTACACCATTGCTCTGTAGGGCTAAGAAAATGCCTAGCAGGCCAATTTTCTATAGTTCCTGGGGTCTCAGGGGCACCATTTCTATTTATTGCTGGTTGAATGACTAGGGAGCAGAACTGTAGCACATGCTGCTGAAGTGAAATGACTCTGGAGGCCTCCATGGGATTTTTCTAGCACCGGTATGGTGATTTAGAGGACCTGGTAGGGGGATGAAACTTCTTCCACCCCCATCTTTTTCTAATTTTTTCCCCCTTGCTCCAATACCACCCGGCTCTCCATAGTGATGTTTTCAACTTAAAGCTGTTTAGAGCTGCTGGAATGAAGGGCCACCCAGGGCTTGGAGGAGCAGCTGTAGCAGCAGGTCGCTTATTGGCCAGAGCAGTTGAGTGTTCTCACTTATCTGCATTGAACATGGGTGGCCCTAGATCCCTTCGGATAATGCAATTTCTCACTGTCTGGAGGTGGAAGCTATTGTCCTCCTTTCTGGCTTGTTGTTTGAAATAGTTTCTTATGGCTTCCGGCTTCTGCTGACTCACACGCATTTGTTCAGTGGTCTTGAAATGGCACATGGGGGTAAGGAATCTTCCCTCTCCTAGTGTGGGGTGGTGGTGTAGCTTTAATGAGAGAGACTTTTTGCACAGCCCCACACAGCTTAGCAAGCTCTTCCTCCCTTGTCTTTTCCATTTTCTCCTCCTCCTGCCCCTCCTCTGAGTGATACTTTTTCTCCATCTGCACCACACACTTCCATCCATAGAAAGGGGCTTTTCAGATGAGCAGGTTGAAGGTGGCCATCTCTTGTTTCCCCAGTATAAAATTGCCATTTCTGATGAAAATTTTATGAATGGGGCTTATTAACCTGCCTTTCATTTCCCTTATACTGTAATTAAAATGTATGAAGAACTTGATTCATGGTGGGTGCACCTGGGCTCATTGTTGGGTCTGTATGAGCAGTGTGCTTTGAGAAGAGGCTAGTATTTGATACATGTTAAAACAGAAAAGAAAACTGCAACAAAAAGCTAAGGAAACTCTGGAACTGTGAACAGCAGGATTATTGCTTCCCTCTGCTGCAATAATAATAAAAACCTTATCATTATCTTACTATTATTAATATTATTCTGAAAGAATCAGGCAGCCAGAGGTGGGTAAAGGAGAACAGCTGACTGAGACTGGAAATGTGGTAAATTAAGTTAAATCTGTCGGTTTCAACTACATCAGCAAATTCTCAGTGTCACGGCTAGAGCAATAATTAATTATCTTTTATATTTAATAAAGAAAATAATATTTTTATAGAATGGAACTTGAAAATTACAAAATTACAAATGACTATTGTAGATGACTGTCATCCTGTTATCATGGTTACCTTTATCTGATAGTTCCCCCTAGACTGAAGCCTCCCTAGATTTGGTGGGCCTTGCCTCTCTAAGGAAAGTTTAATGGATGTGTGTGTGTGTGTGTGTGTGTGTGTGTGTGTGTGTGTGTATACATATATATACATATATATATGTATATATATATGTATATATATATACACACACACACACACACACACACACATATATATATACACACATACACACACACACACACACACACATATATATATATATATATATTTTTTTTACTTTGCCATAGTTTCTTCTAGTATCCCTCTCCCCCTTTTCCAGACAGCTGAGAAATGCATTTTAAGGAAGATGTAAAAAATTTCCTGTCATTTGATTTTATTCTCTTCATTGTAAAGGACTATTATACAGGGCCTAGAAAATTAAAAAAAAAATTCGTGCTGTTCTACATAGCTCCAGCTCCTGGAAATTCATTGGTCCTCATAGAATTTCCAAAAGGGAACCTGTGTGTTTTTCATATTTCACAAGGTGCTAGGCCATCAAAGAATATGATGCAGACATGTATATATACATATACACACACACACACACATATATATATATATATATGTGTATATATATATATACATAAAAATATATAAATACATGTATAAGGGTATGTGTGTGTGTATGTTTTTTTCCATTTTTGAAAGTAGACTTTTGTTTTCCTAAGGCAGGGAGAGGCAAAACCTTCTGATGTGTGCTCTTTTAACATATCTATATATAGCTCACAGGATAAACTCTGAAACATTTTTATTTTCCTAAAGACAGGTTTCAACATTTTCTGCACCTTGGATACATTATATAAACAAATACAGTCTTTCTGTCTTTGTAGATAGGGCTGGTCTTATCTCAAGGTAAAATAGAATAATTGGTACAAGATTTGTCAGAGAGAGATTTAATTCAACTTATTTCAGTTAAATTTAACAAATATTTGGTATTGTCTTCCAATCAGTAAGGAAACAGAGTTATATAATGTTGAGACAGAACTATATGTAGAGTCAGAGGACCTGGGTTCAAATTTTGCCTCTTCTTTTTACTATGTGTGTGATCTTTAGCAGGTCACTTAACATCTTTGGACCTTAGTTTCCTCATCTGTAAAGTAAGGGAGCTAGACCAGATGACCCCTGAGCTCCAAGTCTATTAACTTGTAGTTTGTTTTATATGCCTACTATGTGCTGGTGCTGCCTTAGGTTCTGGAGAGACAAAGTGAAATCGACATTTATTTGTTAAACACCTACTGTGTACTAGACATTGTGCTAATGAGTTGGTGAAAGAAGAAAAGCAAACAAAACAAATGGAAATAGAGACACAGACAGTTTATGCCCTTAAGGAATTTACCTTTTATTGAGGAGGGGCAGGGCAAGAACAAGCACTTATTATGCACCACCTGTGTGCCAGGTGCTGTGCTAAGTGACCAGCCTGGGAAAGTGGAACTCTATCTTCCTTATTACTGACCCATTCTTTTCTAACAAGTCACTGCCTTTCACAATAGAGGAAACAGTGGACATTTCTACTTTCCTTCAGCCTGTCTGATGGCTACATTTCTTTCTTTTCTTTCTTTCCATGTCAACTTATATTCCAGCAGACTTCCTGTTCTAGAGTTTGGATTTGAAGTGCTCTAGGAGAGTAATACTACCATTTAGTTCTTCCCTTGCCAGTATATACTTCCTATTCAGGGGACGCCTTAGAGCTCTGTAGTCAACCCCTCATTGCCTCAGATTCTAAAATGCCAAGGCTAAACTTCAATGTGGATGATGACTTTCTAACCATCATTTAGAACCCAATTCATATACACTCTACTGCAGAAAGCCTTCCTTGATTCTTCTCCCCCAGATCTCATAGCACTTTATTTTGTAACTCTCTAATTTGCCTAATATATATTATTATAGATATTTTTCTAATTGCTTTACTAGATTGTAAACTCCCTGAGGGCAGGAACCATATCTTATGTAAAGCTCTGCAGTCTTAATGCCTAGCATAGTGATCTGTACACAGTAGATGTTTAATAAATACTTCTTTATTACCCTTCCTCCTGTACCCCTCTCCTCCCCTGCAAAAAAAGCCATTTTTGAGTTGGATTGGTACCTTTGGTTACCCTGTAATTTCCTGGGAAAACTGCTTAATAAATTCATGTTGACTTCCTCAGTTGCTTATCCACAGCATATCATTCCTTCAGGTTCCTTCTCCCTTCCTGAAGCTTTCCTTAATCTCTCTAGTACTGATCTCTTCTCTTCCTGACTGTCCCTCTCCCATAGCACTTAACAGTTTTGTAACACAGTTGAGTACTTAATTGTAATTTGTGCTTAATCATATACTGTCTTGTATTGTTCTCTAATTATTTTTCTTGCTTCTTATTGATTCAATAGAAGTTCCTCAAGGCAGGGACTGTCTCTAGTTTTGATCATAGCCCCTCCTACAATATTGGACATATCCAGAGGTGGGGAATAGTAGTGGAATGGAATGGAGTAGAAATGGAGTAGAATTTGGGATCTCACCAAGTGGCTTCAGAATCCTGTGCTTACCCCAAGCACAAACCACAGCATTGCAATCCTTTCCATGATGCTGGGAGTGTTGGATAAGCAGGGAGAGGTAGAGGTAGGCTATTGAGCTAATGGGGGAGGGCAGAGCAGTTGGGGCTTGTTTCTCCAAATGGATGGTTATTACTCTGATTTTCAGGTCCAAGCTTGTGTCCCTTTCCATCTCAGACATCTTCCCACCCTCATGTACTGTGCAGATGGTTTCAAGGGACTTAGATTTTCTTTGAATCTTTTCTACAACTCATACTTTTATTCTAAGAGCTGTTGTTATCGATGTAATAGTTGTAAGTTAATAGCTGTGGTGGCCTGGGACTGTGAAGTCTCAGCCAAAGCAGCCTGGAAAATAGAAGTGACATTTTCTCTCAACCCTGTTTAATTCACCTGAAGCCACACATTCTTATCTTGTTTTGGAGGAGAGACTTTAGGCACCTTATGAACATTCTCCAGCTGTAACAGAGGTGGTGATTAAGGACACAGAGAGAGTACTATTAATAGAATATAGGAGTGTGTGTCTGTGTGTGTATATGTGGTGTGTGTGTGTGTGTGTGTGCATGCATGTGATCATGGCTTATTTTATTTTCAAACTGGAAATGTTTCTTTGGGATTTTGGCATGTTCTTTGATATGCTGAAGGATGAGAAAACATCATTTGGGAAACTCAGCACACAAACCGTATTTGGAAATTTGCAGAGCCTCAGATTTCACATTTTAATATTTTAATTGCCTGGTTTGGTAATACAACATTTTCAAGCTTCTCTCTTTCATTTACAGTTATGACCACATTTTTCCCATTTACAGTGGTGGGTGCTTGCCAATGCTTACTTCCTGCTTTCGTACAGGCAGCCCCAGCATGGACTGATTATTGGCTCTGAGAAGGCAGTTCATCACATGTCACTCATAATGAGTATCATATTGACTTTTGAAGTGTTTATTTTTTTGTTTGTTTGTTTGTTCTAGATACCACACATGCAGGCTAGGAAATTGTGTGCATTTGCTATGTTGCTTGTCAACTAAGTTTAGTAGAATTAAATTAAGTCATGCAAGGCACAAGGCAGATTTCAGTGGTGCTTGAGACTCTAAGATGACCACAATTTCTTTGCACCCTGGTCCTTATGCTAAACATAGAATATAGGGAAACCAAAGGAAATGCCACCTTCTTGATCTGGGAGGTAATTTATGATGGAAAGCCTGCACAGTATAAAACAAAATGGTATACTGGAGTATACTTAGGTTTTCTGGGAAAATGAACAATCAGAAAATAAAACAGAAGCTAAATAAAGTCTCCAGGGAGAAGTAAATGCCTCTAAGACTTTCGCTTTGTTGTTGTTTGATTCTTCATGAGTAGTTTGCTATTTCTTTCTCCAGTGGATTAAGGCAAACAGAGGTTGAGTGACTTGCCCAGGGTCACACAGCTAGTAAACTAATCAGGTCTTCCTGATGCCAGGCCCACTTCTCTATCCACTGAGCCACCTAGCTGTAGCTTATTTGTAATGCTCCATGCAGAAGAGTGAACCGTGTTTAAAGGTGTCTAATCCTATAGAAGGAACCGTTTCAATTCATTTGAATGAGCATTTATTAACCTCTTAGTAGGTGAAAGGCATTGTTTTAGGCATTGCAGATACAAGGACACATACCTAAAGAACTTGAATTCAATCACATTAATCAATGGTAATAATAAAAAAGTCACTACTGGTGCTATTGAGTATGAAGTCAAGCGTGATTATAACTGTACTGAAATATTTCCCTATTTCAGGGTTTTTGGGTCCCAAATGAAAGTCCTGCTCTCCTCTAGCTACTTACCACATGTCACATAATTCAGTAGTACCTGGTGTGGGCCATTTCCAGATCACCTTTAGATGCTTTTCACACTATATTCACACTATTCCCTGGGAACTTCTTGAGTTGATTCAGTGGAGAAGTTGTGTTTTCTGTCATTCCTCTCTCCCATCACTGGTTGACTGAGTTGGCATTTGGAATCAGGCTAGCCAGCAACCAATTAAAAATCATTGTTGGCTGGTCTGGTGCTGATGGGTGTTCAGCCATCTAATGGCATTGCTATGCCCCGTACCTATTTGCCCCATGACTGCATTGTTGTTGTTCAGTCATTTCAGTCACGTCTGACTCTTTCTGACCCCATCAGAGGTTTTCTTGGCAAGGATATTGGAGTGATGTGCCATTTCCTTCTCTAAATCATTTTACAGATGAGGAAACTGTGGCAGATAGGGTTGAGAGACAGGGTCACACAGCTAGTAAGTGGGACCCCGTAATTATAAAACCCCTGAATTTGGTACAAGCGGAAGTCACTGGCTTTGAGTCAAAGGGGGTGGGGGTTCAGATTCCACATCTGATGTTTATTATTTGTGTGATCTTGGGCAAATTGCTTAGCTTCCCTGGCCCTCATGTACAAAATGAGAGGGTTAGCCTTAATGTCTTCTGACATCCCTTATTCACTATAGCTCTATGATCCTATGCTCTGAAATGAAGATTTGAAGCTTATCTGACAATTTTACACTGAGTTAATAGCCTGTTGAGAGTTTGCGGATATTTTTGTGTTTATAGAATAGACTTCATAAATTGGTGTTTTAGCTCAGATAATACTCGTCTCCTTGAATGGTCAGAATGGGGCAGCTAGGAGGCACAGTGAAACAGAGTGCCGGGCCTGGAGACAGGAAGACTCATCTTCCTGAATTCAAATCTCATACGCTCACTAGCTGTGTGGTCCTGGGCCAGTCACTTAACCCTGTCTGCTTCAGTTTCTTCACCTATGAAATGAGCTGGAGAAGGAAATGGCAAACTACTTCAGTATATCTGCCAAGAAAACCCCAAATGGGGTCACAAAGAGTCAGACTTAATTGAACAAAGGCAACCAATCACTACATTTGTAATGTTCTCCTACTTCTTCTGTACCTATCCCTTATAATTAAGGTGTTCTCTGACCCACCTTAGTCCAATTGTTTGGTATTTATCGTGTTCTCCTTTCTATTACTAGTTTATTTTCATACGATTTATACATATTATATGTGTGTGTTCATATACATTTATATATTAGATACATAAATAATTACATTTATATATGTGTACATATAAAAATATATACATATTTATCTTATTACTTGCTATTTTTCTTTTTTTCATGTACACATCTTCATTTTAGAGTTGTATTATAGCTGTTTTATAATCATAGAGCCCTAGAGATAGTCATAGGGCAGACCTGCACAACTTGTCAGTAGGTAGGGGCCAAAATTAAAATACACTTAACTTCTTTGGACCACAGATGGGTTTTTAGCCACTTAATTTCCAAGTAAGGGTATAATTAATGATTAAACTGTTTCTCAAAAGCACCTTTTTTTTCTTATTGGGACATAATCTAGAAACTGCAATCAGCAAACACTTCTTTATGAAGTCACTTTCAGTAAAAGACAACCACCAGCAGCAATTTCTTTAGAAATCTGAAAACTAACCTTAGTAGCTTCTTCATTTTCTGAGTTTACTTTCTTTTTCTTTTTTCTTTTTTAGGCAGTTGGGGTTAAGTGACTTGCCCAGGGTCACACAGCTATTAAGTATGTCAAGTGTTTGGTCTGAGGCTGGATTCTGAGTTTACTTTCTTGAAAAACTGCTGTTCCCATTGAGATTTTTCAACAATTTTGATGCTTAATTTGTTTTTCATGGGTGTCCAATTTGCTTAAGTGAGGGTGTTTTGATTCAAAATGGCGACAAAGATTGCATTTCTTTGGAACAGCTATTACTTCTCAGCAAACAAGGCACAATATTTTGTCTCTTGTGTAAGTAAACAAGTATCAGTTTGTCTACTCCAGATTAAATGCCCTATTTTGTGTTTCGATCTCCCATTTCTTTTTATCGCCAATTTTACAAAGTCACCCCCAGAACTTTAATGTTAGAATCAAAAAATCTCCACAGCAATTACTCACATACAAAGAAATACTGAACTGAATGTCTTGACCTTGGAGATAGCTGGGTTGGCTTCACTCATTTTGTCTCTGTTTTCCACCATGACGGGCATAGTAGTGACTAGTGGAAGGTGGGTTAAGCAGAGCATGGACAAAGCACTTGTTATATCTTTTCTTTCTTTCACATCCTCTACATTTTTTTGTAGCCTGCCTGAAATCTTATTGTGGGTTGTAAGTGGCCCGAGGGCTGTATGTTGTGCAGGTCTGGCACAGGGTATCCCAAAGGCACTAGAGAGTTAAAATACTGATCAGTACTCCCAACCCCAAATGACTTTAATCTGTTGCATACTGGACTAATGCTAAATAACCAGCCACTTAACCAGTGATTGGAGATGAATGTTGGAAAACACTAAGCTTCAGGTCATAGTTTAGAGATAGAAGGGCCTTCTTCAGCCATCAAGTCTCACCTTCATTTTATAGATGAGGAAACTGAAGCCCAGAGAGATTAAGTGCTTTGCCAAAGGTCACACAGGTAAGAGAGACAAGATTTGAACCTAGGCCCACTTTTCACCGAATTCCAGACCAGATTCCATGTGTGAATCCAGACATTTCTCCTTATCTCTTGTATTCCACTGATTCAACACAAGAAGATCTCAGGGCACACTATGAGAATTCACAGTATCAGCAGTTGCCCTGGAAATGATAAGGCTACTGCAGGTTCTTGTAAGTTACTTCAGGGCAACAGGACTTCCAGCTGGGGCCCCAGCATCCCCAAATGGAGCCAATTCCTTGAAATTAAGAACCATTGTTTAACCATTTTTTTTTTTTGCCTCTGGTACAACTCTCTATGTGTCAGGACAGCAAATATTTACTTGATTTGAAATGGAGGTTATTTTCCTGTCCCTTCTTCCTCTTTTAGTTTCCTTCTCTATTTAATTATACTCCTTCATTTTTCCTCTTGACTCTTTTGTTCAGGATATGAGATCACTTCCTGTATTGTACCTACTCAGGACCATGTCTTTCCCTTCGAAGAATCCCTTGTGGTCTTTCCTAGTGTAATATGTTGGCCTAACACAAAGACATGTGGTAGCACTCACCCGAGACTATACAGCCAGCTACATTCTCTCACATCATTTCATTCCTGCTCTGTGTATCTCTGTTGACAGAGTTGCTTGGCATTCTCTGTTTCCCAGATCATAAGACACTCTTTATTTTTTTCCCTTGAAAAAAGTTGCCTAAAACTGCTCAAAGTATTAAATGAAATCTGTTCTCTCTCTCATCACTAGGCCCACATCTCCTGGGGGAGCCCTCCCAATTTGGCTTCTCCTTTTGCCTAAACCAAATGGCCCATTAAAGAAGAGCATTAGCATTTTCCTTCCATACTTAACAGGAATATGTTAAGCCACTGAAGGCATCATAGTCCCAGAGATCTGTTTCCCTGGCTCCAGTGACATGTGTAAGCTTGAGAGAATAGGCAAGAATTAGAAGGTGTCAATAAGATTGCAGCTGTTGATGACTTTGTGAAACATTCATCACTTCCCAGCCCTTTGGTGCTTTCTGTTCCTAATCTCTCCAGCAGTCCAATGCATGAGACCTTCCCCAAGGATACGTACATAAGACAAGGGAAAACAAATGCCAACCCCACAAAAAGCCACCCAGGTAACCGCACTCCCAAGCTCTGAAACAGCACCATCTCACGTGGCTTTCACGCATTCTCTCCTATCAACACATGCAGCTCTATGGAACAAGGTCCCATTTACAAAACACCATCAGAAGAAACTGGGGTCTTTCTGATTTTATAAACAGGCTATCTCAGAAAGGAAGGGAGCCTGATAAGTTCATCAGAGACACTGGCTTCAGCTGCTGTATTTCTGTCCCACGGATCAATTGCCTTGCCTTCCTAATCCTGCTAAGGCCAGAATGCCACACTGAAGGTAATTCATCTGGGATCTGCCCTCTGCAGAGGCATATGCCATCACTTCTACAGTCTAATTAGAATCTTCTGACTGGTTAATTCTACAAGGCTACATTAACTAATTCTGTCTACTCAGTACTCCCCATGGCTGACTTGTCCCTCTAGCTTTTCTCCCAAACTCCCACTCCTTTAATATTTATCATCCAGAACTGCCATCCTGGGGGAAATTCCTTCCCCTTCTACCTTTATAGTACTCACATCTCTATTTTTACTTTAGCCCTAAAGTTCCCTAATGCTTATCCTCCTGTGATGCTGAGGAGAATAGATATTGTATTATGCACAAATTCTCCTTCAGCCTCAGTCTTGCTCTTATCCTTTTTTCATCTGAAATATCCTTTCAGGATGAATGAATGAATGGATGAATGAATGAATGACCAACAGCCCCTACCTTCAATGGCCTTACATTATACTGGATTAAGGTGATCCTGCTCATGTTCTCCTTCTTTTCCCTCAGCTACTCACACACTAATATCAGCATGCATAGAGCATGGGCTGGCTTTACTGGTATACTAGCTTATAATCTCTGCATGCCTATGCATAGGAAAAAATACTGCAATCACTACAACTGCTACTCTGCCATGGTCCACACTGCATGCCAGTTGGTTCAAACCACAGGAGACAATCAGCCAAGCAGCACATGAGGAGGAACATAAGCTATTGCCACTCTTACCTTCTTTACTGGGAAGCAGCAGTATTAGTTAAGGAACTGGAAGAGGAGACTTTTGGAAGGGAGAGAGGTAGGGGCCTATAACCAGGGAGATGCACATACACCTTCCTTAACCACTGGGGCAAGACAAGTAACTCAACATCTTCCCTGTAGTAGATGTATCCCCACCCTACTCCCTATCTCACCTACCCCACCTACCACCTCTTGCTCAGGTCAAGCATGAATAATCAAGTAGACATTATCATCCAGACTGTGAAGAACATGATAATTGACTTCCCTGTGTCCTCAAGGTGATTCTGAATAATAGGCTTTTACACTGAAGGTCCCTTCTCTAGACTTCACTCCTTGCTTCCTCACATCCATTTGCATCAGCCTTATGCCTTCCATGTTCCTATTTCATCCTTACCTACCTTCCATTGTATCCTCTGGAGCCCCTTTTCTATTGCTAACACATTACCTTTCAATATATCTGTGCTCTCCCCTGATTACTTTGTTTATATTCTGTATTTAATTTTCTATATTCATTCTATCCCACAGAACTGTCTGTCCTGTAGAACTTAGTTCCTTGAGGGTGTATTACATCACAAAGTTTCATACTCCATCCCCTTGCCTTTTGAAGTTATCAGTGTTCTGACAAAGAGAAAATAGCTTTAAAAGCCACAATAACTGGCCAAGGTTGGCAGCCTTAAAAATATGAGCTTGGCTTTCTTACCATATTTTTGGGGAAACTTTCAAATTCTTATAGTTTTATTTAAATAATGTAATCTACATATTTGGGTGCTATCATTCCTTTTTGAACCTTAAATCCAATTCCCACCAAGTTGAGACATCGCCCTCATAATGTCATTGATTCTCTTCAAAGAATGAACTATGAACAACAACAACATCTCAATTCCTTTCTGAGTTGAGAATAACCCCTAAGGGTAGATTTTGCATTTTTTCTTAGTGCTTAGAATTATTTTAAAATGCTCATTTGCACTTAATTTTACAAAGAGCACTTTCCTTACACGATATATGTCTCATGGCTATTCCCAGCAATGTGAACTTAGAAATAGATCAGAAATCAAAGGTAATCCATTGATTGCTAGGGCAGAAAGGCTTGATGAAAATTCAAGTGATTTTGTAAAACCAGGCAGAAAAGAGTCAGATTTGGCACATTTGTTGAACATTTTAACCAACAACACCTTTTCCGCCTCTCTTAAGACATTCTTCTCTTATAATTAGCCTGTCCTCCCCTCTTTTTTTCCTGTCAGCAAGTCCCTTTAAAAAATATGTACTTCTTTATGTAAGCCAATAAAGGACAGTATTGGTTATTGGGAGAAAGGGGGAAAAGAAGAAAAAAGGATGGGGAAAAAGACAATGGAAGAAAGGGATCTACTAGCCCTTTAGAGATCTGTGGCCCTGAACTTTGCTGTGCCCTCTTAAGTGTTCTGCAGGTGGCCCCACTGCTTCTGGGGCCTCTACTGAAAACAATCTCTAACTTCACTGCATTCTTTTGTCATCTTGTCGCCTTGGAAAACTCCATACCACACACCTGATTCATGCATCTCGTCTGGCTGAGTCCAGACCCTAGGTCACAGGCTGGCATTTGCCCCGTGTTTCTCTTTCTTATATTTTCCAGGCATCTGTAAACTGAAGATAGAATGAGATGGTAGCTAGTGTCATACATAAGGAGAAAGGTTTTGAGAACTTTAGAAGTTAAAAAAAAATGAACAGGGGGGAAAGGGAAGTGAAGAGTGAATGGAAAATTTTATAGGTTAAGCTTTTCATGTAAGGAAATGTTGGGGTCTCATAACACATCTGAAAGTTATGAGCTGGGTTTCTGAGTGAGATAGGAAATCAGTATGATTGAGGCAGGAGGCTTGTGGCCTTTAAGATGAATCTTACGCCTTTGTCGTAAGCAGAGCTGTTTCGCAGTCTGGGCTCAGCCTAGGTAAGCCCCTGGGTAAGCAACAAGCCACAGAAATCAGCTAGAGCCTGCCCAGCATGTTGGAAATCAAGTTTTCTGATTAAACTCACTCGTGTTACTGTTTTACTTTTAAATTAAAAAGGAGAATTAAAATATAAATGGGTTTGGGGAGAGAGCCTTTCATTAAGTCTGAATACATTTGCTGAGGTGGGGTGACTGCAGGTGTATGTATGTTTCTCTCTAATTACTTTTTCTAATCAAACTCCTTTAATATAATGTTCATTGAAGGGGACAGAGTAGAAAAGCAGATTATTAATTTTCTTCCCCAAACCCAACTTTTCTTTCATTTGTAGATTCAACTTCTTTGACTGTACCACTCTAGAGTTCCTGTTTATTAGCATATGAGGACCTGAAGTTTAAAACAAGATTCCAAAATCTTCATGATTAACATTATAATTTGCTTCCTGTGAATGGGTATAACTGAAGTGTTCCTACCCAGACATGGCTCCCTGATGTTTCAACACACACCCTCATCTGACATGATTAATATGTATGGTTTGGTCTGGGTATCGTAAGAAGTGTCGATCCATTAGTATAAAAATTGCATTTTAATCCCCCAAAAAGAAGATAAGCTTATTAGTTGTCAGGCTTGCTAATTATAAAAGAAAATTTTGCTATTGACATTGGCTCAGGGAAAAATACCTATGGGTTAAAAAATAGCATAGTAGATAAAAAAGAGGTGAGAATCCAATTTTTTCCACAGGCATTTACTAAACCCCTCTTATGGGCAAAGTACTGGGTTGGATTAAAAAATGGAAGAGTTAAATACTGCTCTTAGGGAATTGACAGTCTTTGTGAGGGAGTGAGGTAGGAGTACATATGTAAACAGATGACCATGATACAAAGTAAAGCAATGTGCTATGACAAATTTGAAGAGGGTGGTTTTGGGTTTTTTTTGTTTGTTTGTTTCTTTACGGAAGAGTGTTGGTAACTGATGTGGGCCTTGAAATATGACCTACAAAAGATATACACACCTGATCTACCATGTTATTTTGGAGTCTTACTAACTAAAGATTAAGGGACAAAGAAAAAGATGTTGAGCAGTTATCCAAAGATCATATTAGATCATTTGAGAGGTCAGCAATGTCTTTGCACAGAGTTTAGCTTGATCATTTGTTGTCGTTTATCCTTCGTTCTCAAAGAGGACAGTGACATTAGCAAGATGCTGCCACGACTTACAAGTGAATTGGATTTAAGTAAGGGAGGGCTGTGTAAGGTCTCCAGCCTCACTTTGTCCTCTGGAGCCATCTGGGTCCAGTTATTTATATATATATATTATATATAATATATATATATATATATATATATATACACATATATATATATATATATATATATATACACACATATATATATATATATATATACACATATATATATATATATATAATCAGGACAACTGGAGACAGCCCCCAGATTGATCATTTACATACACTCTCAAATACCCCAGAGCCTGTAATCTCATCGGTGTCTGTATTCCTCTACACATTCCTTGCTCATCCTGTGTGACTCATGTCCATGTTCCCTTTAAAGTTCACAGGGGAATCTACCTAACATGCCAGAGTCCGTCTTGGGAAGATACCCAAAAGCATGCAGACCTTTGCTCTTGCCATGTGATCAGCCATTATTTTCCTCCCACTCACATATTCTTCAATAACCTCCTTTACTCTGCTTCTATATCAGAAGTCCTATTTAGTAATGGATTGCAATTGGCTCATGTCCATCATGTACCTCTCTGTTCTTTGAGTGATTTCCTATTTTAGTTCTTTAGACACTCCAATATTCTATCACTCTGGTACCCTGCTCCCCTTCACGTGAACAAACTATGATATAAGAGACATTCTGATAATTCTACTATTTTTTACTTCCCTTTTCCACCTACCCCCTGCTTCATTTCTAACAGCATTTTGCCATAATACTTTTAATATGGTAGGAAGTTGTGCAGTCAAACTAGCTCTAATGTGTCAAATTCAGTAATGGTGAATGGTATTGAATATTGTTAGTAGCTTCTCTCTCTTTTCCACCCAGAAGCAAATCAAACTCAAGAAATACGGCTTTAGGGGACTATATTAGCTAAGTGATTAGTCCTAGGGAATAGCTGCAACATCTCATATGAACAGGAACATTAGATAAGAGGACCCTATGAAGTCTCAGAAGGAAGCTGTTAAATCAAATGAAGTTGTATGTATAAAGGGCTGTGTAAAACAACATGTAAA
Source organism: Phascolarctos cinereus (assembly GCF_003287225.1). Lineage (NCBI taxonomy): Eukaryota > Metazoa > Chordata > Mammalia > Diprotodontia > Phascolarctidae > Phascolarctos > Phascolarctos cinereus. The sequence goes on along the minus strand of NW_027555847.1, from coordinate 550,967,021 downwards.
CGAAGCCATCATTATGATTATCTCCTTCACTGAGCCCTCCTCCCATGCCTCTTCATGGTGTAGAGGTAACCTTGTGCTCTCAAAAGCTATGTCGGCTAAGTACAAGCTTTAACAACTCCTACCAATCTGGAAAGTTTTCAAGTTCAGATCCAGCCATGGCCTGTATTCTTGTCATCTACATTCCAGCCTTTCTAAATTTGAAAAGGTTCATTGCCAGGAGGTAGGTCACCAGGTGGGTTGTTTGCTTTTGTTGTTGTTCTAAATAATATAACTCTTTAAGGCATCTTACTAAATAGTATAGAAGTTAGGATATGTTGCTAGTGGGAGTTTCCACACAGATGACATCACAGCTGATGGAAATATTGGTGTGTTCCAGGGGTATGCAGGAACCAGCCCCAACAGAAGCTGATTGTTAAATTTTCAATGGGAACATTTATACTTCAGATACGAGCAGTTGCTAAATTGCTACAAATCATGGCTTGATTTATTGTTTTGTTGATTGTCTAGACTTAGGAAAGCATTAAAATGCAGATTAAACTTAAAAGAGTATAGTGTTTTTTTTCTTTCGTTTGTCTTTTTTGTTTTCACTTGGAGATCCTGGTTGTATTCCCAGAACATCACTGTATTGCTGCATAAATACTGCTTGAGCTTAGCAAGACTGCAGTAGAGGAAGACTCAGGGAATGAAGTCATCCCCAGACTGGAGGCTTGTTGATTGGTGACTAATAATAATAATAAAAATAAAACTGGAATTTACTATATGGTGTTTTAAGGTTTGCAAAGTGCTTTACATCCATCGTCTCATTTGAGCCTCACAACACTCTTCCCCCAAATTTGGATCATCAGACAAGAGAGGAGAGCCCTGGTCAGGCCTCTGAGAATGAAGCTGCTGCCTCAGATTATATTGCTGGCCACCTGAGCTCATTGCTCAAGATGAGCTCACTCCAGGGCTGTCACTGAGCTGGAGTTTGGCATTGGTCCTATTCTATCCGATTCAAACTCTATGCCTCGAGTGCTGAGAAATCCACTGCCAAGTTCACATATAATTACTGACGCTGCCCAGGACACAGTTCTGTGCCCTAGGATTATTGCGCATTTAAGTCACTCATTTCTGACTTTCTCTTCTCCCTTCCTGCCTAGAGGCAGAGAACCTCACCTCTTCTCACAATATCCTTTAGACGTCCCTCCTTCCAGCCGCTCTTAGTTTCACCATTTTTCCCTTCTGTCAAAAATACTTGATTCCTTGTCGTTGGAGGTGTTTAAGGGAGTGGATAGATGGGGAAGAGGAGAGGAAGCCCTTTTTATTCTCTTCTTTCTGAAGGCACCCCCTCTTGGATCTTTGTGATGTAAAACTAAGGCCTGTGGTTGCAAATGGAAAGTGTGTCGCCACTGGCGTGGGTTGGTGTGTAATCTACCCCATGCCACACCCTCCACCACCCACACACACCCAGCCTCTCAGGGCAGCTCCAGCGGTACCTATTTGTGGATGGGCAGGGCTCCTCCAATTAAGCAAGTCTCTGCAAGAAACCTGTCTCCCTGCAGTGGGCAACAAGAGGGGGTAGGGGAGTGTGTGTGTGTGTGGGGATATTTACTGACATCTTGCCAGAAAGAGTAAGGGAAGGGGCGGAGCAGCTTCCACATACCCTCCCATCCCTTTTCAACTTCCTCACCAGCTTGGCACCAACCGTAGCTAAGGGATGGGAATTTGGCAAAGTCAAAGTGTCTCATTTTGGTCCCCACCCTCCAACCTCACCTTCTTTTTAAGCTAGCATCCAGTCTTTTTTTTTTTTTTAATCTAAGTCATCTGTTACAGTATTTAGATCTGGAAAAGGATTGAGAGATCATCTCCTTATAGTCCAACCCCCTCATTTTCCAAATGAGGAACTGTGGCCCCAAGAGATAAAATTGCTTGCTTCGGTAAGGTCCCAAAGCCAGTAAATGGCAGTTAAGATTTTATCCCAAGGCCTCTCCTGTCTAAATTCAGGGCTCTTTCCCTACAATGTTCCTTAGTTTTAAGGGACTCTAGCTTCTTTTCTTGCTGCTGGTGAAGGAGACTTGGCAGAATTATCTTCTTTAGGAGATGAGTAACAGAAGCAGGAAGTAGGGTCATATGAGGCCAAGGAATTGGAAGCAGGGCCAGAGCCAAACTTGACCAAACTTGCAGAATAAGTATCAACCTTAGTATGAGATTCTGAATGCTTTGTGGGTGCAGAAGGAAAGAACTTGGGAATCCATATTATATTCAGTACCTTGCTTAGGATCACAGCAAAAGTCAAGACGTCATGTTCATGATGTCATTAGTTCTCTTCGAGAATGAAGGATGAATAACAAGAGATAGGAGGGACCTCAGAGGTTATATCATCTTTCCCCTTATTTTATAGATGAGGAAGCGGAGCCTTATGGAAGTTAAGGTTCTTGTCCAAGGTCACACAGGTAGTAAGCAGCAGCGATGGAATTTGAACCTGGGTCCTCATTCTGTTTTCAGCCCTGTTGCCAGTTTACTATGCTGTCTCTTTCAGTATGGACTGATTCAAGATGAAAATCTTTGAAGAAAGGAACAGCAAGGTGACCTGTTGGGGAAGCAGAGGATTCACAAAGTACCTTGTACAGAGCAGTACTTGGTGGTGAACTGAATATGAGGGACCATCAAAGTTCATCTACTACATGGGGTCTTGGTCTTCTTTGTGGACTTCCTTGCCAGTCTGGTGAAACCTATGCATCCTTTTTCAGAATATTGTTTTTAAGTGCCCAAAATAAAGTTCATAGCATTACAAAGGAAACCAAGTTAGTGAAAAATATATATATACATACATATATACATGTGCATATATGCACACACATATGTATATGTGTGTACACATATATGTACACACATGCATATATATGTCTCTATGTATGTGTGTGGATATTTATATATGTATGTGTGTATATATAGATAGAGACAGACAGACACACACACAGACACACAGACGGACCAAGTTCATGGATCTCCTGAAATCCATCAACAGATCCCTTGGAGGTTTGTGGACCCAAGGTTAAGAATCTGGTCTACCTCCTGTCTTTCTGAAGTGACAACTCCTAATGAGTTCTACTCAGATAAAACCTGATCCTGTTTAGAAAGCCTGCTTTGGAAGGAGATTGCATAACCCTCTGCCTTCTCTCCTTCCTGGTCACTTATCTAGTATTCTATGTGTTCTTCTGCCAACGGTATGAGGGAAGTAGTCAAACTGAGAGTGCAAAGCAAATCTTCCTATCATTGTCAGTCTTAAAGCAAAATAAAACAAAAATTCCTTAGGACAACATCCCCAGCCTTCAACTCTGCCCCCATTACGATTTGATACGGTCATATAATCCAAAGACATTAGCAGAAAACCTGTCTGTCGGTGGGAAGAAAAGTGATGTAATAGAACGAGTACTGGGCATATGATTATAGATTAAGAGCTAGCAAGTTCCTAAATCTTAGGAACCATAGAGCTCAAGAAAGAGACAAAAGATGTTTTTATATTCCCAGTTCTGCTGCCAATTGTGTGATCATGGGCAAGTCACTTCATCTCTTTGGCCCTCAGTTTCCCCATATGAAAACTGAGGGGACTGAACAAAATGATTTCTCTTAGTTCTTCTAGCACTAACATTCAGTGGCCTGATAGAAAAACCACATATCATATTGAATTAACTAAGTAAATTGATACTGATGGTAAAAATGGAAAAAGTCACCAAGAGATTCCCCAGTAGACAATTATTTTGTATTATAGATAATGAAACTAGATCATTGTCATTATTGCTGCTGTGCCCATATGTTCTTTTCTACACTTAGGAATGAAGTATATTTTTCTTGGTAAGGAGGAAGGGTATATTTGTGGGAGTGGAGGTGGACATTGCAATTTGGAAAGGGAAATGACTCTAGATCTTTTTTCTTCACCAGGTAAATATATTTGCTTTCAATACCTGTCTCATGGATGGAGTAGAGCCAAACAGACTTTTAGTTTAAAATGTTAACTACCTTTAGTTGGGGACAAAGTTATCTTTGTGCATTTCTTTGTTAATTTACCAGGTAACTGGTCTGTTAACACCTTTGCTTATAGTGACAGAATTTTTTGCCTGATCCTTTTGCACAGTTCCTGAACTATGTGCATAGCTCTTGTCTTTATGGTTCTATTTTTTTAAGGCTAGCAATCCTTCTTGCAGTTGTAGCTGTGAAAACAGACCTTCCCACTGCAACTGAAAAAATAAGAGCAGAAATTTTGAGGTTAAATAATTGTTGTCAGAGTAGAAGGATTATGAAAATCATGGAGTTTGTGTGGATTTGGGTTTTCTTTTTGTTGAAGGTGTTGGTCAGAGGTATAGGGGTCACCCTGAGTAATAGAACTGTGTGTTGATTTTTGCTTTGAAGCAGAGAAATGCTCCCCCCAAGTATGTTTGGGAGAGGAAGCCAAGGTTAAATGAAGGAGGGTCATTATTAATGTTTCTGTGGTTTGGGCAGTTTAAAGGCCCAGAGTTTAAGAAAGTTTGTTAATTGTGGGGAGAAGAACCCACAGTTAGTCAGACAAGGTTAGAGCTTAGTCTCTCAAACTTCACTTGGATATGAAAATCGAGTGCCAAGGCCCAGGAAAATTGTGGTGAGTGATCACTTAGTGACTTTTATATCCTGAGATGTCAGCTCTGGCAAGTTATGCAATGGTAGAAAGGATGGGAGCCATGTGATCATTTTCAAGTATCCTAGAGATCTTCTCGATAGAAGCAAGAACCTCATTATTTTGGATTAAAAAGTTCTAATTTTAAAAGGTTATGCCCTTAGACAATGAGCATAATAACAAACTTCTTATTCACCAATACTTGTTCTTCTCTCTGCACCCCTGTGAAGTAAAACCTATAAACATTTTTACTTTGCTTTCCTCTACTTAGAAATTAACAAGTGAGGACAAAAGACCTCAGGATTAGGGGTATCTCTGTGTGTGTGGCAGGGAGTCCTTGCACTAGACCTTTTTTTTTTTTCTGAAAAGAGAGCTTTCGTTTTCCATTAAAGCTATGGCTCTCCTACTTCTCTCTTACCTCTTGGATTAAGACCCATGTGAATGTTTTCCTTATTTGTCTTTCCCCAGTGAATATCACTTACAGCAGGGTTGCCATTTTTACCATTGGTTAGCATTATCATCATCATCATCATCATTAATATTATTATTCTTTTACCAATGCCTTTCTCCCAAGGTAACACTGTCTATGCTATGCAATGAGCAAAACATAGTAATTAAAAAAGAGAGAGCCCAGAAAGTTGAGATGTAAGGGCCAGCCAAAGGTACCATATGAACCAATACTTACACTATTTTCTCCCTCCTCCTTTATTAGGAGGCAGTGTGGTACTATAGAGAGAATGCTGAACTTGGGGAGGTGATCTTGTAGTCACAGGACCTGAGTGTAAATACTTACTCTTCCCATACTACCTGTGTGAACTTGGGCAAAACCAGTCAGGTCTTCTGGGCTTCAGTTTCTGCTTCTATAAAATGAAGAAGTTGGACTCAGTCTTGGAAGCCCCTTCAGCTCTAAAGCCAAGATCCTATGGTCCTCCCCTGTGCTGCTAGCAAAGATCAGCCCTTGCATAAAAGACAATCAGTTTGAAAAATCAATAACCTTAATTGTCTGCCCTTCCTAAGCAATGTAATGGCTCAAGGTTGTAGTTTGGTATTCAAAGCCCTCCACACTCCGGCTTCCATGTATTTTTCCAGTCATTATTTTTTATTATGTGTGTGTGTATGTATACACATACATATATGTATATATTATATAATGCAAATATCTATATGTATATATATGCATATATAAAAAATCTTACATAATACACAATATATTTTTTATTCATTTATTTATTTTTCTCTTTCATTTTCTCTCTGTTCCTTGCAAAATGACCTTCCAGCCGTTCCCTGCATATGGCATCCCATCTTTCACTTCATACCTATGTACAAGTGGTTCCCAATGCATGGAATGCATTTTCTCCTTACCTTGACTGCATAGCATCTCTAGCTTTCTTCCAAACACAGGTGAGACAGTAGATCTTTTAGAAGGGTTTTCCCTGTCTCCTTGGTTATTGCCACTCTCTCCCTCTTGAATTCCCCTTGTATTACCTTGTATGTGTTATAGATCCTTAGTAAACTCCCAGAGGGCAAGTAATGACTTACTATTTCAGTTTTGGCTTTTTATTTCTAGTGCCTAGAACAGGAAGCACTTACTACCTATTTGTTGTATTGAATTGAACATGGCTATCAGTAACCAACTGGGAAGGGCAGCTCATGAAAATCAAAGAAGAGCCCCATCTTACTTAATTTTCTTTGTTTCTTTTTTTATTCCTTCCTTCCTTCCTTCCTCCCTTCTTTCCTTCCTTCTTTCCTTCCTTCCTTCCTTCCTTCCTTCCTTCCTTCCTTCCTTCCTTCCTTCCTTCCTTCCTTCCTTCCTTCCTTTTTAAAAATGGTAGCATGGTCTTCCATATTTTGTTTAGAATGAGTAAGGAGATGTATTAGTATTTGAAATGCTTATAGAATGCTCAACTCAAGAATAACCAACAGCCTTCTTCTGGTTTTCATATGGTCCCCATATTGTCCACATCATTCCATACAAGCTATGAGGCATAGTAGCACCTCACACTCTAATAATATACAAGAGGAAAGATCAGTACCAGAGTAACCTTGATGAATATTCAGCTGGAAGACATGATTAATTCAAAGCAAAATAATTTTCTGAAATGTAATGATAAGAAAAGTGAGAATAAATATTTCCTCTGTAAACCTAAGGCATACTCTCCCACAAATATATACCACCAATAGGAAGACTGGACACACTTAGGGAGCACATGTGGAAAGGTGCTTATGTGAGGTACACTTATTGACCCAGGAATGAAAGGCACAGAATTCAGTCATCCCACCCTGTAGGGTTGCTAATGTCTTCCACTGATATTCTCAAAGAGTCTTCTCCACCAAGCATTGTTCTTCTAGACATTGTCCCTCTGGATATCTAGTCTCTGCCAGATGGTGTAACAGTGAATGCATAGCCTCTCTTGGACCTCTAATCTCTATCAGAAGTTGCTTTACTGGATGCTGCTACAGCATACACTGTTCTATTATCAGGCATGGGCCTGTTTGGCACATGTCTGTGGAGTTACTCTGTGTTTCCAGATTCTGGATTCACTTGGAGCCTTTGGCTAAAATACTGTCTCCTAAAAGCTCTTGAAAAACAAAAAGAGTAACCCCACTATGGATCCAAAAAACTCATCTTCTTTCTTAGCCTTATTATTCCCTTCAGATTCTTGGCTAGGGGATCTTTCATCTCTGAGAGTTGATTCTTTACTTGGTGGTGTCAGGCAGAAGTCTTGTCTCTTTTGAAACAACTCCAAGGCTCATTGGGCATAGGTCTCACTCTGGTTTATGGTGAACATTCCATATACCTCATGATTATCATCTCTATAGGCAAGACTACACCTGGTTTTCATCCATATGAAGGATTACTCACTCAATATCTACCAAACACCCTGTGATTTCAGGGTTCCCAATTTCTCAACTCCATGTGTTTTGCTCTCCCACATAGATAAGTAGGCATGGCACAGAGACAAATCTAAGCCTTGGGGGTAAAGTTGTTTTGTTCTCTTCTGTCTAGTCATATTCTTGGCATTTCCTATGTAAATGTGTCCATCCAAAGGTGTTTTGAGCTTAGACTTAAAACTCTCTTAGTTCCTGACCTTCCTTGTGTGGAAAAGGGGAGAGTGTGCTTCTAGTTTGGGGTACTTTTTCTGTAACAACTGCCTTTGCTATATCGCTTAGTAAATGCCCCCTTCTAAAAGTCAATTAACTCTGTCTAGCTAATTCTTCATAAGCCACAACACAACAGATGAGGGCTTGTGAATGATAGTACTAGAGGAAAAAAAAGTAACCCAACCACTCAGAATTACCAACAGGACTCTGAAGAGAACAGTAATCGGCTACCCTCTGTTGCCCCAGCATATCAATGTAAGTGGGAATTGGGAACATGAAACTAGAGAGGGAGCTGTACTTAATTGATTGCATAGATAGAGCAACTAAGATTTCATTCATTCAATTGCTCTGAAGTTGTCTCTTTTGTTTCCTGTTTGTCCATACCCCTGAGTACTTTCAGTGAGATACCTAGATAGCCCCCACGCTGAATCCCAAAGGCCAGTGGTTAGAAGCCAGCCACAGGCAGGGAGTAAATTGGTGGTCTATGGTAAATCCTATAGAAGTGAGACCTATTAGTAAACAGTATGAAGGTCTCATTGTAAAATATTTTGTTCCATTTAGTGCTGTATTTCTGCTTTTCTGTCATCATAAACTGTTTTTTTTTAACCTGGTTCAACATCATATTGTTGTCTTTCCTTGATTCTCTGTTTTCTTGATCAAGTGAGATTGAAAAGTGCTTAGCATAATGGCACATAGTAAGTGCTTAATAAATGCTTTTTCCTTTCTCCTTGATCTTCTTAGAAACAAAGTCAACACAATACAATAGAAAGAACACCAGATAGGAGTTAAGAAATGTAGGTCCTAGTTGTCCTAACTACATATGTGGTGACCTTTGGCCTCACACTTAAATTTTTAGGGCCACCAGTTCCTTATTTCTCAGAGAGAAAGAATATTGGGCTAGAATTATATCTAACTGTTCCTCTTAAATAGTATTAGTTTAGGGAATATGACTTTCAGGTTCAAGCTACATTTCTGATTACTGTTCATTATTGGGGGAAGCAAGACACCAAGCTTCATATCCAAGACTTGACGCCCTTCCCACCAAGTACAAGTTCCACAGTAAACACATGTAGTAAATAGCAATGAAACCCATTTATCCAAGTTGATAGCAAAACAGATAAAGTGTACATAGAAAACTAGTATATCAGACGATACAGAGTAAAGGAATTCTCCCATTGGGAGTGAGGTGGGGAGGAAAGAGAGCGAGAGAGTGAGAGAGAGAGCGCTAGATTTCCTGAGGGGAATTCCCCTAGACTCTCTGACAGGTTGGGGGATAGGGACGTGAAGGAGACTGCCAGCATCTCTTATATTGGCCTGTTCTCAGAGTCTTTTCCTTCAGTGACCTAAAGTGGGGTTTGCATTGCCCTTCTCTCTCAAAGCTTCTCTCTCAGAAGCACCCAAAATGACTGCAGAGTTTGAAGAAACTCAAGACACTTGAAGAGACTCTTGAAAAAAATGAAGAGATTCAGGGAACCTGCCATTCCCCTTCTCTGGCAACTCCTCCCTGCCTCCCAATACGGCTCGGGGCATTGATCTTCACCACTGAGGAGAGAATCTCATAGCAATGGGCTTTGGGACTCAGCTTACAGATTACTTATCCTAGAGACAGTAAGAAGCCACTGTAGTTGATTGACTAAGGAAGGCACATGGTTAGATCTGTACTGAAAGAAGATTACTTCGGCAGCAGTGTATAGGATAGACTTGGAGTGGTAAAAGACTTGATATGCAAATATTTTTCTGTGTACATATAGTCAAAAATTTTATCTATTTCATTTCAAAATATCTTTAATTGCCTTTTATTTCAGGGATATTCCATGCTCCCCACCCAGCATCTTGGGCCAGATTTATGGGTTTTATCAATATACTTCAATCCCAAAATGTTCATTTTTTGTTGTTCAGTCACTTCAGTTGTGTCTGATTCTTTGTGATTCCATTTGGGGTTTTCTTGGCAAAGATTCTGCAGTGGTTTTCTACTCCATTTGTTATTTCCTCCTCCAAAACTATTCATAGGGTCATATATTTATAGATAGAATGGTCATCCAGACCAGTGCTCCATTTTATAGATAAGGAAATTGGGACATAGAAAGGTTAAAATCTCACAAGTACTAAGTAGTAGAGCTGACATTCCAACTCATAGCTTCTGACTTCAGATCATGCACTCTTCCGATTGCTGTACTATAGCCACATTAACTTAAGAAACACTAGTCTACAGGGTTTTAAAGATGAGAGTGGTAATTTCTCCTTCTCAGAGAAGGAAGAAATGAGTCTGTCCTTCGTCCTCTTCTCAGTATGTACTTTTCCCTTTTGCAAACTCATTCATTCCTATACCTTCAGCTATCACCACAGGCAGATCAGTCTCAAATGATCCTGAGGTGAGAAGCAGCTAAGACTGGCTCCTGAGTGATTGTTAAATTTCTGTGTGAGTATTTACATCTATGAAATCTCCAAATGTTACATGTCAGAGCTTGGTTTATTGTTTTGTTTGTTTTTGAGTCTAAAGAAAATGATGTCAAATAATGCGGATTAAACTTCAAAGTATGTCATGAATTACCTTTCTTTCTCTTTTTCTTTCCCTCTTTTTTCTGTCTTCTTTCTTTCTTTCTTTCTTTCTTTCTTTCTTTCTTTCTTTCTTTCTTTCTTTCTTTCTTTCTTTCTTTCTTTCTTCCTCTCTTTCTCTCTCTCTCTCTCTCTCTCTCTCTCTCTCTCTTTCTTTCTTTCTTCTTTTTCTTCTCCTCCTTCTCCTCCTCCTTCTCTTCCTTGTCTTTTTCCTCCTCTTCCTCCTTTCCCTCCCCCCCCATTCCCCTTCCTCCTTCTTTTTTTGGAGCTCTGAGTATTAAACATTTTCCAGCACATCCTTGCTCAAATTTTTTATTAAAGCCCTGGAATATCTTTTGAGTTGCAAACTTGCTTCTCTGTGCCTTATTTCCTTCTTAGAATTAGGCTTAATGTTGTAAAATGAATGAACAAAAGTCTAGGAGTGAATAAATAAATGGAAAATAGTTTATTAAGTTCCTTCTATTTTATTAATGCCCCAAAGGTTATGCCCTGATAGTCTTCAGTATGGCCATGTAATCAAGGGCCCCTGTGTCTCCGGAAACCTTGAGAGGTATTGCTGCTTCTTTAAGCTCCACAGAATCTCTACCTCCTGAGAGGAGTTGGTCTAGGGAGGAGAGGTTGGTTGGCTTAGACACAACATCTTTGAATACATGCTTCAAATGAAAGAATAAATGAATGAAGGAACATCTTAAAAAACCATTGCCAAATGAATTGCATAGCTATCAATCAAGGCCTCAGGAAGAGTAATGCAGGGTGATACTAAACTAACACCAAAGTAATTTACTCAAGAGAAAATGTTTATGTTGGAAAGGTATACAAGGCCATAAACAGCTTTTATACCACTAGTTAAACACCAAACAGAGTGCTATACTGGTCCTCTTAAGATATTTAAAAACAAATAAACAGAAGGTTTTTATTATGCTCTGTTTCTAGCACTGAGCTAAGCATTGTAGACATAAATATAACAACCAAGATAGTCCCTGCCCTCAAGGGGCTTACATTCTAATGAAGGGGAAATAACACTAGTAGAACAATGGTAGCCTGGAGAGTCAAGCACCGATCAGCCTACAACTGCCTGGTGGTATGGTCTCTGGTGTGGACTATTAGGCTTGTGGCTGGGAGACTGTGGAAGAGGTGGCCAGAGGAGGGGCATATGGCCCCTTGTTAATTGAAGGTCTTTGAAAAGGGTCAACTTAGTCATTGGTCCTCTTCAAGAAAAAAGGACTAACAATAACAACAGTTTCCTTAGATTGTAGTTAATGAAAACATGCTGCTCAAAAAACAAAAACAAAAACAAAAACCCCAACAATGAAGCATCTAATGGAATATTTTTCTTTTTTTTTTTTTAATAACAAGGATATTATTTGTAGGGTTCTGGTGAACCGTTGCTGGAACTGTCTATTGCATGAGGTTCCTATTGGTGTTTAACTAGTGATATAAAAACTATTTATGGCCCTGTATACCTTTCCAACATAAACATTATGTCTCTTGAATAAATCACTTCAGTGTTAGTTGATATATTACCAGGAAAAGGTTTCTCTTTCGCACTTCCTGTGCCCTGGATTGATAGGTAGGTATGCATATCATTTGGCAAGGGCATTTTCAGTTTTTCTTTTGCATTGCAAATTAATATGAATCCACTTTTCTGAATTTTGCCTTTTAAAAATTCAGATTAATTGTTGTTGCTCAGTAGTGTCTGACTCTTCGTGACTCCATTTGGGTTTTTTTTGGCAAAGATACAGGCATCGTTTGCCATTTCCTTCTCCAGCTCATTTTACAGATGATGAAACTGAGGCAAATAGGGTTAAGTGGGTTGCCCAGAGTCACACAGCTAGTAAGTATCTGAGGCCAGATTTGAACTCATGAAGATGAGTCTTCCTGACTCCAAACCTGTCGCTCTATCCACTGCCCCACATAGCTGCCCTTCAGAATATACTTTTCCACAATTATGTAATAATAGGATCCATATCTTTAGAGCTAGAAAGGATTTATTTAGAAGTTAGTCCAACTCCCTTATTTTACATATGAAAAAACAAAGATCCAGAGTGGTTGCTCAACATTACAAAGGCAAAAAGAAAGAAAAAAAAAGAAAGATAAGAAAGTGCTAGAAAGTGGCAGGCTATGGCTGTTAACCCTAACCTTCTGAGTCTAAGTCAATGACTTTTTTCGCTAGGCCATATTATCTCCACTTGCACCAATCAATGTGTAGGTTAAATGTGGTATCCAGTGCATATCTCCAATTTGCTCCACCCAAGTAATTTGGGCAGCTCAACTGTCAAATCCTCAAAGGCCAAGGCTATATATATATATTTTTTTTAAATGTTGTTACCCATGAATGTCTGCCATAGGCTCTGAATGTAGTAGGTACTTAATATATATTTATTGAATCATAAAGTAGGAAATAGGGGTTGAATATGTGATTTCATTGGTCTAGGGAATATTTGAATGAGTAAGCTCCTAGCAAAGCGGGGTGGTACTTTCTCTGCAATTTATAGTCTTAGAGAGCAGCCTCGAGCATTGTGAGGTTGAGTGATTTCCTTACTCAGGGTCACATAGCCAGTTTGAGTTGGAAGTAGGATATGAGTCTAAGTCTGGTGTCAAAGCCAGCTCTCTCTATCCTATCCATTATAACACATTGTCTCTCAACGTATTTAATCATATGAAAGTAAAATGGACTAGGTCAATTTTTCTGACTCCCAATGCTCTGAACTCCCCTTTATATTTCAGTGTCTTAAAGTGGTTTCTGGGAACTTAGAATTATTCAGAAATACCAATCTCTATGATGAAGAACTAAGACAGTGAGACCTCAACTTCTTGCTGGGAGTCTCATAACTATTGAGTTTAATGATCTATCTCCTATCTTCATGACTTGGCACTAGCCAAGTAATTCATGTAATGTGCTCCTCCTCACTCCCACCTGTTGGAGACCTATATTTCCTTCAAATTTTAGATCAAGGACCACCTTCTTCATAAGGGCTTTCCTGATTCAGCTACTAATGCCCTCTCAAATTTCTGTAATACGTACATATATATATATATATATATATATATATATATATATATATATACAATACATATATATATTATTAAATATAATACATATATAATATATCTTGTGTATAATACATATATATACACATATAATATGTAATACATACATATATATTATGTGTATATATACACACACATATATACATATATATGTATATAAGTATGTATACATATGCATTTATATGTATGCATATCTTTGTGTGTATATATACATGTATATATACACATATACATATGTACATACATACATACATACATATGTGTATGTGTATATATACATGTATATATACACATATACATACATACATACATACATACATACATACATACATACATACATACATACTAAAAAATATTTCCCACAATGGAATGAGAATTCCTTGAGGACAGAAATTGTTTCATTTTTGTCTTTGTATTCTCAGTGCCTAGCACAGTGCCTGGCACATGGTAACTTCTAAGTAAATAAATATGCATTGATTTCTTAAATTCAGATATTGTATAGCACTTCTAGGGCTATATCCCAAAGAGATCATACAAATGGGGAAAGGTCTCACATGCACAAAAATATTCATAGCTCTTTTTGTGGTGGCAAAGAATTGGAAATTGAGAGGATGCCCATCAATTGGGGAATGTCTGGGCAAGTTGTGGTATATGAATGTAATGGAATGCTATTGTTCTATAAGAAATGATGAACAGGCTGACTTCAGAAAAACCTGGAAAGACTTGTATGGTCTGATGCTGAATGAAATGAGCAGAACCAAGAGAACATTTTACACAACAACAACCACATTGTGTGATGACTAATATTGATAAACTGAACCCTTCTCAGCATTATAAGGATCTAAGACATCTCCAGAGGCCTCGTGATGGAAAATGCTATCCACAACCAAAGAAAGAACTATGAAAGTTGAATTGCTATTTTTTTTCTCTTCTGTTGAGTTTTGTTTCCTCTTTCTGATGGTTCCTCCTATTGGTTTTAATTTTTACTTACAACACCAATGTGAAAATACGTTTAATAAGAATGTAAATGTATAGTCTATATCAGATTGTCTGCCATCTTGGGGAGGGTGGTGGGGAGGAAGGAGGAGAAAAATTTTCAACTCAAAAGTGTATGGAAGTGATTATTGATAAATCAAAATAAATTAATAAAATTTAAAAAATTCAGATATTGTAATATCCAAATAAATGTGTTGTTCTTAAGGGTATATTTAGGAGACCTCATAATGATGACTGTAGAATTTTGACAATTTAAGCACATCTCAGATGTGTTATTGATATATATATTTATGTTTTCTGTCTTTCTACAGTAGGTCTAGAGCACCATCTAGTCTGCACACTCATTTATTTTGTTTTCCTCTGAGGGGTATGGAATGTGGCCTGATTGACAGTGCTTAATGTTGTTTAAGAACAATCAGTAAAGAAATCCACCTCATAGCCATGACAGATAAGAAAACCCAGTTAGAATAAGATAAATGTTAGGTAATTCTTCAAGCTCACCTCAAAAATTAGTAAAGTTTCTTAAATAAATGTAATTTTTGTTGAGAATTTCTACCAAAAAAAAGAAGGGTATGTCAAGGAACAAAACTTTGGGCTTAGAATCAAGGAGACCTGTGTTTAAATCCCACCTTGGACACTTGTTGACTGTGTTACCCTGATTAATTCACTTAATACTCTGGGCTTCAGCTTCCTTATCTGCAAAATGAGGGGGTCTGAACTCGATAGCTTCTGATGTCCCTGCCAGCTCTAAATCTATGACCCTATAATATTTTTGTTCAATAGTGGAAGTAACTTAAGATGATATTAAGCTACTTCTCATAAATATAATAATTTTCATTATAATTTTTTCTTATGTGAATTTGTGATCTAATCAGTATAGGTACTCTTTGTAAGTGTGAAGATAATTGCCTTTCCATCCTGTTCATACTATTTGATACTCATGTATGACCTTCTGTATAACTTTCCATAGAGTATCCACTGAGTACTTTCTTCTACTTCTTTTGATAACTTAAGGACCAGTCCAGCAATCAGTCTGTCCATTTACTGTCTTACGCTCTGGCCTTTTTTTCTTTTTCATTCATTTCCATCCATCCATCAATCTGTCTATTTATGTATTGTCTCTGTTATGACTCTCTTTCTCCCATCTCTGTTGGCTCTCTAATCTATCTATCTCCTAAAGCCATTTCCCACGTGCAAGGCATCATTAGCAATATTGGTACACCTTCCAAACATCAATTCATCATTGTCCTTTCAGTCACCTATAATGTAGGGTGTTAGTAATTTCTCCTTGAAAAAATGTTTATCTGACCTTCAACTTTAAAGTTATATTACATTTGAGTCAATTTCTTTCCCCAGGTCATCAAATGAAGAATTTGACATAGAAATATTTATTGTTCTTTATCAATACTCTGGCAATTTACTTTAGCTGTTGTTTAAACATCTTAGTTCAAATAGCAACTGAATTCAGTAACTTGGGTTATTTAATTGGATGTGGAATTATGCAAAGTTTCTCTAATTTTTAACACATGTTGAAGATGCATGAATTATGGATAAAGGTAAAAGTGAATAAAATCTAAAATCAAAGTCTTCAGTAGAATCATTTTGATGACAGGGAAGCGATCCTGTGTTCTTAATGGTTAAGCCACAATACACCTGGAAAGAAGTAGAGGACTGGTAACAGACTACTTTTTTGTGATTTTTGTCCAGCCTTGAAGTTCAGAGGCCTTTCTGGAGTTAGATTCAGAGTGTTATTTTTTTATCTAAGTCTTGGGTAACAAGGAACCTATACTAGGCAAGGTTAAGGACTGAGTTATGGAAGATATGATAACTGTCAGAAAAGGGAAAACCTATAGTTTGAAAATTACAAACCCCTAGATTATTGACATATTTTAACTATTTTCAAGTGTTCTTTTAGAAAAAAATACAAGGCTCCTCACAGTAGTTCAGAATTTGTTCATTGCCCTCATATGTGTTGTTTTGTGGATCATAGGCTTAGATCTAGAAGACACCTTCGAGCTTATCAAATCCAACCTCCTCATTTCACAGAAGAGATAATGGAGGTATTATGATTAGTTGAACATTTTTCTGTCACCCTTTTATTGTTACCCTATTATTAAAAAATTCCTTACATTTCATTTTCTATATTTCCAGTTCTTTAATTTCTAGATATTTTGGTCACAGACAAAGGTAATTAAATTATTTTAGTGTAGATTTTTAGAGAAAGTTCTTAAGATAATTTTATGTTATTAGAGAAAAGCAAGTGGAGGATGGGATATAAGCATTTCATTCCTTGGATCTTTAATGTCAAGAAGGAAAGTTCCTATACTAACTAGCCTTTGTTATATATTATGTTGCTAGTACCCAGTAAACACATAAATGATCAGGCTTTGGCAGAGGCAATGTTGAAGCACAAGAGTTTTCTTTCTTCAGGCTATTTATAGTCTCAGAATCTGTCACCAGATACTTAAACAAATCAAAACAAAACAAAACTGTTTTCTTGATGTTTTTGTTCATTGCCTTCTCTTCCCAATGACCACACCCAATAGCCCTCCAAAAGAATCTGTCCTTTTAATGAAAAAGTAGAGTTAAGCACAGCAAACTAACATGATATCCATGTCTGACAAGCTAGTCCACGCCTTTTGTCTGTCATCTCTCTGCCAAGAGGAGGGAGGTATGTTTCAACATAGGCCCTCTGAAGTTTGAATTATTTATTATCTACCAAGAAGTCCTTTGGTGTTGTGAAAAGAAAACTAGACTTGGAGTCAGGAAGGCCTCAGTTAAATTCCACCAGGTTCAGTTATAAGCTGTGTGACCTTGATCAAGTCCCTTAACCTTTCTGGTCCTCAGTTTCCTCATCTGTAAAATGAAGGTGTAGGGGAAGGACATGATGGCTTCTAAGGTCCCTTCTAGTTTTAAACCTGTGATTATATCTATGGTTAGGAAGGTAGATGGGTGGAGGATTAGAGGAAAGTAATTTTACTTTCCTTTGGTTCTGAGTTTAACAAAATATCAAACAGTAGTGTAATTATTTCACATATGTAACCTATATCAAGTTGCTTACTGTCTTGTAGGGAGGGGGAAGGTGAGGAAAGGTGGAAGAAAATTTATGACTCAAAATTAAAAAAAAATTAATGCTAAAAATTGCCTTTACATGTAATTGGGAAAAAATAAAATATTAAAAAAACGTACAGTAGTATAGCTAGAACTTAAGCCAATCAGAATCACCACTCTTCATTCCTTTAGAATTTTCCTGCTCCTTCTAATGTCATACTTCATCTCTTAATTCATGGTAGTGAATTTCATAAGGAAGATGTTCAGAAGGATCACCTGACCTTTGGGTACATGTATTGAAATAATGTCTGCAAATGAAAAAACCTGGTTTCCCCCAGATCTTTGCTCAAGTGTCCCCTCCTATAGGAAGTCTTTGCTAATTCTCTTTCCCCACCTCCAAACTACATTGTATTTGTTATATATGTACTCATATGGCACGTTATCTCCCATGATAGAATGGAAATTCCTGGTGGATCAAGACCATTTAATGGTTTTGTCTTGTTCTTCCCAGTGCCAAGAACAGTACCTGGTACATAGTTTGTGCCTAATAAATATTTGTTGATCAATTGTTTGGGAATCTTCATCTTTGTTGAATTTGACTTGTGATTGTGTATGTGTATGTGTGTGTACATTCCTAAACATCATATTTTTCCATTAATTGTTATCCAATAAGTCATGGTCAATTTTGAGGGCTGAACTTATGAAATATAGTATCAGACATAGTAAAAAAAAAAAGGGCTAGGGGAGAATAAAGTAAATTGAATCAGAAGATGTTAGGATAGGGAAGGGAGTTATATTTACTGGTGGCTCCTTTGGGAAAACAAAGTTTAAATTTGACATAGTTGCCATAAAAATTTGGAGCATGTGAGGGTCCTTTTGCCTGTGTGCTTAGAAGCACATTTGTAATCCTGGACCTTAGTCTGAATGTAAGATGGTGGAAAAATAAACCTTGGAGAAGATTAAATAGTGCAACTAAAGGAAATACCATATACAGTAGGTTGAAAGTGACTAAAGCTTCATGGCTGTGATTTATGATGCCTCTATGGTCCCTATGATGATTTATAAAAGCTTATTTATCTTTTCTATTTGGTCATCTGTGCTCCTTCACATTTGAAGATAACTCTTCCTCAGAATCTTTCACTCTCTAAGGCTAGGAGATGGTAAACAAGCATAGCCAGCTACCCCTCTTCTTTTCTCCTTTTTAAAATTCTTGGTCTGGGAAAAAGTTTAAGACTGTAACTTGCTAACAAAAACTACCATGATGATGCTTCTTTGCCATATGATAACCATTTTCTCAAGATTTCAAAACTTTTTTTACATCTTATCAGCATCGTTTGGTGTAAAGAGTAAGGGGCTGGGGGTATCGAGAACTCATCTCTATTCCTCCTATGAACACTAAATAGTGTTGTGACCTTAGACAAGTGATTTTCCTCATCAGGGTCTCAGTTTCCTCATCTGTGAAATGAAAGGATTGAACTAAATGACTTCTAGTGTCCTTTCCAATTATAATTTCTATAGTAAAAGGAGGTGAATCACTTTATTATAAGTGGGGAAGAGAGGATAAGAAAACTCAACCGAATAGTACCCAAAGGTTCCTCACCTCCTCTGCCTTATAGTTTCTGAGTGAGTGGTATTATTTTTTCTAGTCCATCTAGGTGGCTCAGTGTATAGAGTTCTGGGCCTGGAGTCAGGATAACTCATCTTTCTGAGTTCAAATCTGGCCTCAGACATTAACTAGCTGTGTGACTCTAGGCAAATCACTTTACCCTATTTACCTCAGTTTTCTCATCTGTAAAATTATATGGGCAAGGAAATGGCAAACCATTCCAATATCTTTGCAAAGAAGAACCCAAATGGGGTCATGAAGAGTCAGAAATGAATGAAAAATAACTGTTCCCTCCTCTCCTTTTTCTGAGTAACACCCTTCACGCTCAATTGATGGTACCAGCAATGAGATAACAAGTGAAGATGCATGTTTGTGGCATCTTCTTTTAATTTTTCTAAAGGTGATACTACTTTCTTAAAATCTTACTTTGGACAAAGCATGCACTTTTCTGATGTTCCAGTCAACATTACCACAGCATCACTAGTGACCCATCCATGATACTTTTTCATTCCAGATTCTTCACCAGCCTTTCTCCGTAAGTACTGTATGTCAAAATTACTCTTCCTTTAAAGAGAATCCAAATTGCTTAATTAGGTGTTATGTATTGAGGTATTACTGTGCACACACTTAAATCACTTGCAGGTCCTGAGAAACTCTTAAAATTGTATGATATGACAACAAAAATTTGTTGCTGTAGGAAACTTTGAGAGAGCTAAGGTAAGTGTGAAGGATTTTTTATGGTTTTGATTTACTGTCCTTTCAATTATATTATACAAAATTCAGCAGAATTTTCTACCATCATTAGGGGAATCAATATTTTTCCTGCAGTAAATCACAAATATCATGAACAACATGAGGTCTATAATTGACAGGTAACTGCTGATAAATAGTGTTCATTATTTTTCTAGTAGGCCAAACTGTAAAATCAGTGCCCATCATATTTACTTGGAAAATATGTTGTAACATTTCAAAATGTACCTTGTCTCCAAATGTTAGAACTTAAATTATGGGGTCTTTCTGTTTTTAAAGGGTTCAAGTGAATAGGTGTGGGTTTATGGCCTTAAGGAACATTATCTTGAGTTCTCATCCTCGTAAGTTTGGTAAATAAGGTGCTTCAGGAGGCAGAGTGAGCTTAACAACTTTCTATTTGCTGTTACAGAAAAAACATACTCATACTGATGACGACATATTGCTCTGATACTGATGACTAGAATGGAGTGACTAGATGCCAGTGCTAACCTTGTTTACTAAAACAAATTGGTTCCCTAAACATGACAGCGAGCTGTAGAAAAGAAACATGTCAGACCACTTAAAAAATACAACTATGGCAGAACTAAAACTGGAAAACAATGTTCACAGTGTTCTGATTCAGGGAAATTAGAGGATGATTCAGAGATATTATGATCAACTCTGTCACTGGTCCAAAAAAAAAAAAATCACTTAAGGAGCACATACGTCATTCTTGGCAGGCAAAAAAAAATATCAAACAAAAAACCCATCTACTCATATTTTATTATGTAATTTTTTTTCTTTCTTTCATTTTTGGGTTAAAACTTGGGACTGCAGAAACCAAAATTCATTACATACAGTAGTTTTAGGTGGTGGCAAGATTTCATCTCTTGGGAACAAATATGTGCTTGAATGATCTGCCTTTTCCCAACATATACTGTTGAATCCTGTACATGGTATCCTTCAGAAATCCTTCTCTCTGTCTTTCTAGTCATTTTTACTCTTGCATTTTTCCCTTCAGCCATTACAACTATTATTTTTTCTTCTCCTATCCACTCCTAAGAAATGTAGATTTGCTTAAAAAATATTCAGGGGTCATAAAGAAGTTACTATCTTTAACATGAAATTGTTGTTCAGTGTATTATCTTTATTTGGTAGATTTAGATATTTTCTACTCTTGGGGTTGGAAACTCAGTACTAGGAAAAACAGCCTCGGTTGACCTGGAAAGAATGAAGAAGATTCAATATTTTTCCCTCATTCCCTTTCTCAAGACCTTTCCCCACCCCCCACCTTAAATTAATGTCCCTAATTTATATTTTTCCATCTCCCTGAATGAGAAAATTTACTGGCATTGATTTACAAAACTGTAAGATCTGATTTCTTTAAGTTAAATGATAATTTATATAGCAATAAATTACTAAGAAACAACTTTTGTACCTATATCCTGAATTTTATTCATGTAGAGTTAAGTAGGGAAAGGAACTAGCGTTAATAAAGTACCTACTGTGTGCCAGGCACTAGGCTAAAGGTTTTATAGATATTTCATTTGATCCTCCCAACAACTCTGTGGGTTAGGAACTATTACAACTCCTATTTTACAGTTGAGGAAATTGAGGCAGAGGTTAAATGATTTGCCCAAGGTCATACAGCTAATAAATGTCTGGGCTAGATTTGAACTCAGGTCTTCCTAATTCCAGGCCCAGTGTTTATCCTTAAACCACCTAGCTAACCATGAGAATAGGCTCAGAAAGAAAGTTAGAAAGATGAATGTATAGGCATGGGTATATATGTGTCCATGTATATGTATATATGTATAAACATACACACATACATACATATTTTTCCATGAGATGGATGCCTTCTCTCCATCCACTGTCTTCTCAATACATTCAACTTTGATTAAGTGCCTACTATGTATAGAATACTTCTAGAGGAGATGGTTTGTCCAGGATACAACCCCTGCTCTCATAAAGTTTCATGATGTTCCTTTGTTGTTTTACACCCACATTCAATAAATGTAGTTGATATGGTTCACTATTAACGCCGGATTGGGATGAGTCTATGATGGTAAGACTTGGTCTAGACTTCAAAAACAATCTCTGCTCTTCTGATAGGGCAGACCATATTTACTCTGGCTGGGAAGTCACAGACCTATCCCTGCCTGCTGAATATTGCACTTTAAAGCCTTATATAAATGTTAGCTATTACTATTTTTTTTCTTTTTCTTCCCAGGAGCTATCGAGGCCAAATGTGACTGCCAGGAAGGAGCTGGGAGCAGCCAAAGAGGCTGAGCATGTCAGACTTCTCTCCTAGCCTGCCACACACACTTAAAACCCAAAGGAAATAAGCAGGGATCAGTGGGAGGAAGGGAGCCAACCAGGTGAGCAACCACATCTGTCTGAAGTCTAAAGGCAACAGGAAAGGATCCCTGGCATTTAGATTTGTTTGGCAAGATTGAGACATGACCTGAGCTTACACTAAATTACCTCACAATGAATTATTTTTACCTTGCACTTTAAATGTCAGGATGACTCCACTGAGCTTTTTGGCTAGGGAAAGAGAACACATCAAAGGCTGATAATTAGTCTGCAGGTGTGGCTGATGAGATTGCCAGTCATTTGTCTCCTTTTCACAAAGGGTTAATTCCTGGCTTTTTCTCAAACTGGCTTCTGTTGATTTGGAGAAAGAATGAGAGATTTTTCCATAGAGTTATGTGTTTCCATTGTTTGTTGTGTGTGTGTGTGTGTGTGTGTGTGTGTGTGTGTGTGTGTGTGTGTGTGTGTGTGTGTGTGCTTGTGTTTCCTTAGGTGCAGCCAGAGCTAGTATTTCACTGATTTATTCACTGGAAAGGGTGGAGGAAGTCTCACTATACCAGTCATTGGGGTTCATACCATGGCGCCACTGTGCAAACGAACTCCTCCATAATGTGTACTTTTGCTACTTAAGTAAGTAAATTCCCTTGGATAGGCTCCATGGCTCCCTTGACTTACAATGAATTCTCATTGGTAGTGAAGTAGTACTAAAGCAAGGTTCTAGTGTGATATATGATTTAGGCTTTGCTCCCATCCTTACTCAGATTTTTCAGTTAAATCTTATCACTAAGTAGAGCAGGAATAATTATTGTAATTGCAACATGAAAGGGTTTTCAAGTCTGAATGGCATTTTAGAAATCTTGGCTTGGCTACTACTCCATAAGCAACATAGATTATGTAAGCGATGCTATTTATTCAAAATAGCATTAAATGTAGTCAGGGATATCTTTAAAGACTACTCTCTGAATGAAATGGGGTGAAAGGAAAAGCATTAGTTAAGCATAGAAAGCAAATCAATTGTTTTGGCTTTCTAGTACTTTTCCTAGTGTGTTCAGAAGCTTTTCTTGTGTCTTTAGAAGCAATCTGAACTCCAAGATGTCTCAGGGGTATTTTGCCACCTGACCATAAGCCGTTTAAAATTTGGAAGTTTCTAATTTTGGAGTAATTCCTGTTAAAAATTAAAGTAGATTTGGTAAAATTACAGGGGTATACATTCTTGAATTATCATGGTGCCTATGTCTTGAGGACTTATGTCTCCCTATTACCCCAAATGTTTAATTTTTGTTGTTCCAAGAAACACAGGTGATAGAAATTAAAAAAGGGCCTAGTGATAAGTATCTAGCTCCAATTTGCTAGTAGGTGTTTGCCAGTCTGTTGGAGAGACGATGAGGAAAAATGACAAAATGCAAAACTGATACTGTCAGGTTGGGTTGAAAAAACTCTTATGTATATCAAAAGAATGGAAGAAAACATCAGAGGTAAGCTAATGTAGGTGTGAATCAGAATGAAGCAAAAGAACTGTTCTCTTCAACCATGTTACCAAAGAGTCTTGTGCATGGGAGGTCAGACATGTCCCTAGATGTAGAAGTGAATCTCCAGAAGTGTTAAAATAAAGTTTCCCAAGCCCTTGCATGGGATTATGCTGTATTTTTAATAGTTTAATAGTACTCATTATTTACTGCAAAGTTTGTTTCCTTCTCTGTGTTGGAATTTTAAAGATAATGGACATGTTGATTCATGCCAACCCCTGTATCACTGTGGCAATACTTGTTATCTTGGTTACCACTTTTACTTCTCCTCCTATTCCTTTCTTTCCTTTTATGCACTGGTATGCACATGTAGGTTTACCCCTCCCCAATTTTTCCTTTTTCTCCTAACTCTCCCTACCCCCTCTCCCCCCTCCTCCATCTCTTTCTTTTTATACCACCTCATCCCTTATTTTCTTCCTCCCTTGCTGGCTAGAGAACATATCAGGTGGCTGAGTTGGCACAATTTTGCCTGTTTCGGGCAATGTTACTCAGGGATTTCTATTTATTATGCTTCAGGGCACATACTGTTTTTAGTACCATCCCTCTCAGAGGGACAAGGAATGATCTTTGCAGCAAAGGAAGGTGAATTTGTAGCCCTGTTATTGTCATAACATTGCTAACTGTACGGAACAGATTGGGCTGAGATCAGAACAGCTGGGCCTGGCACAGTGAATCTTGACTCTTCTCAGAAGAGTTCTGGCACTGCCAGATCATCACACTTGAAGGGGAAAGACAAGCAAGGAAGGTTGAGGGAATAGTGGCTCTGTAGGCAATTTGGTTTCTGTGATTTACCTTTGCAAAATTGTCAACAGTTTGTGTAGCTGACAAATTATGGGCCTGTTTTACTCAAGACCTTTCTCTGTGTCTCTCTTTCTCACTGTCTCTCTCTGTTTCTCTCTCACTTTCTGCCTCTGTTTCTCTGTCCATCTCTTTCTCCCCCTCTGTCTCTCACTTTCAATCTGTCTCTCACTCACTCGCTTTCTATCTCTTTCTTTCTGTGTCTCTCTCTCACTTTCTGTCTCACTGCCTCTGTTTCTCTGTCCATTTCTTTCTCCCCCTCCATTTCTCACTTTCAGTCCCTGTCTCTCACTCACTCACTTTTTGTCTCTTTCTCCATGTCTGTTTTGCACTCTCTCTGTCTCTTTATTTCCATGTCTGTCTCTGTGTCTACCTCATTCACTCTGTCTCTTGCTGACATTTTTCCTATTACATATAGTATTGTTTTTCATCTGCTGTATTAGATATTGTTCAATTGCAGGGTTTGAAAGTGCAGAATGAGAAGATTTTTAGTGTCATCACATGTGGTTGTTTAACTGACATCATCTTCTGATGCCTCATCCTAGCATGGAGGTGAGCCTGGGTCCACAAGGGCTATGCCAGTGGAGCTCGAGTTCCGACAGGCCCTCACAGTCTGGAGGGCCTTTGACTGCAGGCCTACTAACAGGCCTCATTCAGAGTGCATTGTTACTAGGGAGGCCACCAGGTGAAGCGTTCTTTAGCCAAAGGTACTCAAAACCATCTACTGAGATGTAGAAAGTAATATGCAATGGAGCAGGGCATGCCTGCACTAAGAAAGTCACAGATTTTCAAAGCATTGAAATGCTTTTTTGAAGAAGACCAAAATTATTTGTTTCTCTGAGTTTTTTTTTCAAATGTGGGTGACATTAATCACAGTTTTAGAAAGGTGTTAGGAATTTAGGGCTATAGGAAGGCTTTGATATACATACTGCTAATATAAACACATGTCATCTTTCAATTAGCATCATAGATTGAGAGCTGAGAGGACCTGTGAGACCACTGAATAGAAGCCCCTCATTTTACACATGTGGAAACTGAGGCTCAGAGGGGTTAAGTGCATGGCTGAAGGAGTTTAACCCAAGTCCTTTGCCTCCAAAATCAATGTTCTTTTCCTTTTCATACAATTAGGTTGTGATAATAACTTGTATTCAAATAGCAGTTTAAAAGCTATGAAGCACTTTTCCTGAAACAACCCCATGAGGTTGGTAATGGATTCAACAAGAATGTTGAAGAAGGCATTCCAAGCATAGGGAGGAAAATATGGGCGTAGGAGTGGTGAATAGTTCTAATTGGTTGGAACATTGAGCACAAGGAGGGGAATAGTATGAGAAGAGTTTAGGAAGGTAGGACAGAACCAGATTGTGTAGGGTCTTGAATGGCAACTCATGAGTTTTGACTTTACTCAGCTGTCAGTAAGGGAGCCTTTGAAAGTTTTTATGCAAAAGAGATGAGTGACCAGATTTAAATATAAGGAACATGATCTTAGGAGGGTTGTGAAGAAAAATTTGGGAAGTAGAAGATGAGAAGCTATGATTCATGCCCCAGTAGGATATATTCCAAATCAAAATGGGAGTAAAACTGTGAAGTAGAATGAAATAGAATACTTTGTAAAAGGAATGGTACAGAAATGGAAAACACCAATCTAAGTAGTCTTTTTTTGTTTTTTCCCTTAAGTGATGTTAAATTTAGTTTTCACTGAGCTTGCAATTCTGTCTTGAGCATGACAGCCTATCAATAATTTGTACATGCAGATTTACTGAAATTTCAAAGGACATTATTTCCATATTAACATACTCAAGTGGCATCTTTCCATCCCTTTATGCCCAACCTCTGACTTTCTTCCAAAGACTGCCAGCTTCCATTTGGCTGCCTTTCCAGATCAGGTTGCTTCTTAAATTTACAGATGGAATATGAAATATAGCTCTTTCCATATATTTTCCTTTACTCTACTTGTGGTTAAGCATAAAATTTGTTTGCTTTAGGAATGAAAGTTAACTAAATCTCATAACCTTGTTGTGTTGTATCAAAGGATAACAATTTAAAAAAGAAGTGGGGTTGGATGTCATGTACAGTGTAGCTCACTTTTCTCAGGATAATTTTAATTTGTTAACTAGGAAGCTGTTACTGGGAAACTGTTTTGTTTGTGTTCTTCTTAAATTCTTCCTCTTGGAAGGGGGAAAAGACCGCTCAAAAATGTTATGAGTTGAAGACATTTTGGAGGATGAGGGAATGAGGGAGGAAATATGAAAGGTAAGAAGTGGTTTTAAATATTGATTATAGAGAAGAAAATCAAACCAGATGTTTGTATGTGACCAATTATGTGTTTAAACATTATAATCTTGTCTTATATTAAATCCATCTTGGATGAATGAATGTCACCATTAGGGAGGAAGACTCTTGAATATAGGAAATGAAATATAAACTAGAGATTTTTTCAGAAACTGAGTTTCTTTTGCTTCATGTTTTGAAACATAAGTCCTGGACCAACACTGGGTCTTACCTGTACAAAGGAATGATTTGATTTAAAGGGTGCCAGGAGGGGATCCATTTTACTAAAATGTCTCCTTCCACTATTCTGTGATTTAACTATTAAGGAATTATTACTTTGAATTACATGCTTTGCCTTCAGAAATAAAACATTAAGTACAAATATTCCTGGGAGAGAGAACACAGTTATGTGCCAGGATAAAATACTTCATGAGACTGCTTTTATTCTAGTACAAACAGTTGGAAAAATAATGAAAAAGTTGTATACTTCTAGAATTGAAGTCCAATTGGAGTAAGTTAGAAGGCAGATTCCAGTTGATAGTAGTAGAGTACAACAAGGTTATTGGAAATTGGTCCCAAGGCAAGGAGAAGAGGATCACATTGAGCAGACATGATGATATAAAAGACAAACTGATCTAGTTTACAGTATTGCAAAAATCACTGAAACTCAGTCTTACTTTCAAGTCTATGCAAAAAGAATTGTTAGGTCTTGCTCTCTATGAGAATTTCTCCAAGTTCCATGATATGCTGTATAGACTGATTTATAAGACCCACAAGTGATTTTATATAAGGCATGCCTTTATCTTAAATGTGTACTTATTTTCAAAGTGAAGTTTTATGACTGTTAATCTTTAAAGTTTTCGGTGCTTGGTACTTCATTTTTTTTTTTTTCACCATTCTTTTAACTCCAGCCATTATCAGGAACTTTGTTAGCAAACATTTTAAGTGCTTACATGTCCATGTATTAGACATTTCAGTAGAACTACACATATGCAGATATGTGAGACAAAGTTCTTGCCCTTGAGGGGGAAATAACTATCTAGTTGGAGGGATAGGATGCCTGTGAACAAAAAGTAAATGATAAAAGCCATAGACTTTGTTTCAAGGATATAACTCTAAGGCAAGGCAAGGAAAGCTTGTTGACTTACTTAGAGAAGGTCTAAGGCTATGTACCTTGCATCTTTTACTGATTCAAAATCATCCTGAAATTATTTTGCATCTTAGGTGAGAATAAAATTTGCCCGGTCAAGAAAAATCAGAAGTTTCCAACAAAACCTTAAGCCAGTGTAATAAATGGTCATTTGTAATTTTCTATTTGCCTGTGATCAGTCTAGGTAGGTCTTTCTGATGTGTCAGTGACAGATGCTTCCTTCTTTGGTTCATTTCTTGGTTTTAAAAGGGTTTTTTTGGGTTTTGTTTCATTTTATTTTAAGGTTGGGTGCTTTTTCTGAGTCGATGTGGGTACAGGGTATCTTCACATGCATACATCTCTCCGTACCTTGCTATTCCTTATGTGATGTGAGGTGGAAGTACTAGGGCCACAAACTGCTTTGAGCTGAGCCCACTTCCCTTCCCCCTTAGAGACTGTGAAGCAGTTACACCAACATCAATCAAGGAAAAGCCACAGGCTGTACTCCCACCGTTGGAGCAGGTGCATGGGCATGCATGACTTGCTCACGTGATCAGTGCACACCTCCATGTATCATCTAGTGGTGTTAAGTTGCCCTTGTCTAGACAGACCAGTGCCCTCACTACAGAACAATAAGAGAAATTGGTTTCTTTTCTTCTCTGTCTCTCTTTCTCTCTTTTTTCTTTCTCTCTATCTCTCTCTTTTACGTTGAATAGGTTTAGACTCAGGTCCACTTCATCAGATCATATGATCTTGAGCTGGTCTCCTTTTTCCTTTGCTTGTTGCAAACCATGTTTTATGATCACCCTGCAATGGGAGCAGCTAGGGTTACACCTTTCAGATAGTAAACAGGAAAACACTAGCTAGTTTCCTGGGGACAGGGGAGAAAAAGTAAGTTCCTAGAAATTATAAAAAGGAGAAAAAGTTTAAATTAAGACTAAATAGAAAAGAAAGAGGAACATGTGAATACTTGAGGCAATTAAGGTGAAGAAGGAAGGGGATACTGCAGAGAAAGACTCTCTCCCTCCATCCCAACAAAAAAGTTGTTATTGTAGCTAACAAGCTGTGTTGGACTGGTGTTCCTTGGAATTCAGAGGGTTTCTCTTAAGGCTTTAAGTAGTTAGGCTTTTAAAATATAAGGTACCAACCAACAGTAAGGTGTTAGTTTATATGTGGACTCTTTCGAGAAACTGATAAGAATGTTATTGGTACATATCCAAAATTATTGGTGGCTCTAAGCATCCACTTCGAGGTAATGTTTCACAACCTATCTTTTCAGAACATCAAAAGTGTTGTGTGAATGTAGAGGACAGCTAGGGTGGTGCCGTGGATAGAGTGCCAGGCCTGAAGTCAGAAAGACTCATCTTTCTTATTTGAATTCTGGACTTAGATACTTACTAGTTATGTGACCCTGGGCAAGTCACTTAACCCTGTTTGCCTCAGTTTCCTCATCTGTAAAATGAGCTGGAGAAAGAAATGGCAAACCACTCTAAGAAAACCTCAAATGGAGTCATGAAAAGTCAGACATGACTGAAATGACTGAACAACAACAATGGTTTAGGAGGCCATATAGTATAGTAAAGAGAGCACTTAATTTTGGAAACCTATATGACCTTAGGCAAATTACATCTCATTTTCCTTAAATATAAACTGAGGGGGCTAACTAGCAATCTCTTTTCAATGGCACCTTCCAGCTCTAAATCCTATGAACCTATGATTTTTTTGTGGATAGGATTTGAAAGTTTTGCCCTCTTCAATTTGATATTTGTTACTCCAATGTGTTAACTATGCCTCCTGGAAGGCACTGGGTCAGGATTTAGTGGAGTGATCACATTAGCTTATCACAAAACAAATCCCTATGTGCCATGCAGAGTGAAACTTTCTGGATTAAAATAGGCATATTTATTTCAAAAGTAATATTTTTAAAATCCCATTAAAGGTAACTTTATATCTTGCCTACCTCTAGCTCTGACTCTGTGGTTATACACTTTTAAGCAAGATATCCAAAACATTCATTTGAAAGCAAACAAAATTACAAACAGTAAAATTTATTTTTCTAAGTTCAAGAATTTTGAGACAGAAGAAACATTTGTCAGTGGGTGGGCGAACCTGACCTTCATCTGTTGAATGAAACCATTTATTCATTTATTCAGCGAACATTAATGAAGCATTGCAAGCAAGAGATAGAGATGAAATAAAATATAATCTTTGCTCTTACTTTTATACAAAAAGAGAAATAACACATATACAGTAATTATAATGCAAATTAGAATATTATGAACCATCATACAGGGTCCTAGGAGTGAGAAAAATCACTTTTGACTAGAGGGATCAGGGAAGGCTTTGGGGGAGGGGCCTTGGGAGCTGGCCCTTGAAGCATGGGCAGTATTTTCAACAAGTGAAGGAAGATAAGGTGGGTCAGTAAGAGTCCTTTTCTCATGTGGGCTACAGTGAGTAAGAGCAGAATATGGAAGGAGTAGTTGGGAAAACGGGGGGAAAGGGAATAAATGGGAGCAACTAATGAGTTGTGTAATTGTTGTGCAAGTTATTTTGTCTTTCTGACTTTGTTTCCCATAAGGTTAATAACATTACAGGGATGTTATGAGGCTGAAACTAGATAAAGTCAATGTCAGAATAATGACACTATCAGAAAGCTTTGTGTTTTGACTGAGGTCACACAGACAATAGGTAACTAACTGACCTGGGATTGAAACTCAAGTCCTTTGGACTGCAGATTCAAAGTTTTTTCTATTGAGATGTTTTGGAGGCAAATTGGGCAACGTTTTAAAAAAAAATCCACAAACATAGGTCATGTCTTCTTTCAATTTTACCTGTCTTTAAACAAACATTCCTTTTAGATTGCTTTTTTAATTAGTTAACAAGCATTGATTAAACTCTTACTATTTGTGGCATTTTCCCCTCGCTGAGTTGTCCATATGTACATTTACAAGAATCTACATATAATTGGCACATATATATACTTTTTCATCACAAAATTTGCTACTCAGCTATCATTGTTACATTTTAAAGATCCAAAGAAGGCAAAATATGAACACCCAACCCAACAGAAATAAAGAACACTGCAGCAAACTTGCAAAACTCTTGTGTCTTAGATCTTATCTTACTTTCAAAGCCTGAGCCTCTCAGAGCTGTGTTTCTTTAAGGCAGAACTAATTTAAAAAAATAGCTAACATAGTAAACTTGGTGCATTTGTTTTCTCAAAATCACTGATTTGCAGAATTTCTGAAGTTGAAGGGACTTCTAGGGCCATCTGGTTCAATCCATATGTGAGTATGAATCCCCTATACTCAATTAGTGGTTTTCTGCAAACAAGTTGTTTTTGAACACTAAACCCTTTATTCCTAGATCTAATAATACTGTGGTTGAGTCAGGCAAAGATCAAAGGTTCTCAACCTTTTAGCCTTGATTACCACCAATGTAACTGAAGAGTGAATATGTGTGCAGATCTTTCATCCTAGTGTGCCAGGTGACTTTAGGTGGTATCACTTTTTGGCAGGTCTTATCAAGTCAGAAATTCAATGATGATGGTTATGGTGATGATGTACTCAGTTGTCTGACTCTTCGTGATCCCATTTGGGGTTTTCTTGGCAAAGATACTATAATGGTTTGCCATTTCCTTCTCCAGTTCATTTTACAGAAGAGGAAACTGAGACAAACCTTGCTAAGGGTCACACAGCCAGTAAGTATCTGAGGCCAGATTTGAACTCATGAAGATAAGTCTTCCTGACTCTAGGCCCGGCACTTTATCCACTGTGCCACCTAGCTGCCTATGGTGATGATAGCTAGCATTTATACAGTGCCTATTATTGCTTTACAAATATTATCATGTGATCCTTATATATACTCAGTAATGCACTGTGTTTCTAAGGTGGGAGGACCAGCTTAGCTTTCTCTGAAGAGTCTCATCACCAGGTTGGTTGTAAGAAAAAAGTGCTTTTCTGCCTCAGATGCTTAACTAACTGTGTGACCTTGGGCAAGTCACTTAACCTCTGCTAGCCTCAGTTTCCCCATATGTAAAACAGAGATAGTAAAAGTGTCCACCTTCCAGGCTTGATATGAGGATCAAAAGAGATAATATGTGCAAAGCACATTGCAAACCTTAAAGTGCTACATAAATCCTATAGTTGATTATTGTATCAATTATTCTGTATTTTACAATATAATAATATTAATTATCATTATTCCTAACTTAGTGAAGACTTATGATTTGTGTTGGTGAAAGGAGAACCCATGCTTCTCAAGTATCTCTGAAGTATTAAAGAAGTAAGACTTCTTAAAATGTGATAGGAATTTTGTGAATGCCAAATGAGGAAATAAGTGATTCTTCGTGGTGAAAGTATAGCCAAAGCTGACAAAAACTATCACTGTTTACTATGACAGTCTTGTGAATATGGACTTCCCTCTGAATATGGAAGAATGACTTCACTTTCTTAATAATGTTACTGTTGATAGAGAAGTAATTTTGGTGGGAAGAATATAACATAATCCTGATAATTTCATAAAAGTGGATTTGGAGACCAAACTGTTTTTAGATCCTATAACCTGTAATAGTTACATTGCTTGATGAGGGTAAACACTGGTCCTCTTTTTTCTCTTTTTATCATGGTGTATCACCCAGACATGTTTCTCTACACCATCGAACAGGAGTGATTACTCCAGAGACCAAGAAAACCAAAGGCAGAGAAGACAAATCATTTGGAAGTATTAATGGCATTAAGAAAAACTTGAAAGAACAATGATTTTTCTTTTTTAATCCTGTCTTGAAAAATGCTTTGACAGCTCTGACCTGCTTTTTTCATGAGTCCTTGGCTTTGAAATCAAATCTGGTTTTTATACACAGCAGGTGTCATCAGGGTTCTTGGATCAGTAGCTGAAGGAAAGCTGAGATGGGGGTGGGAGGGGATTAGTTTGATTACTTCATGGCATGACACATCTGTGACTATTTGAATGTAGAAGGATATGGAATTCAGGTTTAGATCAGGAGTATCTGAATGGAGGAGGCTGGAGTTTAGGTTGAGAATGGCTATTCATCTAGAAGTTCAAATGCTCATCTCCCAGAGGCTGACAAAAGGGTTGTCAGCCTCATGAGGGCAGTCTGTTTCTATTTGTGAATGTCTGCTTCTGCCCTGAGCAGTAATAATTTTGGAAGCATAGACTCTCATGTAATATCTCAACATTTCATTTTCTGATACTGGTGCAAAACTGGAAGTGGGCTAAACTTCTCAGGGCATCAAAATGTAAAGATTTGTTAGGTATTCAACTACTTTTTTAAATAGCAAGGATCCTGAAAATGAGAGTTTTTGCATTAGAGTGAAATTCTTATAAAATTTTCAGTTCTTTGTTATATAATTCAATTTAAAATATATACATATAATACATCCACATATATGCATATATATGCATATCTGTATGTGTATATGTGTGGCAAAATATAAACACATTTGAGATTCACATGTATGTTATATATACACATACTATATATGTTATATATAGTATGTGTATATGCATGCATTATAGATATGTGCATGTACATATATGTATATACATGCATATATGTACAAGTACACATATATAACGCATTCTTGTATTTAATATGTAAATATATGCCACGTATATATATGCGAACATGTCTCATATACGCTATGTATATACCTTATAATAATATGTATATATACTATATAATATGTGTATATATGTCTCTGTGCATACCTATATGTATATATGTATATATATATATGTATGTCTTTATGTGTGGGTATATATAAATCTATATATCTATATCAATATTTTAATCTCTATATTTAACTCTCTGACTCCACTGTGTGCAGGTTACCATGCTATTCCTTAGTGATACAAAGAAAAAATAAAACAGTTCTTACCCTCAAGGAACTTACATTCTATTGCAAGGATACAATATGTGTATACTTAAATATAGAGTAGCACATGTAGGTTGAAGAGGGAAAGGGCATTGATAACTAGAGAAAAGCCTTCTGTAAGCAGTTGACACCTGAGCTATGGATGTAAGGAGAAGAGGGAGTACATTCCAGAAACTGAGGCCCATTTGTGCAGACAGACATTGAAGTGGGGATAGAACATCACAAATAGGAAACAGATAGTGGGCTAGTTTGACTAGAGCAAAAAGAATAGGAAGGGGGAGTACTATGAAATGACTGGGAAGGTAGGTGTGAGCCAGATTGTGGAGGGCTTTAAATTCTAGGCTTTTAAGATTTTGTTTTTTATTCTAGAGGCAAATGGGGAGCCATTTTTCTTCTTTATTGGGGTTTGGCTGGTCGGGGGGGGGGTTGGTGGGGTGGGAGATTAGTGACACAGGTTTTTTAAGAATCTGGCAATTGTTTGGAAGATGGATTGAAGAGGGAAGGAAGGGAATGGAGGTAAGGAGACAAATATAGATCAGAACTTTGTCATGCGCTTTTTTTCCTCTTCTTTCTTCACAGGTCAGTGAATGTATTTTTTCCCATTCCTTTTGTATATGAGAGGAAAATAAAACTTCTTTACATTGATTTAATTTAAAAGGACTAGATTTAAATCTGGTCAGTTTTTCAAGAAGTAGTGATGAGTAGGG
The DNA here is from genome assembly GCF_003287225.1 of Phascolarctos cinereus. Lineage (NCBI taxonomy): Eukaryota > Metazoa > Chordata > Mammalia > Diprotodontia > Phascolarctidae > Phascolarctos > Phascolarctos cinereus. The sequence goes on along the minus strand of NW_027555847.1, from coordinate 550,932,659 downwards.
TAGCTAGGTGGTATAGTGGATAGAGCACTAGGCTGGGAATCAGGAAGACTCATCTTCCTGAGTTCAAATCCAACCTCAGATCCTTACTAGCTGTGGGACACTGGGCAAAACCCTATTTACCTCAGTTTCTCATCTGTAAAATGAGTTGTAGAAGGAAATGGCAAACCACTCCAGTATCTTTGCCAAGAAAACCCCAAATGAGGTCATGAAGAGTTGGACATGAGTGAACAACAAAATAATGAGTCAAGGACCTTTCTGGGCTCTCTTCGTGACTCTGCTGTTGCTTTCCTGGGATCCTGAGAGGAAAAATCATTTCCCTCTCTCAGCCAGGCAAACCAGGGACAATGCCACTTACCAGCTGCTTAAGGATAGCTTGAGTTTTAATGAGAAAATAAAAGGAAGGTGTCTCGCCTATTCAAGAGATCAGCACAGAATAGTGTAATCAATAAGACAGTGGATTGCTTTTTTTTTTTGAGTGTCTGTGTATTAGCATAGCATAGTGTTGAGTAATGTGTGTCTTTAGGCAGTCTGATCTAATCCTCCTTACTGGATCACTTCCACTTTACACTCTCCCGGGGAATAATATATTAAATACAGTATTTTGAATTATCTGTTGAATCCTACTGTCCGGTTTTGGCAAGTCTCAAGGAAAATAAGAATATTCCTTAGAATTGTTTGGAAGTTTCCCAGGGAGGCCTGCTTCAAACTGTGGGAAACACTGGTTCAGAAGATAACACTCCCAGCACTCCTGTTTCAGAGGACACTGAGAGAAAAAGACTGCATTCTGAAAGTTTGGGAGACAGAGAAGTCAGACATAGATGATGTTGCCTATCACAGGGGCCAGAGAAGTCCAAATTGCGTGCTGCCCTTTCCATATGTTGGTATAAGTCATTTCCTCTTAAACTACTGCCTGTTTATCAGGCCCTCATCCTGTTATGTTAACATGCTGAACTTGGAGGAGCTGATGTATTCACATAATGTGACAAGAGAGAAAATGTGGATGATAGCAAATTGAGAGGACTTAGAGTAGCTACGAAGTCTACAATGCAGCTTGTCCTGGTTCTGCTGTACAGTAAGGCTATACTAAGCTTTAAGACCGGGACAAAACGTCAGGCTATTTTTAAACATAAGAATAACAATGGCTAGCACTTTGGAAGTCTCAAGGTTTACAAAGCACTTCTTGTGTTACCTCATTCACAATGACCCTGTGAGGATTATAGTTATTATTGAAGCCATTTCACAGCTAAGGCTATTCAAATAATTCAGTCAGTCAATAGGCATTTATTAAGCACCTACTATATGCCAGGTGCTGCGCTAAGCCCTCTAAATACAAAGACAGTATAAATGATTTGCTCAGGGTCACACAGCTGAGTAAGCATCTGAAGCAGGATTTGATCTCAGGTTTTCCTTTCTCCAAAACTATCAAAGTTATCACATAACTTCCTATCAAACATTGATGGCTTTAGATAAATTTCGCTTGGAGAAATAAGAGTAAAACAAATGTAAAACTTAAGGGGTGAGTAGCAATACAAATTAAAAATAAGATTTGGGAGAGGTTCTTTGAAAACCTGTGTATTGTAATAAAAAAATAATAAAGTTTAACAAAGATGGCTCTCAAGACTCAGATTGTTAGATAACATTATTCAGGTGTTGTGTATTAAGAATGTCACAAATAGGATTTTTGGCACCTATAAAATATAATACTGAAAATATTCATCTTGATACTAAAATGGAACTCTTCAAAGGTTAAGATGTACCACAGTCATATCTTATCAGATGATCTTTTTTCAATTTAAGGTCTTCCAAGAAGGCATTGTTATCCTTAGGTATGTAAAAGCAAAACTCATAGAGCATGTTTTGTTCAATACCAGTTGTTAATGATACTTCTTAGGTGAAGACTATTGAGTGAGTGGACACTGGCAGATAGTATCAGTGGAAGTGACAAGAAATCTGTGCATTAGTCTGCTGTTGTCTAGTGTACCTTTTTCCAGAGCCATAACCTCTATACAAGGGAGAGAGGAAAGAAGGAAGGGAGGAGGGCAAAGGCAGGAAAGGGAGGGAGAGAGGGAAGGAAGGGGAAGGAAAGAAAGAAAGAGAGAGAGAGAGAGAGAGAGAGAGAGAGAGAGAGAGAGAGAGAGAGAGAGAGAGAGAGAGGGAGGGAGGGAGGGAGGGAGGGAGGAAGGAAGGAAGAAAGAAAGGAAGAGAAAGAAGAATTTATTAAATGCTTACTATATGTTTACCACTAAGCTATTTTCTTGACATACAAACATGCAAAACAAAAGACAGTCCCTGAAGGAGCTCATATTATAATGGGGGAAGACACTATACAGAAAGCAGTTAAAAGTGGTTGGAGTGGGAGGAGAAGAAATGAAGATACTCTTCCCAGCTTGGAGCATAGTTTTGAAAACCAGAAAGTCAGGAATAGGGTTAGGAGGAGAATGAAGGTAGGCCAACTTGGGCCATTCCATAAAGTAGAGGCTCCTGGAGGAACTCATCAATGGTAGAAGTGGCATGAGCCTTAAGAAGGGATATTTTAGAGGGAAAAAGCCAAAGGTGTAGTAGGTTATTTAAGGGCAAACAGGCTCCAGGCATGAAAAGAAGTTCTAGAATGAGCCAGGAATAGAGAAGGCATGGTTTTGAAATCCAGAAAGTCAGGAATAGGGCCAGGAGCAGAATCACTCAATGAATTTCTCCATTGTACTTGTCTCAGACATGAACAAATTTTGATTAAAAAAAAGTTTCTTGGAAGCAACTATTAGATCCAGAACACATTGTAGGACTGAGGGTCCTTAATTCATTTAAATTCAACTGCTGAAAAATTATGCTAGGACTTATACATCAACATCTGCTCACATTTCATGTTATGCCATCATTACGGGGTAGAATGGAAATGGGGTGGAGAGCTGGAGGGAGAAAGGAATGGGAATCTGATATTTGAGCCTGCATTATGGTAAGATGTTATTTTCTTGGTCAGATTTGATAGCTTTCAGGAATAAATTAGAGCTCTTATTTGAATAAGCAATTTTCAGAGCAGCATGTTGCCATGAAAAAAGTTTGGTTTAGATCTCGGCTCTTCTATGATATCTGTGTAGTTTTGGGCAAAGCATCTAAACTCTTTGGGCCTCAATGTCCTTGTTTGTAAAATAAAGAAGTTGAGTTAGATAGCTCTAAATCAATCTTCCTTTGCAAAATTCGAGTCTTGCCCAGTGAATTGAATTGCAACAAACCCCCTCAGTCCTTACCAAAGTACTTGACCAGTCTGTAAACTGAAGCCTGAAGATTTCTGTCACTGTTTTGTTTAAATGGATAAGTACAGCTAGTCTTTCCTTCAGATATTATTCTTGGCATGCATTTTTGTATTTAAGTCACTGTTCAAGTATCTGGTAAACAGTAAACAGTCCCCTGATGTCGCTAACCATTTCTGCCTCCAAACCTCATCTTCTCTCAGCAGCATCCCTTCTCCCCTGATGGAAGTTCAGAGCTCATGACAGGGATAATGGGTGAGAAGGAATGCTGAAAAAGAATGTGAATGTCGGAGGCAATCAGGTCCCTGTGCCATATTATCCTTTCCCATTTTTGACCTTCGGCTTCTCTCTTCAGTAACACATATTTGAAATGTTTCTTGAGAGAGCAACATTTATGCAGACATTCATTTGGTATTCTGTATGCTGAGAGGACAGAACCTTATTTATATTAAAATGGAAAAGTCTATCCCAAAGCCCATAATGGGAAGAAAACTTGCATTTCCCTCAAGGGTGGATTCTTGGTGAAATAGGTTAGAGTTAGTTGTGTGTAACACCATACCACTCTGGATCTCCCTTCAGAGAATTAGGATATGTCTGTGTGTGTGTGTGTGTGTGTGTGTATGAAAGAGAGAGAGAGAGAGAGAGAGAGAGAGAGAGAGAGAGAGAGAGAGAGAGAGAGAGAGACAGAGAGAGAGAGAAAAAGAGAGAGAGAGAGAGAGCCCTTCTCTGTTTCATCAAACTTATTAGACAATAGTCCCCTAGAGATAGAAATTATGTCTTTCTCTGTTACATATAGCACCTAGTGAGCCCTTAGAGGACTACATTCCTGCAATGCTGAAGTGACTCTTCATATATTTCAGGGGCCATATTAACTTGTCCAGACTTTACAGAAGCACTGTTAAGAATGTTTAGCATTACTTCCAGTTTAACAGATAAAAGGATTGAGACCCAGCTGAGCACCTGGGTGGTGTTGGCAGACTCACACTGATGGCAGTGGTAAAAGGACTCAATATTTAAGGTGATAACGCTATCCCAGCGTGTCATATGCCATTTTCTAGAAGCATAACCTATTTCCAGATGCAATAGAGTTTATTGAATTGGTTGTGTTTGTGGTGGCATGGGGGCAAGTAGCAATCAATATTCCTAACGATGCAAAATTACTTTGAACAAGACAAAAGTATAGGAGGCTGAGCCATCATTTTGTAATGATAGCCACCGCCCAAAGTAAATATGAACATGGTCAATGCAGCACAATCTCTGTATTATCAGAAGAAATTTGGGTAGGGACAAAATATTATTTAATTTTGTTATTTGTAAGACTGGGTCTTCCTATCTCACCCAACCAGGAAGTGCAAGGGTTACTCAAGGACCTGGTCCTACTTTGATCAGCACAGGAGATTTGCACTGTTGTGTTTTTGTCCTTGGCTGGCTCATTCCTCCAGACATGGAGGCCACCCATTCCTGAAGGACTCCCCATATTAATCAGAAAATTGATCAGCTTACCCTGCTGAAGCAAAGAACGCCAGACCTCAAGACACCCCTCAGCTTCAGCCTCCCTGGTAGCTGGAATTATAGGCATGATCCACCATGCCCAGCACTCAGACAAAATACACTTGTTTCTTAGTGGAATTTTCATGTCTAAGTCACGAAGCATGGAAAACAGTGTACTTAATAGGATGGAAATACTGGCATGGTACTACTTGCATATGAAAAGGGAGAGATGGGAGGGAGAGAAAGTGAGAGGATCTAGGGACCTGGTTGAAAAATTTTCCTTTTAATTTGAAGTCACCTGAAGCCTTTAAGAAGCGGAAAAGCAACCTGATCCCCATATGGTTTCCGTTCTTTCAGTATAAGAGGCATCTACTTTTAGCTCTGGCTTCTGCTTGCCTCTTTGTGAGTCTGAGAACACTTCCTGTCTGCCTGGAGATAGGAAATGTAACCAAAGCAGACTTAGTAAGAGGGGCCATTCTCATGTTTTGCCTTCCATTTTGGCAAACTGAGTAATCTAGTGGAGGGAATCCCCTTTTTATGGCACATTATATTTCTCTGTGCCATGAATGTAAGAATCAGAGGACAAACCAAAAAACCAAAAAGAACTTTAAGGCTTCCCTGAAGAGTGGCTGCTTATTTTTATTTTTTTTTTTTAATTTTCTGACTTCCTAGAGAGCCTGGTTACATACAATTCTGCCTCCTAGCCCTTTTCTTCCATGCTTACTTGTAATTCTGCTTATCATATCATTTCTTATGAGAAACAGTTCTGTATTGTCAATTCATTTGGTATTTGTTTTTTTTCCCCTGAAAGAAGTGTTTGTAGTCCACAGCATCATCAGAAGGGCACATATTCCATCAATCCAGAAACTTGAATGTGCAGCTATTTTCATCTGCTGGTGCTTTCATCACTAAAATCTCATCTGAAAACCTCTTTACTCTTTTGCTGAAACCAACTAATTCCCTTTCTCCCTCTGCTATTATTATTTAATATTTTAATTGAAGCATTTAACTTTGTGATGTGCTCTGGGAATTTGTGAGAAAACAATGTAAGGAATTAAGTTGAGTTGTCAGACAGTCCTCCTCAAATGCTCCATCTTCCTCTGCTTTCTCTTCTTTATTTTTAGGCCTGATTCTAATGCCTTTTCAATTTCATATGTTAAAGAAAATTGGAGTGGCTTTCTTCTATGAGAGCATAAAGGAAGAGAGAATTGTTTTCTTTGAACTTACAACTGAGAGACGCTTTGCTTTCCCCACAAATATGTTGGATCAAAACCATCCCAGAAACAATAATCTATACTGACAATGCCCCTAGGTTGGTTATGACCTTTCTGAATTTGTGAATTGGTACAACAGAGGGGATCAAGATTTAATGAGACAGAGATACATGTGTAGCCTGGGCTTTTCTAGCATGCCCAGTTTGTCTAACATGGGAACTGCTATGTCCTCTACCATGTGGGTGGGAGAAGCCTTTTTTGATTGGCTGCCTGTTGCCTCGCCAGTCTCTTTACCTGTTCTTTTTAGGTGACTCCTATTAGCAATTTGCTGCCGGTATAGATGCCAGGAACTGAATCAGTAAGAGGGGAAGAACTTGCCTCTCCATGCTCCTTCTCCTCTATCCCCACTTCAGAAATGGGTCTGGTGTTATTTGTTTCTGTTCTGTGTTATTTGTTCTCAGTTTCAAGTGCTAGAAGTTGATACCCACAGGACAAGGAGTTTAAGTCATGGCAATGTTGGAGCCAGGATTGTAGGAGCAATGGTGCAGCCAGTCTGCCTGTCATGGAAACCCTGAGAAGCCGGGGGTACCTAGGACTTGAGCCTGGAGAAGGGGGGAGGGTTTGGACTTGGATCTGTAGGAACCAAGCTAGGCTATGAACCTAATCCTCCTTCCCTGAAAGTGAGCTACTTGTAAATTTAAGGCACAGATACAGGCAAGAACCTATGTATGCATAAATACAAAAAGAACAATATGAACATTTCTACCAGATAGTAGCAGTCTAATGATTACAAATTTCTCACAGTAAACTTAATACTAGTACTTTTTTAGGACTCAATCTATAGAACACACAAGTATACCAATCCTATACAGAATTCAATAAAACTAAAAGCATTAGTACTTGACAGTCAGGAAAAGTTCACAAAATTATGCCCATGGAACTGATCCAGGAGGGAATACTCTTGGAGCAGGGGTTGGGGAAGGGGAGAACAACTGTACATTTAGAGCCTAAAAAAAATTCAGTTTTTTCTAGGATCTTGCAGTCTAGGGTATCTGCAAAATCAGAAGTGCTGGTCAGAGAAAAATCTCTAAGAATCCCCACAAAAGCAAAGGGCCCATTTTTAACACAGACAAGGCTCCACATGTAAGAAAGAAGCTTTTACAAAGGAACATTTAAGGGGATGGCTAGGTGGTGCAGTGGATAGGTTACTGGCCCTGGAATCAGGAGGACCTGAGTTCAAATCCAGCTTCAGACACTTGACACTTACTAGCTGTGTGACCCTGGGCAAGTCATATAACCCTTATTGCCTTGCCAAAAACAAAATGAAGGAATGTTTACTTCAAATTGTATATTAATAAATACGTAACCTTACTCCCCCCAACACATGGGAGACATATTCCTAAACCTACATCCTTCAGTCTCTGGGGAAGAGCAGAATATTAGATCTTTCCCTAGACTTGGGTCCCAGCTACCCTGGCTTCTCAGGGTTTCCATGCTATCCTGGCTAGCTATATGACTGTGCCTGCAGTCTTGGCTCCAAAGTCACCATGGCTCAAACTCCCAGTTTGTGGAGTTCAGCTGTGGCACATGAAACTGAGGACAAATAACACAGAGCAAAACCAACACCCCTAGGCTCACTTCTCAGAGTTGGGAGTGAAAGAAGAAGGGTGGGGAAGGATTTTCCTTCTAGTTCATGGTGCTCATGACGGACCCATGGGATAGTACTATCTGAAAAGAACATGACCAAAATAATGCCAGAAAACCAACTAAGTCTCACCAGTTTTCAAGATGTAGACAATCAAAGGAGGTTTTCCCCATATATGTGGTAGAGAGGATAGAGCAAACTCTGTGTTACACAAGCCGAGCATGTTCTGGGCGTGCTACAAAGCCCAGGTTACATGTGAAAACAATACTGGACTAGGAGCCCAAAGTTCTGAGCTCAAGCCCCCATTCCTTGTGATTGTGTGTTCATCTTTCAAGCACTTTGTCTCATCTATAAAATAAGGACAGTTATGCTTCATTCTCTTTATCTCATGGAGTCCCTGCAATGGAGTAATCTTAAAGTGGATATGAAAATGCTTTTAATTCTTATGAAAAAGGTGCTTTATAAACCAAGGTAACAGAAATATCAAATGGACAACCTTGTTTACTGAAGAGAAAGCACAAGCCTGAAAAAAAAAATGAAATTACTTGTCATTTTAGTAGACTTGAGAAATACTGAGTGTTTAAGAACTCTGTTCATTTTCTATGAAAGCTAGCATTTGGGGAAAAAAAGATGCATGCGCAGCAAGTTATTGCATCAGCCATTTTTCTTCTTAACCACATGTGTGGAACACATCTGGAACACAGCAGTCTAAAGATGAGGTCAAATCAACATGGGCTTCCCTTCAGGATCCAGGTCTATATACAAGTGTCATGATTCTTTTGCTACCTTTCCTCTCTGTCTCTATGTGTTTTTATATTTTAAATTTTTTTCAATTAATAAGCATTATTTTTTTCTCTCTTTCCTCTCCCTAGTCACCCATGGTAGGGTGGTTGGGAACCCTTCTAAAAATCATGAATAATCAAATTAAACAAATTCCTTAATTGACTATGTCCAAAAACATGATTCATTCTGCATCTTGAGTCCATCTCCTTTCTGTTGGGAGAAGGATATAGTCCTCTGAATTGTGACTGGTCATTGCATTGACCAGAGCTCTTAAGTCTTTTGAAATTGTTTGTCTTTCCAATGTTGTTGTTATTGGATGAACTGTTATCCTGGTACAACTCATTTCATTTTGCTTTAGTTCACACCAGCCTTCTCAGGTTTCTCTGAAACTATTCCTTTCATCATTTCATATGACAGAATAGTATTTCATTCCATTCATATGTCAATTTGTTTAGCCATTCCCCAGTGTTAATGTTTATGTAGTTTTAAGAAAGCTTCCTAAAAGTTATAGCAACCCTGAAAGGGAATATTCTTCTTCAGCAAGTAGTAGGTTTTCCTAACTTGAAGTTTTCAAAAGTGGGTAACTTGTTGACCACTTATTTATTACATTTTAGACAGGAATCATATTCAGTACAGATTGGTCTAGATAGCTTCTGAAGCCTTTTCCAATTTTGAGATTCTTTGATATAGAACATATCAAAATGCCTTGGTAAATCTTGCTCACTCCAGTAATCCTACTTACTACTCAGATAACTGTACATATTCCATAGCATAAGCTTTATTGTAGTGCATTTGGCATAGCTATTTATTTATTTATTTATTTTTGTGATTTAATATTAGTATACAAATCCACTTTTAGTGGGCCAGGCAAGTGATTAAAAGTACAGTAAAACTAATTTATTCACTTACTTTGTCATGGATTTAGTCTTACTAAATACATATGTGTACATATACAGGTATATGTACACATACACTTGAATACATGACAAGTCATATTCTCTGTGTATCTGAGCAGGAATGCCAAAAGCCTGTAACACGAATGCCTTCCTTGTCTCCCATCAGTATCTAACAGAGCTATTCTCTACTGCCCCTGTCATTTTACTCTTAAACTAGTGCAGGTTCTTAGTGCTCTAAGAGGTCTAGCTGGTCAAAGTTCTTCAGTTGCTGAGATTACTTATTTTAATTGGCATGTTAGTTAATCTGTATTTATTCAGCTCCTGCTCTATATTCTCAAAACACACAGGGAATTGTTGGGAAAATAAAGCAAAGAAAATAAATTACACTCAGTGGTTTTGACACATGAAATAATTGGAGATTAAGTGGCATACTGTATGGGGTTGTACATAGGTGCTATATAGGAAATTCAAGGAAGGGAATGATCAGCAATGACTGGAATCAGTAAGGGAACACTCAATTAAAGAGATAGGACTTGAGTTGGACTTTCAAAGTTTAGTAGGATTTTTACACATGGAGTGAATTGGGAGGCCATTTCAGGATGGAGAAGCTTCATGAGTATAAAAAATATACAGGTATATATGAGTGAAGGTACAAAAGAGAGAAATAGATTTTATTGTAGGGAATATCAAGGATATCAGCCTTGGTGGAGCAGAGGGGGTATGATGGGGAATAGTAGGAAATAAGATTAGTTGTAGAGCTATGATGGAGCTAGGATATGGAAAGTCTTGAAATGTGGACAGCAATATCTCACAGTTTCTACAGTTATTTTGTAGGATGACTGGTGATGGCCCAGGATGCAGTGGATGACCTTGATGTCTTCCATGTCTGACCAAGCTCTATGTACTTCATAGCACCTGCTTCAGCTGCCTTCATGGCTTTTAGAACAAATTGTTTTCATCTACCCATTCTGCTGGGAGGGTCTTCACATGCTTGGGGGTAAATATCCCCTAACTCACCAAAGGGTCTGAAGTCTGTCTGTTACTTTCAACCTACTTTAGCCCAGACAGTTTTTCTGGGTTGTGGCCACTGTGCATGCTACAGCTTCTTAGAGCCACAGGTGAGAGTTGGGTGAAGATGGACACCAAAGGTGGATGAGTAGCCCTGAAAAAGGCTTCACAGCCCTCATACTAGAGGTGCTAGTCGTCCCTGAACACTCCAAACACCCCAGGTTGATGTGTAAGATGTCTCTTTCTATGTCTGTCTGGCTCTATTTATCTATCATCTGTCTAGTTACCTAACAGCAAGGAGAGAAAGAGAAAATTGGGTCATTCTCTCAAGCAACTTACATTTTATAGCGAGAGACATATGTACGTATGTAAGTAATATAGTATATATATATATATGTATGTATATATATATATGTATATATATATACATATATATATATATTATATTTCAAGATAATCTTGGAGGGAGAATCAAGAAAGACTACATGTTGAAGATGATACTTCAATTGAGCTTTGAAGGAAGTTAAGGATTCCAAAAGAGAGATGATGAAGCAGTGGATTTCAAGCATAGTGTATGGTTTGGACAAAGTTAAGGAAAAAAGACATGGAAGATCATGTATGAAGAATGACAGTATCAGTTTGATTGGACTGTAGAGTGAAGGGGAGGAAGGTATCATAAGACCAGAATGGTGAATTAGAATTGGATTGTGAAGGCAATTGAAATGCCAAGTAAGAGAGTTTGTATTTCATCCCAGAGCTAATTAGAGAACCATTGGAATTTATTGAACAGGAGAGTGACATGGTCAGATATGTTTTAGGAATATCACTTTGGTAGCTGAAAGGAAGATGGATTAGAGATGGGATATATGGGAGGCAGGGATACCAATTAGGGAGTAATTTCAGTAACCAGGAAAGAGGTAATAAATTCCTGAATTAGGATGGTGGCTGTGTGAGTGAAGACAAAGGGATAGATGCAAGGGATATTGCATTGGTAGAAATAACAAGATTTAATAAGTGATTGGATCTGTGTGGTGAAGGAGAATGAGAAGTTGGGGTGACTCTGAGTTTGCTGACAAGTGACAAGAAGTACACCAGAAATTAGGAAGCTCAGAAGAAGGGTAGGTTTGGGGGTAAAACTGATTTCTATTGAGGATATACTGAGTTTGAGACGCCTGTGCAGTATCCACTTAGAAATGCACAATAGGGAATTGGTATTGTAGGACTATCTCAGGAGAGAAAATAGAAAGGCCTAGATAGATAGATCTTGGAGTCATTTGCAAAGAGATGATGATTGAAGTGATGAGAGAGAGAGAGAGAGGGAGAGAGAGAGAGAGAGAGAGAGAGAGAGAGAGAGAGAGAGAGAGAGAGAGAGAGAGAGAGAGAGAGAAGGAGGAAGAGTAGAGACAGAAGGGGAATTGGGGGCTGCAAGGGGACAAGAGAGGGGAGGAAAGGGGAAAAAAAAGTTGTGCTAATTGCTGGAAATGGAGAAGGCCCAAGAGAAAACCTAGGTGTTCACCCAGACTTAGGGACCACAATATGGATGGTGATCCAGCAAAGGATACTGAGAATGGTTAGTCAGAGATATAGGATAATCACTGCATAGCAGAGTATCACAAAACCCCAGAGAGGAAGGATAATCCTGGAAGAGAGGGTGGTTTAATAATAATAATAGCTAGCATTTATATAGTGTTTTAAAGTTTGTAAAATATTATCTCATTTTATCCTAACAACATCCCTGGGAGGTAGGTGCTATTATTATCCTCATTTTACAGATAAGGAAACTGAGGCTGAGAAAGGTTAAATGGCTTGTCCAGGAAAACACAGCTAATAAGTATCTGAGGCAGTATTTGAAGTCAGATCTTCCTGATTTTAAGTCCAATTGCTCCATGAACTCTGGCACATAGCTGCATCCTTGAAGCTTTAAATGCTACAAGAAGATCAAGAAGGAAGGAGATTAAAAAATAAATGCTATCAAATTTGGCAGTAAATAGATCATTGGTAACTTTGGGGAAAACATATTTATTTGAGTGATGAGACTGGGGTTGAACTGAGTATGAAGATATACTTTGAGCCAAAGAAGAGTTTAGTAGTGGAGAGAGGTCAGCTGAGAATATGACATTATGGGGAATTATGTAGTCTTGCCTGCTCCTTTCCAGACCCTCACCCCAGCATAACCCTAAAAGGCTTTGAACAAATGTTTAAACCTTTGAAAGAATTATGAGACTCCATGTAGCTACATGTAGGCTCAGAAGGGATACTAAGTTGTTTTCCAGAGCAGAGGTTTTAAATACGTGGCAGGCTACATGCAGCCCACAATACTCCCAAGTGTTGACCAAATCAGATTAAAATGCAGTTCCTATCTGATTTTAATGTGTTGATATATTAATAAAAAAGAAATATATAAATGTGTGGTTTTCTAAGTCAATATACAGTCCACAGGGATTCTTATGAGTGGTTTAGTGATCCTGTTTCTCTTTCACACCACTGTTCTAGAGTCAATAAACATTTATTAAGGTCTTCCTATGTACCAGGAACTGTGCCAATTGCTGGAAACATGATACGAAAAAAGAAAACCGGTAACTGCCTTCAAGGAGTTTACAATCTAATGGGAGAAGACAATACATGACAGGAAGATAAAGATTGGGGTGGAATGGGAGAGGAGAGACCAAGCACAGGGACATGGTGTCTATTGATTAGAACGTCAAGTCATTAATTTTCTCATTTTGACCTTTTGAATTTTAGTTGGATAGTGACAGTGACCTGGACAGAGCATCCACAGAGTGTGTGGGCCACTGAGTACTTTGTTTGGCACGACAGAAGGAAATGAATTCACCAAGTTCAGGCTCAGTTTGGGGAGGCAGCCATAGTTTTTGTGGGGTATCTGGAGTCGCAGAAGGCAGGAGACACTGAGGCCTGAGTTATCTGCCACACTGAAAAAGAGCATCTACTGAATATAAAATTGGTGGCTCCTATGCTACCAGAGTATGTGTGTATGTGCATGGGAGTGGGGGGTGGGTGGGTACATTTTTTGGTTTTGATGTGTGATTTCATCAGCATATTGAATATTTGTTATGGAAACTTCATCTATTAATTCAGATCCTTGTCAGTCATGGCCACAGCTCACTAAGAGGTTAAGCTACTTGTCCATGGCCACACTAATAGTGTGTGTCAGAGACAGAACTTAAACTTGGATCTTTCTAACTCCAAAAATAGCAATCCAGCCGTTATATCCTCGTGTCTCTCTGAAAATAAATCCCAGAGGTGTTCAGGTTTACAGAGAACAGTGCAGGTGAAAATCTATTGATGGGGTGTTAGCCCCTCAGCCAGTTGCAACTAATTTCTATCCCTTGTGATACAAGGTCAAAATGTCTTTTGTTGCTGGTGATTTTGAAACTTACCACCTCAGCTCTAGAAAAAGTCAAAACAAGTTCTTGTGTTCATGGTGGTTCAAACATCTATCCCTGCTCATTTTTTTTTTGAGTGTGAAATTGTATAGCTCCCTTGGGTTCCCTTCAAGGAAATTTGTTGCTGTTGTTATTAGGTCTTTTCAGTCATGTCTGACTCTCTCTGACCTCATTTGGGTTTGTTTGTTTTTTGGCAAGATTCTGCAGTGATTTGCCATTTTCTTCTCCAGTTCACTTTACAGATGAGAGAATTGAGGCAAACAGGGTTTAAGTGACTTGCCCAGGGTCACACAGCTAGTAAGTCTCTGAGGCTGGATTTGAACTCAGGTCCTCCTGACTTCAGGGCTGGTACTCTATCTGCTGCACCACCTAGTTGCCCCCTTCAAGCAAATGGAATTTGGAATTTGGGAGTTAGTCCCATCCTGTGTTTATTCTGGATGAGAAAAGATGGTTGTGGACTTATTTCTCTTGTCTGCCTACGTACAGTAGGGACAAGCTTAGGCCTTCACTAAGCTTTCTAAGATCATAGCAAGAGTTAACATTTAATGAGATATAACCTCAGGCGTTGTGGTTTTAAGAAGTAAAGGTCTGAAATGTTCTTTTCCGTTACTATGTAGGGATAATACCAAGCAAATTAAATAGTTCTTGACAGGGAAAAATTGAAATGTGGCTTATGGTCTGTTTATCCAAAATCTGTTCATCAGAGGTTTTTTGTTTGTTTATTTATTTGCAATATTGGCCTTCCTCTAAGACACTGAATATCTATTAATTATAAAAATACAATATGGATTGGGAATCAAAAGAGCCAAATCTTAGGACTTAGATTTTTTATTTGAAATCATAGCAGGACCTCATAGGGTCACATGATGTTGGTGGCATTTTTGTCTTGAAATCTCCCTATGAAAATGTGCAACGTTTGAGTACATTCAATAAAAAGGAAGATGAAGTGGTAGACCTTAGGAAAGCCAAGTTTCCAATCGGAAAAGTGCACTTTGATTTGGAAACATGGCTAGCTATTCATTTTAGCTCAGTAAAACCAAATAAGAAATACTATTCTGGGTAGAATTATGGCTTGTTTTGGTCAGTTTATCATCAATGAAAACTCTTACACTTAAACTGAGTAGATTTTAGAAACATAAATCCATCACACATGAAATTAGAAATAGAACTATTTTGAATAGAACTTTCACATTGAGAAATCTGTACTTTACAACACAGAAGTGGGAACAGTTACTTGGACTTAGGCTCCTTACAACTATTATTTTGTTAGAATTTTGTATTTAAATTAATAATTATAAATGATGTGGATGAGTGTGCGTATTATGCTACACTTTCACACATTTTAGGTATTTTCACATTTGAAGGTTGGAAATGGCTCCTCATCTTTAACCTCAATATAATCATCTTAACCTTCATGTCAATCAATAATGTGACACTTACCCAACATTCCATTCTCAAGGTTAAAAGGATGCTATTGAATTTAGTGCTTTAGTCCAGCAGTATGCACATAGCATGGCAATGAGAAGTCATTGAGATAAGCTTTATAATTCAATTAGGTTTTAAGAGGAAACTGCAAGGTTATTCATGCATTTGTTATATGTAGGTAGGTTTGTGATATGATATATCCCTATAGAGCTATGTGTAAATATTTATTTAGACCACATGTCACAGAGCATTTGTAGGTTGATATTGTTAATTGCGGTATCATTTCCCCCCTGATATATGGTAATAAACAGCAATGACGTGATGTGCTGTTCAACTGTGAAAGGGTCTCAAAGGATGATGATGATGATGACGAACATCTTTTCAGCACAAGGGTGTGCCACATTGTCTTCTAGAAGGCATATGGCCAAGCTGTTATAATTACTATCATGATTCATGATCTGCAGCATGCTTATTGAGATGCTAAGAGGAGAAGGTGAGTTTTTTCTAAGAATGTTTTTGAATGGATTCCATATAAATCAAATCACAATGCTGAATGAACAGATTGTTTCTATAGTTGGCCCAATATCTGATCTGTTCTGTCAGCAGCAACATAAGCTTGATCTTTATCACATATCTGTTGAAGATATTTTATTTTTAATTTACTTTGGCTGTTTAAAAATGAGAAGAAAAAAAGAGAAGAAAAGGAGAAGAACACGGAAGCATGGCGAAGAACACAGATGAAATAGAATCATAGATTTAAAGCTAGAAGGGACCTTAGAAGTAATCTAATCCAAGTAAGCTCCTTGAAGGCACACTTCCCCCCCCCCCCTTTTTCCTTCCTGTTTTTTTGCTAAACTCTTCTAAGAGGTAAGTGAGCTCCTTGAAGACAGAGACTATTATTTTTTCCCCTTTGTATCCCTAAGGCTTAACACAGTGCCCAACACAGGAAGCAATTAATAAATGCTTGTTGATTGATTAAATGACTTGCCCAAGGTCAGGCAGGTAGTAAATGGCAGAGCCAAACTTTGAACTCATCTTCTATGCTTGGAATTTAGAAATCTTTGGGCTGCACCACAGTGGCTCCATAGGGCAGCATATTATTGTGACAGGAGCCATGTTGTCTTTGGAGTGTGGGGATATTATGTTTTAGGTTGTACCAAAACAGATTTTATACACACATCCACAAAGACACAGATGCACATACATGTACATGCATGCACAAGTATAGATGTATGCACACCTATATTACTATATATTTACATGTATGCATGTAACATGCTTAGATATGCATTGTGTATTTATGTTTGTATATTGCCTATCTGTGGGTATACATGCACATATATGTGTTGTATGCATGTGTTGCATATGTGTGTATACATGGTACATGTGTATTGTGTGACACATGTGGTGTGCATTTGTATATACATATAAGTATGTATATTTCTATGTGTACGTGTGTGTACATATATATGTGTGTATGTGTATATATGTGTGTGTATACATATATATATATATATATATATATATACATACAAACACATATACACATGTATATATGTTAGGATGACAGCAGTGATGACAGTCTTGGGGCCTTACTTTTATACCTTGTTATCCCACTTTTCAGGAACTTTCACAACATGCAAACTTTCTTTTCCGCATATTCCAATCACATTTAAAGCAAACCTCTACCATGTAGCATTCTGTGATTTGATTCCAGTAAATCAGTAGGATCTGTAAGGTCTTAAAAACCCTATGTTTCCTCTCCCCTGTCATTCTATACATCCAGTGCTTAGCATAGTGGTTGGCATAGTGGGTGCCTAATGTTTATTGATTGATTTACTGATCTGTGTGAACTCACATAAAGAGACTCATGCTCCTTTGTGTATGAACTGAACCATGTACTGTTACTTTTCACTTGGCCTCTGACTTTCAGGTACATTTATTTTATTCTGTGAGCCTATAGAAACCTAAAATACTTGGTCTGTATCCTCCAATATCAGCTTATCATGCATCTTTTCTTGGTCAGGAAGAGGGATAAATGAATGAGTGAGACTCCTGTGATCCTTAGGGTCTCTACCATTCATAAGTCAAATGTGGCATTTTACATGGGCTACCTTGAACTTGTGTGGTATAGTGGAGGGATACTGACTTTAGAATCAGAGGACACAAGTTCAAATCATGATTTTTTGTACTGTTTGACCTTGGGCAAGTCATCCTCCCTCCGTTGTCTCAGTCTCTAGAGATTTATAAAATAAAGGAGTTGGACAAGAACATAGAATTATCAATTTAGAGCTACAGCTCAGGGACCTTAGAGATTATCTAGTACAGTCCCCTTATTTTACAGATGGGGATGTTGAGGCCCAGGAAGATTAAATGATTTTCCCAGTGCCACTCAGATAGTAAGCATCAGGCATGGGGTTTTGAACTCAAGATTTCTAAGGTCCCTTCCATCTCTAACATTCTGTGATTCTGTATTGTTTTTTTATGCATATGTCCTGTTTTCCCAAATATTTTATAAGGCCCTTGAGCATATAATGCCTTCAATATAGTGGATACCCAATAAATGTTTGTTTTTGATGATCTCATTATTACTGCGTTGAGAAAACCCACTTTGAGATGTGGCAGTTCTCTGTGATCAAGCTTATACTTTTGCTTTGGAGAATGAGGTCATTTGGGTGAAGGACTAAGTTATTCAGGTATATGTGTTTGCCATTGCTTTCCTTTGCAGTTTTTCTCAACCACAGTCATTCTGTTTGCTCTTTAATGATTAGAAAATAAATTTAGAAGTAAGCCTTCCTAACCTTCCCCCAAAGTTCTGATGGCTCTGTTAATCCAGCAGTAATTTATGAGAATTCCATTTACATTCACAGGTTATATAAACCACTAGAATCTTAATAATGTTTACTTATTTTTAGTGTTTCTTTCTCTTGATTAAAGCAAAGTTTAGCATGAGAAATTGTTCTAATATTTAGAATATTTCTGCTTTCTTTTATCTATCTTATTCCCTCCCTTGCCCCTTTTAAAGTTTTTCCTGTTTTAAGAAATTAATATAATCATAGAATTGTATGAGTGGATTGAATCAGATGCATATATATGTATCTTTATATATGTACATATAAATATAAGTACATATAAATCTTTAATTTTGGAGGAATCAGTAAGTCATTTACAATGTTATTTAATAAGTAAGTTATTTACAATGGCATTTATCAAGGGCCTGCTTTGTGCCAGGATTGTTCTAAGCAGTCAGTATTCCTTTATTAAGCATCTACTGTATGCTAGCTGCAATGTGCTGAGGTTGTAAAGAAAGGCAAAAAATAGCTTTTCCCTGAAGGAGCTCACAATCTAATCTGGGGTGGGGGCATGATTAGGGTAGAGACAAGTCTTAAAAGGCGTTTGGTTTCTATTTTCAAAGAGGACCAGTAACATCATGGGTGATGTCTTGACTTACACATGAATTGGGTTTAAATGAGGCAGAATTACACAAAATCATCAGCCTCATTCTGTCTTCCAGTCATCAAAGTCCAGTGGCTGGACATAAATGAAGACTTTGGCTATGGCCTGGCATGTAGTGGATAACCTTGGTGTCTTCAATGTCTAACCAAGCTCTTAGTGCTCCACAGCTCCTGCCTCAGCCACCTTCATGGTCATTGGAACACATTTTTTTCTCATCTGCCTCTTCTGCCCAGGAAGTCTTCGCATGCTTGGAGCAGACATCCTCCCCTAACTCACTAACAGATTTGACACCCCTTGGTTACCCTCAACCTAGTTTAGCTATAGCTTTTTGGAGCCACAGGTGACAGCTGGGTGAATCAGGACACCAAGGGTGTATAAATAGCCCTGAAAAGGGCTCATCAAGCCCTCACACCAGAGATGCTATTCCTCCCTGAGCACCCCATATGCTCCATGTAAAAGTTAAAAAGGAGGTGAGAGGAGAGGGTGACTGGCAAGGTACTTGATGACAAGTAGAGTACAGCTGGGTGGGAAGTGAAGAGATGGCTTCACTGGGTGCTGTCCTTAAATAGAGAATTCTACCTTCCACCCTAACCAGTCAAAAAGAGGATGGTCTACTGAGATGTGAGTTCTAGGGTTGATGAGATCTTGCAGGTTAATGAGGTTCCTCGGGCCATATGGAAATCAGAGAACAGCCAGGTGGAAATGAAGTGTTCAGCACATTGGATGAAGAGATATTGTCTCACACAGGAAATGTCTTGAGTTTGTCTATTTGGTTTGTCAAACCCTGGCCACTTGCTACCTTTATGGTCTTTTTTATATCTTACTCCCCTCCACATATTCTTCAATCCAGTGACACCGACCTCCTTGCTATTCCTTATACATGGCACTCCATCTCAACTCTGGGAGTTTCCACTGGTTGTCCTACATGTCTGAAATTTCTTGCTCATCTCTGCCTCCTAGCTTTCCTAACTTTCTGCAAGGTCTCAGTAAAAGACCTACTTTCTCCAAGAAATCTTTTCCAGTCCTCTTGAATCTTAGTCTCTTCCCTCTGAGACTGCTCCCAATTTATCCTGTATATATCCTGTTTGTACATAGTTAACTTGCCTGCTATCTCTCCCAATTAGACTATGAGCCCCTTGAGAACAGGAGCTGTTTTGTTTTTGTTTTTCCCCTTCTCCCCTTTCTTTGTACCCTCCGCACTTAGCACAGTTCCTGGAACATAGTAGATGTTTAAGAAATGCTACTTGACTGACACACCTCTGTGACTATGTTTAACACAACAAAGCAGTTCTAACCAGCAGTCAAGCATCACAGCAGTCATGTGATAGAGAACTCTAGACCAGGAGTGGGGAACCTGTGGCCTCGAGGCCACGTGTGGCCCACTAGGTCCTCAAGCACAGCCCTTTGACTGAATCCAAGTTTGAATCCACCAAACTTGCTCTAGACCCTGTGCTTGTGCTGGAAAACTTCAAAGAGGAGAGGAGGGGAAGCAGAGTGGATTCCAAGAGAGAATCAAGCTCCTCTCTTCTGTCATTAAGTATACCACTAGAGGGACTGGACCATTAGAGGCACATGACAACAAACACAGAGGGAAATGGACACACATGTCTATAGAAACATAGCTATTTGAAGGAGGAAGGAGCCTTAAAAAGCAAAAGCCCTAGCTACAGATTCAAGCAAAGTCTTCCAGTAACCTGGAGTTATGTTCACCCTTTGTCCACATTTGGACTCCACAGTTAGAGTGTAGTATCCCATGGATCTGTCTGTGTGTGCTTGTGAGAGAGTTTGCCTCAGACTCTCGTAGGAATGTTTTCTTTCTATTATCACCTACGTAAAAGCCCTTTACTAAAAAGCTCATTGCCTGGATTTTCTTCCTAGACGTTTCCACACAATGCTGCCTATAGACCAGCCATTCTCCTTAATCCCTTCCCCCAAGAACTTTTTTACTTGTCCCTTGGGACACAGGACTGATATATCTTACCTTGCCTGTAACCAGGCCTCCACATCACTTTTCAGGCATCCTTAAATAGTGCCACATACGTTCCCCTCTACTGTCCCTAACCCTGCCTTCTGGCTCTTCCTATGCATTGTCTTTCTCTATTAGAATGTAAGCTCCTTGAGGGTAGCAATATTTGTATCCTTAGTACTTAGTACATTGTCGGCCAAACTGTAAGTACTTAATGAATGCTTTAACATTCATTTATTCATTTGTGTCTCTGGTTGATTGATATGTGATGCATGCAAGAGGGTATTGATATAGCCCCATCCCCTCAGGAATGGGTTCTGACTGGAACCCTGGGGGGTTTAGTAACTAGCTACCTTCTTTGGATGTGGTCCACCAAAATGGTTGAGAATTGGGAAAGTAGTCCCCAGAGAGACATTCTCTAGATAACTTTGTTATCAGATTGAAATCTGGACTGCTGAATTTCAATAAAGCTGTCTTCCAGCAGGAGTACCAGGGGGTCATCTGTGAGAATCTCATTGTTTTCACCTCATCATTTTCACTGTGTACCTGTCAAATGCTTTTTGAGGAAGAAATTTGGGGAATAGACTGTTGCAGAAACACCAAACCAATAAATCTCAGTAAGTAATGTGAATTTTGGAAGATTTGTAAAGATACAGATGGGACCACATTTTTTTTCCCTTAAAGGATGATAAAATTATCTAAGAATTGGAATAAAAGCACTACAGTAGAAGAGTAATGTTTTCTGAAATGAATTTTCTAAGCCAAATGAGGAAAACAACAGAATTTTATTTAAAAATTTTTTTTATTGGTTTTAAGCAAACTGAGTTTGAGAGTTTTAGAAGAAAGTGTTTTGGGACTAACAACCTGAAGGCTAATTTTTGTCATTACACACAAATACCATTGCAGTTATATTATACTATAGGAAAATAGAAATTGTTTCAATTTATTATACTATAGGAAAAAATAACATTGTCAATGGATAGAGTAACCATTTCTGGTTATTTTGAATGGTGTTTTCAGGAACAAAATTATTTATATCCCCATGGTTTTAACTTGCTAACATGTACACCTCATGATTCCTTCTGTTAGTCATCACTATATAAAATCTACTTGCACTTTTTCTTTGTACAGAGTAATAAACTAAATAACTTTTCATTATTTGGAAATTTCATGGATGTCTTTTTCATATCTTTTCATGTTTCATGTCTAGTTTCTCTTACATTGTACAATATAGTCCTATGGAAGCAAAACCATACTCTAGCACCTCTTGGCTTTGACCAGTGTTTTTTGTTTAGAGGCATCAGGTGCATATATTTGTATATTTATTTTGATTTTTTTATTCCTAAACCAAGCCAGAAGCATTTGTTTAATACCTACTCTGTACCAGGTACTGTGCTAGACTCTAGAGACAGATATGAAATTCATTGTCCTCAAGGAACTCACATTCTATCAGGGGAGACAATATGTACATACATGAGTATGTATACAAAATTCACAGAAAATAAATACAAAGTAATTTGGGGTTTGAGAAGATCCTGGTATTCGGGGTAATCAGAAAAAGCTCTCTGTGGGACTGGCATTTGAGGTGATCTTAGCCTTGGAGGAAACTAGAGATATTTAGAGATAGAGATGGAGTCATTCTAAAAATGATGGATGAAGGATGATGTCCAAAAGTATGATGACTAGAAATGGAATGTTGTACGTGAGGAATAATAAGAAAGTTCATTGCTAAATGCAGGGGAGTGATGTATAATTATACTCAAAAGGGAGTTTGAAGCCAGGTTGTATAGGGCTTTCAATGCCAAACAGACGAGTTTATATTTGATCCTAAATCTTCCTATAATCTACTAGATCAAATGAAATTGGAGGCTCATCTGGGTTTGCATTTTGTTTTTCTAATATTTGCATGTTGTTTATCTAAAGAGTTAAGTGAATTTAGGATATAACTTGAGTATAGAGGCCAAAATCTTTCATATAACAGCAGAATCATTTTTTGTTCATACAAGATTCATTCCAGAAACATTTATAAAATATATGCTATGTACAGAGTACTATATTAAGTGTTTAGGATATAAATTTACTTGCAAAATCATATTTGCCCCCACATTGTACATAGTCTATTGTTTATTTTATTTATTTTTTTTTGCTAGTCAATTTGGGGTGACTTGCCCAGGGTCACACAGCCAGCACGTGTAAGGTATCTGAGGCTGGGTTTGAACTTAGGTCATCTTGACTCCAGGGCTAGTGCTGTATCCTCTGTGCCACCTAGCTGTCCCAGCACATTATACATAGTCTAAAAGGAGGATAAGACACAAGCAAAGACAAGTAATGATTCAAATTATAAAAGTAGAGTAGTGACATTTTATTTGCTACAAGTGCTCATGTTTATTATAAGCCATTATAATATATAAAATACTACTGGGATACTTATTTGCAAGTAAATTATATATTAATTGTTCATGTTTTTCTTGATTTTACTAATCCATGCTATAGATTAATATATGTCATATAATTTTCCGCACTTAAAAGTTGCTTGATGTAAGAAAATCAGACTGTAATCTGTTGGTGAGGGGAACGTAGGACAAAGATCACCAGCCTTTTCAGCCTTCTCCACATAGCTCAGGCTTTGGCATTTTCCTAGTATAAAGCAGTATAACAGGGAGAGGTTTCTTTACCAGTTTCATTTAGTTCCTTTTCTATTTGATGAAGCAAAACACTGAGGATACTTGCCTCAGTCAAGAGGCATAAGGTTTAACAACCAAAATAGATTTCTGACCATAAGTTAGATGAGAGTTGAATTAAGGAAAATAGTGATTGTTGTTCAGTTATTTTTCAGCTGAGTCAAACTCTTCATGGCCCTGTTTGGGGTTTTCTTGGCAATAATATTAGAGTGGCTTGCCATTCTTCTCCACCTCATTTTGCAGATGAGGAAACTGAGGTAAACAGGGTTAAGTGACTTGTCCAGGGTCACACAGCTAGTAAGTATCTGAGGCTGAATTTGAATTCATAAAGAGGAGTTTTTCTGACTCCAGGCTGGGTGCTCTATCCACTGTGCCACTTAGGTTCCCCAAGGGAAACAGAAGACACAGTAAAGGAGAGAAGAATTAAAAGATCATAAGTGATCTTCACTTGGGCAAATGCCGAATAGATGAAAAGATTTTAGTCCCCTTTTGTAGGGGAGGTGCTTACTGATGACAGTCTTCCCCTCTGCAGTAGAAGAAGGGCAGATTAATTGCAGATTATGTTGAATATAGCCTCAGCTGATAATTATGGCTAAAGCGCAGTACTTTTTTCATCTGTAAAAGAGAAAGTATTTCTAGATGACCTCTAATGTCCACTTAAAGTCTAAATCTGTAATCCCATGAACAAGTATGGATAAATAAGATGGTGGGGTTTGCTCATGTATAAGTATTCAAAGAAATGGAGTAGTAGAGGAGAAAGATACCAGCGACACTAGAGGAGTAGCTATTGAGGCATTAAAATGATAGACCAACTCTGGACTCAGTGAAGCCAGAGTGTGATACATTGATTGGGAGAAAAAGTTTGGATGCAAGGACCAGAGATCATAACGGCAAAGAGTAGGCTCATTGTTGTATTGAATTTGAAGTAGAATAGAAGGATTGGTGAATTTTTCTACGAGAACTAAATTTTAAAGTTTATATCCTGGATGTTCCATAGTGTTTGTGGTTGAAGTAGGATAGAGAAGGACATCATTAAAGTTAGATTTTGAGTGATTATGTGGTCAGGTTGTTAGAGGAGCCATAAGTAAGAATTGTAAAGCCTTTGAGGATGGTGATTGCAAATAGTGTGGAAGATCATAAGTCTTATATGAAAGTCATGAGTGAACTTAAGAATGACAAGAAATGTAAAAGGTCTGTAAAGATTTCTGTAACAAAATATATTTATCAGTATATGCAGTATAGTTATGACACTTGGAATTTACCTTCACATTTCTGGCTATGCTACCAGAGGAAGTGAAATGACACTGAAGGAAAAAGAAAATATGGGAAAAGAAACTGGACTAGATCAAAGAGGAACTCAGTCGGGCAGCAGAAACAGTTTGGGAGAGAGGAGGGGAACCAGTCCCATGGTATATGAAAGAAGGGAGAAAGCAAAGAACTGAAAATTGCAGGAATGCCCATTGATTGGGGAATGACTGAACAAGTTGTGTTATGTGATTGTTTTTTTAAAAAATTCATTTATTTTTAGTTTTCAACATTCACTTCTACAAGATTTTGAGTTCCAAATTTTTACCCCAACTCGCCCCTCCTCCCACCCCAAGATGGCATGCATTCTGAATATCCCTTCCCCTAGTCTGCCCTCCCTTTTATTTCTCCCCCTCTTCTCTTATCCCCTTCCCCTTCTATTTTCCTGTAGGGCAGTATAGATTTCTGTACCCCATTTCTTGTATTTCTTACTTCCCAGTTGCATGTGAAAACATTTTTTTAAACATGTGTTTTTAAAACTTTGGGTTCCAAATTTTCTCTCTTCCTCCCTCCACCCACCGTCATTGAAAAGACAAGCAACTCAATATAGGTTATACATGTGCAGTTATGCAAAACACTTCCAAAGTAGACATGTTGTGAAAAGCTAACTCTATTTCCCTTAATCTTATCCCGCCCTCCCCATTTATTCTACTCTTTCTTTTGACCCTGTGCCTCCTCAGAAGTGTTTGTTTCTGATTACCCCCTTTCCCAATCTGCCCTCCTCTCTATCATTCCCCTGCTCTCTTGTCCTCTTCTCCCCCTATTTTCCTGTAGGGTAAGACAGATTTCCATACCCAACTGAGTGTGTATGCTATTCCCTCCTTAAGCCAAATCCTATGAGAATAAGATTTACTCATTCCCTCTCACCTTTCCCTGTTTCCCCTTCACTGTAAGAGTCTTTTCTTTTCTGTTTTTTTTTGGTGAGACAATTTACCCCATTCTACTTCTCCCTTTTTTCTCCTCCCAGTATAATCCTCTCTCACCCCTTAATTTTATTTGCCAGATATGACCCCTTCATCTTCAACTCATCCTGTGCCCTCTATCTATCTATCTATCTATCTATCTATCTATCTATCTATCTATCTATCTATCTATCTACTGTCTGTCTGTCTGTCTGTCTGTCTGTCTATCTACTATCTATCATCTATCTATCTATCTATCTATCTATCCATACATATAATTTTTTCCCTCCAACCACCCTAATGCTGACAAAGATCTCATGAGTTATAAATATCATCTTTCCATGTAGGAATGTAAACAGTTCAACCTTAATAAGTCTCTTATGATTTCTCTTTCCTGTTTACCTCTTCATGGTCCACTTGAGTCTTGTATTTGAAAGTCAAATTTTCTATTCAGCTCTGGTCTTTTCATCAAGAATGCTTGGAAGTCCTCTATTTCACTGAATGACCATTTCCCCCCCTGAAGGATTATACTCAGTTTTGCTGGGTAGGTGATTCTTGGTTGTAATCCTATCTCCTTTGCCCTCTGGAATATTATATTCCCTGCCCTGCGGTCCCTTAATGTAGAAGCTGCTAAATCTTGTGTTATCCTGATTGTGTTTCCACAGTACTTGAATTGTTTTTTGTTCTGGCAGCTTGTAATATTTTCTCCTTGACCTGGGAACTCTGGAATTTGGCTACAATATTTCTGGGGATCTCTTTCAGAAGGAGATTGGTGGAGTCTTTCAATTTCTATTTTTCCCTCTGGGTCTACTATATCAGGGCAGTTTTCCTTGATAATTTCTTGAAAGATGATGTCTAGATTCCTTTTTTGATCATGGCTTTCAGATAGTCCAATAATTTTTAAATTCTCTCTCCTGGATCTATTTTCCAGGTCAGTTGTTTTTCCAATGAGACATTTCACATTGTTTTCTAATTTTTCATTCTTTTGGATTTGTTCTACAGTGTCTTGATTTCTCATAAAGTCACTAGCTTCCAATTGCTCTATTCTGATTTTTAAGGAAGTATTTTCTTCCTTTTCCATTTGGCCAATTTTGGTTTTTAGGGCATTCTTCTCATTGGCTTTTTGGACCTCTTTTGCCATTTGGGTTAAGCTATTTTTTAAGGTGTTATTTTCTTCAGTATTTTTTTGGGTCTCCTTTAGCAAGCTCTTGACTTGTTTTTCATTATTTTCTTGCATCACTCTCATTTCTCTTCCCAGTTTTTCCTCTACTTCTCTTACTTGCTTCTCAAAATCCTTTTTGAGCTCTTCCAAGGCCTCATACTGATTCATATTTTTCTTGGAGGCTTTGGATGTAGGAGCTTTGACTTTGTTGTCTTCTTCTGGTTGTATGTTTTGATCTTCTTTGTTACCAAAAAAAGATTCTATGGTCTGACACTCCTTGCTAGGTTTGCTCATGATCCCAGCCAATTACTTTAGTTATCAACTCTTTGATAATGTAGAGGTCTGCTTCCAATGTGGAGAATGTACTGTCCCAAGCTTCGGAGGTTTGTACAGCTACTTTTAGAGATACTTCTAGGGACCTGTAAATTTTCAGTTCTTGCAAGGTGGTATGATAAGGGGCGAGGTGTTTACTTCTTTCCTCACCTGTGCTCTCTTTTCTGTCTTGGAACTGTGAGGAGGATTTCCTCTCCACAGCCGCTACAAGTTCCACCACGCCAGCACTCCTCCTCGCTCCAGGACTGCCACCCAGAACTGTGACCCAGATCCAAGCATGGACAAAGCAAGAGATCTTTGCAATCACTCTCTGATCAGCCACTGGATTCCCCCTCAGTCTGTGGGCCAGAAGCTCAGGAGGCAGGGGCAGCGCTCTGTGCTCTGCACTCAGGAACTGGCTCTGAGACCTACCTGCTCTCTCACCGCAGAAACAGACTTTCCCCACTAAACTTCTAAATTGTTTTTGGTGTTCCTGGGTTGAGAAGTCTGGAAGCCACCACAGCTGCCTGCAATTCAGTACTCTGAGGCCTGCTCCAGATTCTCTGCGGCCTGCGCGCCCACACCAAACTGCACACCTCTACCTGCCTGCCATGATATACCTTTCTGATCAACCATACAGGCTGTGTTGGTCTGGAAATTTGTTTCACTCTGTCTTTTTGTGGGTTATGCTGCTTTAGAATTTGTTTAGAGCCATTTTTTATGAGTATTTGGAGGGGTTTGGGGGAGAGCTCAAGCAAGTCACTGCTTTCACTCTACCATACCCCTGTGGTATATGATTGTGATGGCATACTACTGAGCTATAAGAAATGATGAGCATGGGGAAGCTAGGTGACCCTGGGCAAGTCACTTAACCCCAATTGCCTCAGGAAAAAAATGAACAAACAAACAAAAAGAAATAATGAGCTCAATGATTTTATAAAAACATAGGAAGACTTGCACAAAATAATGAAGAGTGAAATGAACAGAACCAAGAGAATATTGTATCTAGTAACAGCAATATTGTTTTAAGAATAACTTTGAGCAAATGAGTTATTTTGTCTATTATAAACATCCAAATTAACTGTAAAGGATAGATGAAGAAAGATGCTATCTGCATCCAGAAAAAAGAACTGATAAATAGAAGTATGTATAGAATAATTTTACATATATATATCTATATCTATCTATCTATCTATCTATCTATCTATCTATCTATCTATATTTGTGTCTAATAGTAGCTATATTTAGGGCAGGGGTAGGGAAGAAAAAAAGAAATTTACATGATAATTTTGTTGCATATTTGAAAGGAATAGCAAGTTGTGTATAGTAGATTTGATGTTCGGTGTACAATGTGCTTGTTTTAATCCACACACTAAAAATAAAATAAAATAAAATTTTTTCCAAGTTAGTCAGTAGACATATATTAAGCACCTACTATGTGCCAGGCACTCTGCTAAACAATAGGCTTACAATGAAAGGCAAAATCAGTTCCTGCTCTCAAGCTCACCTTCTAATGAGAGAGAAAACATGCAAACAACTATGTACAAAAAAAAACATTTAGAGGATGAATTAGAAACCATCAATTGAGGGAAGAGAATAGAATTAAGGGGCACTGAGAAAAGCTTACTGTAGAAGGTGGGATTTTAGCTACAATAACACAGTTGACTGAAAGTCATGGGAAGATGCAAGATTCCACTATGCTTCCTGATTGTTGACTACTAAAAAAGAAAAGCATTTCTTTCAGTAGAGCAAAATACCACCTTAATATCTCTCCAATGAGAAGTCTCTCATGTATGTGTCAAATTTATACAACATATTCCTGAACGATTGGATCAATTGTATCAATTGGATCATTAATGTCTATATCTTGTAAATCTTAGGTTTCTTAAAGGGAAAGCCTTTTTGAGGGCTTCAGGATTCCAGGTCTCCTGGTAAAGTTTTCTCTGAGGCATCAGGCACACTGAGTCCTTGAAGTATCTTAGTCTGGCTCCCTGTCATTCAAAGACAGTCTAGTGAAGTTTAGACAGTCTGTCTAAAGGTTCTGTCTGACAGAAAATAAGGGAATATCTAAATAGAATGTCTTTGTATGATCACACTTTAGGATACTTTACTTAGCTGGCATACATGTTAGTGCTTCCAGTAGAATATAATAGCTGTGAGGGACAGAGATTTCATTTTTGTTTTTATATTCTCAGTAAAACACATAGGCCTGTCACTAAGGAGGGGCTTAATCAATATTTGTGGAGTCTAACAATGCAGCTTGCCTTCATAGCAAATAATTGGATCTTTTTTCTTTTTCTCATTTGAATCTGGGGAAGTTATTTTTGTTTTGCTTTGATTTTTCTTTTGGTTAAAAAAAATAGAAATTTTAGTGTTTTGCTCAGAATGCATTGTTTTCCCTTAGGAGTTTCTGCCATAGTGAGTGAGTGAGTGAATGAATTAGTGTGTGTGGGGGGGGTATGTGTGTGTATATGTGTGTGTGTTCTGATGATCTGCCATCCCTTTGATAGTATGCCCTTTACATTGCATGTTTCTCCCAAGAAGCAAAAAACAATATATCTTTCCCTTTGTGACAACATGGGGCTACCTAAGGCAGACAAGCTGTTGTGGATGTTCTCCAAGAAAAAAAATCTCATAACCAAAGTGGACAAAGCTTTAATGAAAAATTAGACAAAGTAGTGTTTATAAACTCCAAGGAAAGCATATTTCCTCCATGAGGTGTCCCCCAGCTGGAAGGGTTACAAACTTTATGTATACTGATACCGACTAGGTTTATGGAAAGAATGAATATCTGCAAATGACTGAATATCCAGTTAAGCCTGAACCAAGTCAACCTCTATGTTCCTCTCCTAGCACATTTTACCAGGCGACTCATGCCACTGCCACTTTCATTTATGGTGAATAGGAGGGTGAATGGATAGAGGTTATTTACCAAAAGAAAGCCTATCCATACTGAGGCCCTTTTGGTCATTTTAATTTCAGCTCAATATGAACAGTAGGTGTTGGCCTGACTTCACTCAATGAAATCTTCTCCTAATAAGAACAGAAGGAAGTAAGATCAGAAAATTTATGTTTCTATCATTGGCCAGGCCTGCTTCTCTGTCTTACTCTGCATTAACACAAAGTAAAATCAATGCTCAATCAGGGATTGGATACAGTCCAGACTCCACTGAGTTTTGAATCCTGATCTATACATATCAGCCAGTGTAAAATTTCATCTTGAAATAATAAATATGACCCACCTCTTATAGAATGTCAGGCACTACTTTTCTTCAGAGCTGAAGGCCTGGTGCTGCTTGTTTGTTTGCTGTGTCAAAGCTAATAAACACGTTAGTCTCTCTGTGGCAATTCACATGCTGCACAAAAGCTCTTTTCTTTATGGGGTTCTTCTATTTCTTAATTGGCACACCACTGCCTGAGTCACTATAAATAAACCTCTCATCCAGTGAATATGCTGGAAAACTGTGAGTGAAAAGAATGAGCACAGCCGATGACTTCTTTAATAGACTTGTAGTCTCTAAGTAAATGCAGCTGCATAAATAAAACAGTGAAAATAAATCAGGTCAGAGTGAAGGAAGGTCTGACAGTGGATATGTTCTTGATATTGAGTATAACCACTGGAATATCCAAAACTTCGTATTCCTTTTCCTTTTAGAAAAGAGACTGGTGACATAAATTTAAGTGAGTGGACAGTAAAATATTTTAGAAGGGCATTGTGGGTTCAAATTCCATCTCTGGCACTTACTGTATCACTGTGCCTCAGTTTCTTCATTTGTAAAAATAAAGTGTTAGACTAGATATCCATTAAGGTCTCTTCTACTTCTAAATCTATGATTATATGATTTCTTCTCTCTATGCTATACTGTCAACAGCTCTTCAGAAGACAGACTTTCTTTCTTCCATAGAATTCCTTGTAACACTAGGTTTAGGTTCAAAGGTGAGCAGAAACCAGTTCTTAGAGTCAACTGTTAAATTTTAAGTGCAAATATTTACCTCTTGGAAACCGACAAATGCTACAGATTAGGGCTTAATTTATTATTCTATTGATTGCCTAAACTTAGGACAGTAATGGAGAAAATGTTAGCAATTTGGATTAAACTTAAAAGTTTGTCATGCAACGAATACTTTTTTTTTTTTAAGAGAGAGCCAGTTAATAAACATTTACCAGCATGCTTCTGGCAGTACTTATCTTTGCACCATGTCTCACTGGCAGCGATTATTTTTTCCTCTTTGTTGAAGTGGAAGGTTATTAGACTCAAACATTATCACATAAAGTCTTGGCATTCAGGCTTAGATAAAAATGGAAGCATGCATTTAACTTCAAAATTATTTTATTCCTTCAAACACTGTAATTCCAAAACTACTCAGGATATGTAATACATAGATGCATGCATGGGCAGTTAAGTGGCACAGTGGCTAGAGCACTAGGCCTAGAGTCAGGAAGACCTGAGTTCAAATATGGCCTCAGACACTTAGTAGTTCTGTGATCCTGGGCAAGTCACTTAACCCTGTTTGCCTCAGTTTCCTTTTCTGAAAAATGAGCTGGAGAAGGAAATGCCAAACCACTTCAGTATCTTTGCCAAGAAAATTCCAAATGGGATCATGAAGAGTCAGATATGACTCAATAACAACAACAACAAAATATATGTGTATTTGTAGCTGAAAAGAGAAAAGACTATTCTGTTATCATGTGAGAAGAAATAGAATAAAGTAGAAATTTGGGAGGCACATGAACATGACAAATGCAAAATCAATATTACAATACAGAATTCTAGATCTGATTTAGAGTAACCTCTAACTTCTGTAAATATGTGAGATTTCATCATAGGTAGGAATGTGGTGTGTTTTGTGTATCTCTGGGGAGAGTAATGAGAATGAAGACTTTGATCAGTTTTTAGAGCACTAAAACAAAAATAATATTCCTCTCTCAAATGTATATAAAATCAGTTATAAAATGAGCCTTGTTTCTGAAGGAATGGTTAAAATCTATAAATTTTACCTATACATTCTCACCAGAAAAATAGCGACTTCTGATTCGAGGCTGTGAATGCTTCCATTCAGGACTGTCTATTAACTGTCTCAAATAGATGATGACTTCCATTTATGATTTGCATAAGAGAAGGTTACACATATATTGAATATAATAGTAGGCAGTCTACCAGAAAGAATATGGATATGGAAGGCAGCTCTGTTCCTGGCTCTGCTACAAACTAGTTGTGAGAACCTGAGTAAGTCATTTACATTTGCTGGGCCTCCTTTTGACATCTATCTACCCTAACTACCACTTGTGATGTTGCAATAATAAAGTGCTATAGTTTGGAAGGTACCTTTTGGGATTAAGTGCTATGTAAATGAAAAATAGTTTATTTCATTGGCATGCTTTAATATGGCAAAAATGTGTAAAGGTAGACTTGCATAATTTTCCTTAAAATTATAAAATCAGACTTATGTTAATGTTAAAATTCTATATGTGCTTGTGAATCTCACTGCATGTGAATATAGAGCATTTTCTCTCCCCAAAATGCAGTTAGGAAATTGTACTTTAATTCAACTCAATATAACAAGCATTTATTTAGCAATCACTGTGTTTAAGGCATAGTGCTGGGCTCTGTAGATGCAAAGACCTAAAGGAAAGAACCACTAATGTCCATTACTTAAAATATTACTTTGAGCATGGAGTGGTACCTGTCTATAGAATACATAATACTATTTTTGCATTTGATATTCAATATTAATTAAATCAACAGGTCTAGTACTTCATTTGGTGTTCTGGTGGAACTCAATAGGATGAAAAGATCTTAATTCATGTATAATACTGCAAGACAGCATTACTGACACTTTCATGATATTGGAACTAAAGAGAGTCTAATTTTTCCTCTTTCTCATTCACTTTAAATCCTTCTTTCTTTTTCCCTTTCTCCTTCCCTTCCTTTCTCCCTATCTCCTTTCCTTTCTTCATTCTCCCTTTCTCCCTTCTTTTCTCCCTGCCCATCCCTTCCCCTCTACTTCCTTCTTTGCTTCCTTCATTCCTTATTTTTCCCCTTCCTTCCTACTTTCTTTCCTTCATCACAAAACATTAATTATATTAATATGAGAGATGGGAAATGAGATTTCTGGAAACTAGGAGGGGGTGGCAGCTTTTTCTTGTTTGTTTTTGCAGATTTTTAAAGATACTTTTAAAAGCTGTTAATAGGAAAAAAACAAACTTGATCTTTCTCTGTGTGCTAATCTACAGCCTTCTTGTTAGAAGCAGCACAACTGTCACCTCCAAATGCCCGTGCTCATGAAAAGGTCATAAAAGAGCAATGCAGAAGTGTTGCACCATAGTCATTTCTAAAATACACTCCTTATCTCTAAGAAAGTAGCTGCTGAGCTTCTCTTCTTGGCTTTCTCCAGATATCCTTTGTATTTTCTTTATTTCAAGGGCATGAAAGATAATACTTTCATGTTCTTCCCCCAGCCCCCTCTCCCTGGGATATTGATAATAAATTAGATTCTATGGTTAAATTACGTTGAGTCAGCTGCAGGAAACCATACATAAATTCAAAGTGGTATTATTGTAATGCATAACTAATCCCCCTACCTGAAAACCTACTGAAATATCTTACTGTGTTGTGGAGGTGCCCCTCGGTTCTTGAAGGTTATGCCTGCTGAGCAAAAGTCCTGGCTTCTTCTACAAAGTTGGAAAAGCTCAGCCATCACCTGGGCAGAAGCTTCAGCTAAGTTTGGTCAGGCTCATCACCAGAAGGTTGTCCACTAGGTCATATGGTTGGCATTATTTTGTGGGGGATGGGGTGGGGTTTGCATCACAACTCATTAAAACAGCTATTAAGACTTGGGGATGTTACATTCTTTGTCAGTGGAAAAGATACCCACATTGATGATATCATGAGTATTTGGAAACAATGAAGAATTTTACTAATTCTCAGTTGTTGTTAAAGAAATCTCTGAACAACTCCCTTTGTGATATAAATATTGATTTTCTTTCTATTTGAGTAGCAAGATGAAAGAAACCAATGAGTAGCAAAAATGCATTATGGTATTTTGTGAACTACATGTTGATAGGGACATAACTACTTGCTTCTAATCTGTGAGTTCACCATCTAATCTTAAGTAATAGAGTTCTAAGGAGTAGTTTCTACATTAGTATGAAGTATATGTTGGAAGCAGCACAGTGTTCCTTTATTTCTTGAAATAGATGGGGAACTATGTGAACTAGTTGTAAAAAATCTCATTTGTATTTTTGTTTTCTGTGACTGGAGGGTATCAAGAAAACTGAAAAGTGGGGGCAGCCAGGATTTTCTATAAAACAAAATAGCCAAAATTGTATAGAAACAAAACAAAGAATGTACAAGGATGTATTAAAACATATTGCTACCCATAGGTTGCTGATACCTTGCTGATCCTGCATTAGATCCCATTACTTAAATTTCCAATAAGTAACAAATGTCAATGGAGTTGACTAAATCTATTGATGGGTAGTATTGAAACATTAATATATTTATTTGAAAAACATTACAAATGTAGGAGTTCACTGAATCTCCAATGAATATTTGAGGAACTATTCAGTTAGAAATTATATTAAAATTTTTACCCTTGAAACCCCCCCGGTTTTAAATAAAGAGGCAAAGTGATGCAGTGGATAAAGTGCTGGACCTAGTCATGAAGACCAGGATTAAAATCCTGCTTTTGACCCTTACTAGTTATATGACCCTAAGCAAGTCATTAATCTCTCCGGACCTCAGTTTCTTCATTTGTAAAATGAGGGGCTGGAGCGGATGGCCACTAAAGCCTCTCCCAGCTTTACATCTATGATACTATGACTGGCAGGATATAAAATATATTATTTCCACAATTGCTAAGTAATATACAAGGTAAACATTTATAATAGTAAGTAAAAGGCATACTTTAAAATACAAATTTAACCTAATGTTTTCACATCATACAGGTTCATAAAGAGTTATGTCAAAAGTGGAAATTTGGATACTAAATCTCATATTCGCATAGACTTATAGTGTAGCTTCTGAAATACATTGCCATGGGAAAAGAAACTGGCCCCAAGATGTAATAAAAACCGCACTTAAGAATCTTAACATTCATTTTAAGGATCATTCTTCCTTTTTCAGATTACATTCTATGTTCATTTAATTTCTCTACATAGGCCTTACAAGAAAAGTTAATCAAATGGACAGTCAGTATGCATGGTACTTACACAGACTTGAAGGTACCCATAAATTAAAATGTATTCAGTCAATGTTGCTTTCATTGGGAATGCTCGGGATTGAAAAGGCTGCGTCATTGATTTCCCCAGGTGTTCGGTAGAAGTAGGATTTTTTAAAAAATGGGTAGATTTTATACACATCTGTCTACCAATGCTATCTCTAGCTTAGGAAGTAGGAAGAAGCTTAGAGAGAAACTATTAACCAAAGCACAGATGTGGCTACCATGTAGCCAATATTCAATGTAACATGTGCAGGTATCACTGACTATTTAAGAAGACCAGAGGATTTCCTGTTACTATGTTAACTAGTAAATTGATTTGCACACAGTAGGAGCTTAATAAAAAGACTAATATTAATCAGTGGATTATCATGTTAGGAAGTTTTCATTAGGTAAGCACCCAGTAGTGTAGGTGCTAATTAAAGTCATAAGGGTCTTTGAAGTTTTTAACTCAGAAAACAACACAGAGGCAATTTCCTTGATAAGGCACAAATGAGTCTTTATGACATATACAGATGATTAAGTAGAATCACTCTCATTGTATATAATTTGTAAAATTATTATGTATAATCAAATTCGATTGATTTGGAAGTTCATTAAATATCCTAGACTGTTCAAACATTGTTCATTGCCTTTTGAGTGATG
The DNA here is from genome assembly GCF_003287225.1 of Phascolarctos cinereus. NCBI lineage: Eukaryota > Metazoa > Chordata > Mammalia > Diprotodontia > Phascolarctidae > Phascolarctos > Phascolarctos cinereus. The sequence goes on along the minus strand of NW_027555847.1, from coordinate 550,896,899 downwards.
ACAAAGCCAGGTATGCAAATATAAAGCAATTGTTGTAAAATTTTTTTGTTTTTCTTTTGATCACCACCTTCCTCAATATGACCTCCCTCCCTTTTCTTTCTCCTTTCCCCTCCTACTTCCTATAGGGTAAATTAGATTTCTATAACTAACTGAGTATGTTATTCCCTCTTTGTGCCAAATCTGACGAGAGTAAGGTTCAAACAATGCTCATCTCCCTCCCCCCTTTCCCTCTACTGTAATAGGTCTCTGTGCCTCTTCATATGATGTAATTTACCCTTTTCTACCTCCTCCTTTCCTCTTCTCCCAGTACAATCCCTTCTCATCAGTTTTTTTTGTCATTACACCAAAGTCAACTTCTACCTATGCCCTCTGTCTATGTAGACCCCTTCTAAATGTCATAATAAAGATACAGTTGTCAAGAGTTACAAGTATCATTTTCCCTTATAGGGATGTAAACAGTTTGCCTTTATTGAATAACATGTTTTTTTCTCTTTTTTTCTTTCTTTATGCCTCTCTTGAGTCTTGTATTTGAAGATCACATTTTCTGTTGAGCTCTGGTCTTTTCATCAGGAAAGTTTGGAAGTCCCCTATTTCATTGAATATCCACCTCCTCCTGTGAAAGATTATGCTTAATCTCACTGGGTAGTTGATCCTTGGTTGTAATCTAAACTCCTTTGCCTTAAGGAATGTCATATTCCAAGCTCTCTGATCTTTTAATGTAGAAACTGCAAGGTCCTGTGTAATCCTGACTGTTTAAATGTTTCTTTCTGGCTGCTTGCAGTATTTTCTCCTGGAAATTTGGCTACAATATCCTTTGGCATTTTCAATTTAGGATCTCTTTCTGGAGGTGAACAGTGGATTCTTTTGATAGCTATTTTACCCTCTGGTTCTAGGACCTCAGGGTAGTTTTCCTTGATGAGTTCTTGAAAGATGCTGTCCAGGCTCTTTTTTTGATCATGGGTTTCAGATAGGTCAATGACTGTTAAATTATCTCTCCTGGATCCATTTTCCAGGTCAGTTGTTTTTCCAATGAAGTATTTTATATTTTCTTCTATTTTTTCATTCTTTTGATTTTGTTTGACTGATTCTTGATGTCTCATCTAGTCTTTCATTAGCTTCTACTTGCCCAGTTCTAATTTTTAACAAATTACTTTCTTCAATTAGCTTTTGTACCTCCTTTTCCATTTGGCTCATTTTGCTTTTCAAGCAATTCTTTTCTTCAGTGAGTTTTTGTGCCTCCTTTTCCATTTAGCAAGTTCTACTTTTTAAGGAGTTATTTTCTTCAGTATACTTTTTTTTTTTCCATTTGGCCAATTGTATTTTTTGAGTACTTGTTTTCTACAGTTGATTTTTGTCCTTCCTTTCCCACGCTATTGTCTCTCTCTTGCATATCTTTCATTTCTTTTCCCAATTTTTCTTCTGCCTCTCTTATTTGACTTTTAAAATCTTTCTTGAGCTCTTCCAAGGAGGCTTTTTGGGCTTGAGACCAGTTCATATTTCCCTTTGGGGTTTCAGATGTGGGTATATTGACAATGTTGTCCTCTTTTGAATTTGTGTTATGAGCTTCTCTGTCCCTATAGAAACAATCTATGGTCCTTGTCTGTTTTTGCTTTTTGCTCATGATGTGTGCCTATTTCCTGGCTTTTAAAGTTGAGCTGTTCTGCTGGAGCACAGGGGGCACTGACCCAAGCTTCTTGTGCTGGGGGCCAGGGACCTGGTCACTGGCTTTGTGTGCTGGGGCCTCAAGTGCTGGCAGCTAGAGGCTGTAGGGGTCTGGCGGCTTACCTGGTGCTGAGTGGGGGTCAGCTGTTGCCAGCAATCAAATAGTGCATCAAACAGGAGGGTGTGAAATAATGAGAGATGTGGGCCAGGAGGCTCAGTAAAGACGGACTCAGTTTATTCATCTGAGGGTACAGGATATATAGAGAAAATCCAGCCAAACTTAAAAGAGTCCTCCCCGTGAGACAGTCCCCAAAACATCCTCTGAAGATGTGACAACATACATTTTCTCCTTATCAGAGTTCCTAGATTGGGTTGTAAACTCTAAGGCTTTTCCCTGGCACCTAGGCGCCACCTGCATAGAGGAGTAGTATGTAAATCTAAGGTTCAAAGAGTGAGAAGGAATATCTCAGAAAACCTCCCTTGCAGGGGGAGATTTGGAGAGCCCTGTTTTCTAAATAACTGAGCCCTGTGGGTTAAGACTGGGCAAGAGTCAAACTCTGTCCTGGATCTTAAACCCAGATTGGACTCTTTGGAGCCAGCCCTCAATAGTCAGCAACACTGATGTTCTGGGGTGGGGGGTCTGGCCTCATAAGGATGGCTGCTCTGAAGCACCAGAAGGTTTGCCTACTGGAGGACACCTGCCTGCCTGAAGTTGTGCTTCCTGGAGTTGGCTGAAGCATAGGGAGATTTGTTTGACTGCTGGAGTCTACTGATTCCCCTGCTTGTGCCAAGGCACTCAGGGGGTCCTGGTGTTGGTCTTTGCCTGCTCCACCACTCTGAGGCTCAGGATCCCCCATTGGTTTGCTGAGGTGGGGTTACTGGGATGCCTCCCATCCTGTGCTGCTTCCCTTCCACCAGAGTGAGAGAGACCTTTCCTGTTAATCCCCCAAGCTTCCTGGGTTAAAAGACTGCTGCACCCCATCTTTCTTCTGGCTCAGCTGTTCCAGGGTTTTTTCTAGGGTGATATTTTCTGGGTTTTTAGAGGTCAATAAGGGAGGTGAGAGTGACTTATTTCTTATTCCACTATCTTGGCTCTTGGAAGTCAAAACTTTTTTTTTTTAAACAAAATGAAACTGTTCTGTCCAAACTAAGTTTGAAATGTTCAGGAAGCAGAAAAAGCAAAGCCACTTTAAGAATATAGGGTATAGGGGCAGCTAGGTGGTGCAGTGTTTACAGCATTGGTCCTGGAGTCAGGAGGACCTGAGTTCAAATCCTGCTTCAGACATTTAACACTCACTAGCTGTGTGACTCTGGGCAAGTCACTTAAAACCCCAGCTGATCCACCAATATATATATATATAGCATTTGGTTTTTGGTTTTGCTTTGATTGGAAGGAGGAAAGCAGAGATAAAAGTGCTAGAGGTAGATAAGGATAATAAATATATATGGTCTATTAGCTAGAAGTGGATAAATGACCAAATAGACTCCACCTAGTCTGTACCATCTCTGAAATTATTGTTCTGGTCCTTAAAGGGCTCAGGCCAAGTCTCATTTTATCCTGTCTATGTCTATGTTGAATGCTATGTCTGTGTTGTTTTGTTTGGTTGGGAGTTTGGATGGGAGATTTGGGCTTATTGTAGAAGCACAATGTGGAATGTATTTAAGATCACGAATTCTTTGTTCTATTTATATGTTAAGGCCAAATACATTTGCTGACTGACCTCAATTCCCTATCACACTGAAAAAAAAATTTAATAAAAGGTCCAGTGAATGAGATAACTCTTTAGCATTAGTCCTCATGGTTGAAGTATATATGTGATTCCTATGTAAACATTTGTAGTGCTCACTTTTGTTGTTCATTTAAATTATTTAGACTGATTTCATTGTGTGCTTGGGTTGTACTTTTCCACATTTGAGTAATCTGAGTGCTTACTTAGGATATTGATCCTCATTACTTAAATACTCTAAATACATCAATAGAATTGTGATTTTAACCATGGGGGTCATCCCCCCAGCATTGTAAATTATAGTTCATTTACACTTTCTCATCATGTGAGGAGCTTGTCTATGCCTTTCTGTATACCCACCATAGACAGCCCATAGCACATGCTCAGTGGCTTGCTCTTGGTCTCTTAATATTTTGTGGATACAAAGGAGTACATGGGATAGCTTTGAGTTATTGCTCACTTGTTTCATGAATGGCTTTACCTCCTTATTTGGTTAAACATCTTCCTGACCGGCACCTAGGTGACAGAATGGATGGACATGGAGTGAGGAAGACCTAAATTTAAATCTTGCTTTACATTATTTGCTGTGTGACTCTGGGCAAGTCACTTAGTTGTTGCTTACCTCAGTTTTCCCATTTATAAAGGGAGGATATCAAATCCTGCCTCTCAGGGTTCTTATGAGGATCAAATGAGATAACCTTTTAAAAACATTTTGTAGACATCAAAGTGCTATCATTATCTATTTATTATTGTTATTATCATCATTGTGATAATTCTTCCTTTTATGCAATTCTTCATTGGTAGCAAGCTATACCCTACCTTTTCAGTGATCTGCAGCAATTTTGGTTTGTTAGTATTTTTATTCTTCCATCTCTGGAAGACTTTTGATGTTATAGATATGGGTCTTTGGTTCAGGGTTTTGAATGTCTGTTTATCTCTCAATACAGGCACTAAGTTTTCTGATAGAGGCAAGGCAATAAAGGAAAGGCAGAAGAAGCTTTCTTCCCTAGCATGAGCACTGACACACTTTCAGTCAGGCAGACAGGATTGTGGGCCCAGAGGATGCAAGTACTCAAGAAGCCTAAACAAGGTGGAAGATGATTGTGATACCTATAGCAAAAGCAGTAGGTACAGTAATAACCTGAGCAGATCTTTGTGAGGAACTCAAAGAAAAAAAATGCCCCTTTTTGCTTTAGCACTGTATGGACTCGCATGATCTCAGGGTCCCATCCCACAAATGACACAGTAAGTGCTCTATTTAATGCAGGACAGATCTCATGGGTGACTAGGAATGAAGAAGCTCCAATGAGGAGTTTTTTCTTTTGTTTGTTTCCTCAGTAAGGTGGCATAGTGCTCTCCCCTCAGTCAGATTGGCTCCCTAGTATGATTAACAGTGCCGAAGAGAGAATATATAAGGAGAAGTTGTCTGCAAACCTTGAATTTAGTGTCTGGAACCTGGATTCTCATTTTTGATACAGTAACTATCAGTAGCATATCACAGACAATGTCACAAAAAGCTCTTTGAATGTTTCATTTCCTCACAATGCTCCGAACTAAACTAATGTGTTATTCCCTGCAGGTTAACCAAGATTTCTGTTTATATTATGGACACATTATTAAGTTTTGCCATTTTATTGGTATAAATTGTTTATGTTTGCACATTCTCTTCTATAGAGTCATGGGACTGCTTCTACATATGTATCTAATAAATCATGCTATCTAAATTGTACCAATGATCTGAACTTCTCTACCGAAATTGGCATATACCTACATTTGGTCTGTATCTTCCCCCAGTGTAGCTTGTGGACATGTAACGCCAAGCAGTGTAATGCATTTTTTTTTTTGGCATATAAATTAAAACAAAGCACCAGGCACTATCATATTGTGGTTGCATTTATCAACACTTTTTGGTGTTATTTGGCAATCTCTCATTCATAAAATAGATAAATATATTTAAATTGTCAACCATCAGAGATTTAATCTTCTTCCTTTAATTCTCCTTTTCATAATGACATGTATATTTTTAAAAAAAAAGGTAAATACTTCTTTGCAAATGTTGGAATGTATGTTGATATCCCAACATGACGCATCTGAATAGTTTAATATTTAAGGTTTTGTTAAGACACACTCTGATTAAGGGATTGATCTGTCATCTTGTGTTACAGAATTCCATACAGACACAAATGAAAATTGTTGGAAATCTACACTCACCACAAATACAATTGAGTGTTTATTGAACTTGCATATTGTGAAAGCCTCAGAATTTCCTTCAGCCTATTCCAGCAGTTTTTTCCTGCTTGGACTAGGAGTCAGCTGATAGAGGAGGTAATTATTATTCTAGGAAGACAGAAACTAAAGGTCTGATTGGTTTCTTTGCCTCTATTATCTCCTTTTCTCCAGTCTATCCTTCACACAGCTGCCAAAATAATCTTCCTAAGCTATAAACCTATCCCTTTTTAAAAACTTCTATTGTTTCCCTGTCACCCATAGAATTAAATACAAATTACTTTGTCTGGCATTCTAGACCCCCTGTTCATTGCCTATACCTTTCTGACTTTATTTTAAATTACTCTTCTTCATGAATCCTGTATTCAAGTTACAATTGACTTTGCTAGCTATTTCAAGAACTTGAAAAGTCTTATCCTACCTCATGTAGTCATTTAAAGTACTCTCCCTCTCCAAGCCAAAATACACTCTAGTCCAGGGGTAGAGAACCTGTGGCCTTGAGGCCACATGTGCCCTCAAGGCCACAGGTTTCCCCACCCCTGCTCTAGCCTCATCTTCACTTCTTTAAAATCCCTTCAAAGTTCTGTTCAGATGTTCTTTCGTTTTTCTTCCAACTATTGTTTTTTTATTATTATTTTTTTTCTTTCCTCAATTTTTCCTGGAGCACTTCAATCTCTTTTTTGCTCCCTTGACACCCTAACCTCATTTTATGCCTATTTATATGCATATCATAGGCACTCCCTCCTTTCTGCATTCCCACCCCAGGATAATGCAAACTCCTTAAGGACAAAGGACTACTTCATGTACAAATTTCTAATCCCCACTGCTGAGCACATTATATGTGCCAAATACATGTTTGTTGAATGGAATCTCCAGGTTCATAGGTATCTTGTGATCAGGAGAAGATGGAGAGGGAAAATAGGGGAAATGTAAGGGGAAGATGATCATGGGAGCAAACTCTGACCCATATCTTCTCCTCTTTCTCTTGTTTTCCTCTCTCACTTTCTCTATGTTCCCCAGTCAAGTCTCTCAATCTATCTCTGTCTCTTGTAAATAACTCAAGATTCAGTCTATCTCTGTCTCTTTCTTTGTGTCTCTGTCTTTCATTTTTAGCTTTTAAACTAACATAACAACAGTAATAATAACAACAACAGCAATAATAGCAGCAACCCACACTTCTATAAATGTGAGACTCAAGTCCGTTTCTTTACTAAGATCTCTTATGTTTCTCTTGTATCCTCTTGCCTTTCAAAAGGGGAACAAACATTTCTAATTTATTTAGCATTTTCAGATTCACAAAGTGCTTTCCTCATAACAGCTCTGTGAAGTGAGTTGTAAAAGTATTATTTCTCCTTTGCAGTTGAAGAAACTGGTACTCTGAAATGTTGAGTGAATTACCCAGGATTACAAAACTGGCAAGTAATATGGAACAGAAATTCAATCTCAGATCTCCTTGTCTTCCAAGGGCAAAGCTTTTTCTACTAGACCGGCACAATCTAAGGTATAAATGAAGAGGGTATATACTTGCTAATCTGGGTGAATCTTGGCTTGGTCAAATGGAGAGAGCTTTATTATCTTTGTTGTCATTGTTTTGATCAGGGAACATTGTTACTCTTTGCCTCCTGTTTTAACCATTTTTAGTTTTTTTTAGTTTTAACCATTTCACTAGATGGTAGGTTAATTGTCCCAGTATACTTTGCCATGATCAGTCCTGTGTAATTGCATTAAGAAAGGAAGAGACAAGTAGGATCCTTTCCAGAAGACAGCAATCAGTATGGTAAATGGACTGGAGAATATGTCATGTGGGGATCAGTTCAAAGAACTAGGGATGTTTGAAAGATAAAGGACTTAGGAGGAAATGTCATATCTTTCTCCAAGCATTTGCGGAACTTTTATGTGAAAAGAAGGGTTAATTTTTTTTTAAATGACTTTGCTCCATAGGTTAGAACTAGGAACAGTGGGTGGGAATTCTACATAGATTGTAGTATTATGTAAAGAATACCAATAATTAGAATCATGTAAGAGTATAATGACTGCCTCAGCAGTTAGGAGATTCTTGACCATTAGAGGTGTTTAAGCTGTATCCAGATGACTATAATGTTGGTCATGTTGTAGAAGAGACATTTCCAAAAAATCATTTAATCAACAAATAGTTATTACCTACTGTGTACCAGGTACTGTGCTGGCTTCTGAAGTCTCTTCCAGCTCTTAAATTTTGTGATTCTGAATAAAATACATGGAATCAGCATGACTTGATAGAAGTTACTCACTTATCACCATCATCTTTGAAAATGGTTTTGCATTTTTTCCAAAGAGATCATTAAAAAAAAAAAGAACCATTTCTTGAAGAACAGAGTACAAATTGAAACAGATAATGTGAAGAGAGAAATCTCTAATTTGGGGATTATATGTGTATCGCATTGAAATTCTGTGGAAATGTGATTCCTGTATCTCTTCTTTTCTTGATGTCAAAAGGATTCCCCAAAGAAGGGGAGTTGAGACAGACTGAGAAGTGGAGTGTCAGTCTATTTGGATGGAAAGAGAATAAGTCATGGTCGATTTCCTCCATGATATCCAGTCAGGAATGTTTTGTTTTGTTTTGAATAGATCATTGTATTCCTCATGAAGATGTCCTCATTCTAAAACCTGGTCATTCTAACTGTATCTTATGCCTTCCTAAGCCATTTTCTTTTCCTTTTAAAGATCTACCTTCTTAAAAAAAATATTTTCCACAATGGTCTGAAAAGTATGAAGCACCTTCTAACAATAATTGGTCTTACTCATGCCTCTTGCTAAATCAGTTTCGGCTTTTGTTTGGAAAATCCTAATCAACAAAAACAAAACAAAATAAACAAACAAAAACAAAAGTGTAGGTGCTTGAATATAGGCTTAGCATGAAATTTCTCTCCCAACCAGTACCATTGTAACATTCTAATCCTGAGAAGTTGTCATGATAAATCTCCATTTGCCACACAACCAGGAAAAAATGATGAACTTTCAGACATGACGCACTTCTCATGATTCAGCCAATGAAGTGTGAAGTACCTTTCACTAGCATGCCATCTGATTTCCTTCAGTGTCCCCATACTTGGGAGAAAGTGAATAGCAAGAAGAAGTCAACAACAATGACCACTGCTGACAAGGACTGGTAGAATCCATCCTTGAAGACTGGATTTATCTAATCTTGTATTTGCATACCCAACACATCACAGTGCCTGGCACAAACTAAGTGATTAGTGAATATTTATTTATTTAAGTTTGGGTATCTCTATCTTCCCTAGACTGGAATGGAAGGGGCTGCTTATAGGTCTGATCCTACTCCTGTTTGGCATAGGAACTTTGATCTGTTCATTTCTTATCTTGGATGATTTGTCCCTCCTTTGGGCAACCTGATAACTGCCTGTTTCCTGGGGTTTACCATGTTAATGTTGAACTTAATGTTAACAACTAATTGACATTAACTGTAGCTCAGAATTCCCAAGCTCAAGAGATCCTCTTCCAGGAGTCTTCTGAGTAGCTGCATTCTTTCATTAATGCATAGAAGTCACAAAGAGTATGCATGAGGCCCTGGATTCACTAAACGCCTGTTTTTTTTTCCCCCAGTGGCTTAGAATTTTATGATTGCATGTGTAATTTGTGAACTGTTGTTAATTCAGTTGTTTCAGTAGTATCTGACTGTGACACCATTTGGGTTTTTTTGGCAGAGATACTGAAGTAGTTTGCCATTTCCTTCTCCAGCTCATTTTTTTAAAACAGATGAGGAAGTGAGGCAAACAGTGTTATATGACTTGCCCAGGGTCACACAGTTAGTGTCTGAGGCCAGATTTTAACTCAGGAAGATGAGTTTTCCTGATTCTAGGCCCAACATTCTATCCACTGCACCACCTAGCTGCCCTAAGTAGTGACCCATATTCTATTTATTAAGTAATATATGTAGATGAATACACTTATTTCTCACACACATATTCTAAGGTTAAAAATGTCTTTAATAAAAAATCCAAGAAAAATTGTTTTCATTGCATATATATCCTATCAGAAGATTGCTTTTCAGTAATGATGCAGTATCACTGTGCTGTAACAATGTCACTCTAACAATGCCTAACAGGTAAAGTAACACAATCATTCCATTTTGTTTGACATAACAGAAAATTTTCCAGAACATATTATGGTCTAACTATCCAGTTGAAAAAGAAAGAAAACCTCTTAAAAATACACATAGTCCTACTAGCTAAATATAAAGAAGTGATATAAAAAACTGAGTCAGATATTTTCAAATACCTAGATATTTGAGGGTTTTTTTTGTTTTTTTTTTTAGTTTTCATTCAGATTTTTTACACGTCAGATCTTTAGTTCTACCTCTACAACGTCTTTTTCATCCATCCCCTACTCTCTACTTTCACAGGTGTCACCTTAGCTCAGGCCTTTTTCATCTTTAATTTAGACCTTCTAAGTTATATTTTCTGCGTCAAGCGTTTTCCCTCTCCAACCATGTCAGACAGATACTTTACAAATATCTCATTTAATATCCACAACCCTGGGAGGTAGGTGCTATTATTATCCTCATTTTTCAGTTGAAGAAATTAAGGCAGACGGGCATTAAGTGAATTGCCCACAGTTGTACAACAAGTGAGTGTCTGAGGCCAAATTGAAACTAGAGTCTTTATAGTTCCAGGGCCCAGTGTTCTAGCCACCGCATCTCCTAGCACTCTTCAATTGATAGGATGATAGGGTTACAGCCTTAGAGCAAGAAAGGACCACAAAACCCATCTAGTGCAATCCCATCATTTTTAAGTGAGAAATTAAGGCCCAAAGAAGTTATATAAAAAGTAATATGATTGAATTTTGAGTTTAGTCCCTTTGTCTTCCAATTCAGCATTGTACTATACCACTGCCAACTCTGGTTCCTTCTAGTTGTCAAATGCAGCAAGAGGAAACATGGAAATACTTACATATTCATGGGGCAGCTCCTATATTTTTGTGATGAATCAGTCCATCAGATTGTTCAGTTATGCCTTTTTCCACCATAGGCCAGCCATGCTAAATGTTGACTTTCCTTTTGAAAAAATATAGCATGATGATTTTTCAGATACCTTGCTTTATTGTTTCCTTTATTTGGAATCATACAATTTCAGACTGTGGTGTGAGTGTAGAGATTATTTAAGCCAAGCCTTTATTTTATAGACACAGAAACAGAGGCACAGAAAGGTTACAGGAACCTAGCCAGGAAACAGGGTCTTCTGATTCATGGTCCAATGCTTTTTCCAGCCATTCCATTCTTGGTGTGGAATGGGTATGTGTTTTGCTAAAAAAAAAACAACAAAAACAACAACAAAAAAAACCAACCTAGGAATAATATTTTACCTATAAAAATTTATTAGTGAAAAGAGAAAAGTTTTCATTTGGGAGCTGAATTACATTAGCAACTTTCTCTGTTGGCTGTCACTCCAGGTCATGTGACATAACTCTGCCAAGTTTATCAGCCATATTTGTACTATTCTGCTGCACATGGTTGCCAGATGCAAAAGCCAGAGCTTTCATGGAGGGCAGGAAAGCTGGAGGAAGGTCTTGGAAGTTGTGCCATTTAATCAGAAGGATTTTTTGTTGCTGTTGTTCCAGTTTTTTCTGAAAGAGCAGACTGTACAATAGCACATGAGTTGGAGAAACAGTGCTACTCTTGGTTTTTCAATAGCTTTGAAGACGATAAGGGACATCGTTAAACACTGTGGGGGCAACTGCTAAAAAAGAATCCAGTTTAAAATATAAGCATTGCTTTTAGCGTTTGTAAGTAATAGAGTACTAGTTATATTTTTTGTGGGTTTCTGCAACAAAACATGAGCAGGCTGTCGAAAAGACTGAACTTCAATATTAAAAAAATTACTTTGGAAATTCCTACACCAACAACTACATTATTTAAAAGAGAAAAAATAATTTAATTTAGCAAGTTCAAAAAAAGGTCATATGGCTTAATAGTGAGGCAGATAGATACAGTGGGAAAAGGGCACTGGTCTGGGAGTATGTAGCATTACTTCTTCTAGTTCCTATGGGACCTTGGACTAGTCACCTCTCTGGGTTTCATTTTCGTCACCTATGAAATGAGGGAATACTTAAAAATATATATGTATGTACACACACACATATATACATGCATACATGCATGCATACATACATAAGCACACAGAGCTAGGTAGAGCAATGGGCTGGGAATCAGGAAGATTCATCTTCCTATGTTCAAATCTAGCCTCAGACACTTAGTAGCTATGTGACCCTGGGCAAGTCACTTTAACTCTGACTCAGTTACTCATCAGTATAATGATCTGGAGAAGGAAATGGCAAACCACTCCAGTATCTCTGCTAAGAAAACCTCAAATGGGGTCACGAAGAGTTGGACATGACTGAAATGACTAAACAACAACAGCTATATATATGTGTGTGTGTGTGTGTGTGTGTGTGTGTGTAAGCTTTGCTTGAGTTCTGAAATTCTATATGATATGAATAATGTATTATACTACAGTGCCCCCTAGTCTGCATATAAAATAATCATCTACCCTTAGCTAACATAACATCGTTTACCACCAGGTTGGAACCTTTATGTGAAGATATCTTTATGTTATACTTGCAGGTGCCAGGTGACTCAACTTTTTACAGTGACCAGAGAAGAATTACTGCTGCTCCCTTCTTTTCTGCAACTTGAAATAATGTCTTCATGGCTGGAGACTTGTATAAGCTATTAAAGTTGTCAAATCAGATCACTTGAGTCAATGTTGAAGAGCTTTATTATGAATACCACTAACAAGGTGATTGTACAACATTACATGTGGAACAGCTCTGTAATACTAATTGCAATGAATTCACTGGGCTATTGATTTCTTTTGTGAATTTAAATCTTTGAACAATAGCTGATAATTCTGGTAAGATGTAAGCTTTTAGTGACCTCAGAGATTCATCAAATATTACAATCGTATGCAAATAGGGCAATTATTATGAAACGTATGTGCCTCACAACTTGATAGAAGTGTCATATTTTCTTTTTTTTATTTCAATATAGAAGCTGAGTCTTTCCACATAAGAATCCTAGGATTTAGACTGACTGACACAATAAATGCATTACATAGAATACTGGAGATTGGAGGCCCCTGAGAGATCTTGTAGTTTAACTCCTTGATCTGATTGATAAGAAGTTTAGAGAAATAGTGTGATTTGCTCAAAGCCATGTTATTTGTTATTAGCAGAGCTGGACTAGAATCTAGGTGTTAAGATTCCCATTTTAGGGGCAGCTAGGTGGTGTAGTGCATAGAGCACTGGCCCAGGAAGACCTGAGTTCAAATCTGGCCTCAGACCAAACACTTGACACTTACTAGCTGTGTGACCTTGGGCAAGTCTGTTAACCCCAATTGCCTAAGAAAAAAAAAAGATGCCCAATTTAGTATTTTTTAAAACTCCACCACTGCTCCCATAGAAAGCCTCACTATATTCTTCAGTAGTCATTATAAGCACAAATCTGTTTAATTGTAATAGTTGACATTTAGCTCCTTACCAAAAATACTTTAGAGTAGAATTACATCAGCTATAGTTGTCCAGGTATACTGCCATCCATTTATCCTTGCCAAAATGGATGATATATCAGTAGCAGTAGCAAACATGGAAAGAGCAGACCTTCACACGAATAAACCTAATTACAGTAGAAACTACCCTACAATAACTAAATCACCAGCTGAAATAACACTAAGAAGCTCATAGGTAATGATGTAATTATATTGTACCATACTATCCCTATATATATAATATACATATACATATATATACACATATATATACATATATACATATATATACATATATAAATATATACATATATGTATATTTATGTATATATGTATATACACACATATATATATATGTATACATAATATACCATTTGCAATGTTATATGGAGCAAGAATATTTTAGTTTTTCTGTTTTATTTTACATAAATGTTTATGTGTATGTATACATGTTATAAGCATACATGATATACGTGTATACTTATAGAGATATTCTGTATCTAGGACTATGAATATCCAAGTTTGAGAGTTCTTTATATAGAAGCTCTTCCCAAACAGAACACCATTCTTCTATATTCTACAGGCTTAGAAGGCTGCCTAATGCTCCAAGAGGCCAAAGGACTTACCCAGGGCTTCCTAGCTAGCAACTGTCAGAAGTAGAATTAGAATCCAGGTCTTCTTGATTCTAATTCCAGAACTTTATCCACCATGCCATGCTTTGTATATGTATTTTATGATACAAATAAGATAAAACAAAGCAGAGAGGATGTTTGTATACAGTTGTTAATTTTTTCTATCCTAGATTATTCCTATTTCTATTGAAATTTGGATTATTCTAGATATGTTTTGCCACTAAAAACATCATGTTGCAGCTTCTTAATATAAGGAATGAAGGGCAGCTAAGTAGTTCAGTGGAGAGAGTGGTGGGCCTGGAATCAGAAAGACTCATCTCCCTGAGTTCAAATCTGGCCTCAGACACTTTCTAGCTGTGTGACCCTGGGCAAATCACTTAAACCTCTTTGCCTTAGTTTCCTCATCTGTTAAATGAATTGGAGAAGGAAATGGCAAACCACTCCAGTATCTCTGCCAAGAAAACCCCAAATGGGGTCACAAAGGGTCTGACATGACTGAAAAATGGTAATTAAAAAAAATTCCAATAGAGGAATTTTTTTTTTTTGTAATAAGGTCTCAATGTTCTTCTAATGTGAAGAGAGGTTGAAGATGCACATTTTCAAAATTACTGTTATCTCTTATTTTCATTTATGTAGACTATTCCAAATGATGGCAGTGTAGTACAGTACAAAAGTGTCAAACATACAAACTACAGACCACAGTACTACGAGGGCAGCCCGAACTACATTAAAATGGAACAGGGAAATATTTAACAAAATAAACAAAAATATAATAAAACATAGATAATGTTATATTTTAGAACTGAGTCAATATACATCCCATAGGTATCTTTCCTTATGTATGTACTAATGCCTCCCATTTAAATTTGAGTTTGACACAACTGATACAGTAGCTGGAGAGCTGGCCTTGAAGTAGGGGAGTCACATTCCACCTCTGAATCATACTTATTGTCTGATTTTCTCAAGTCATTCAACGTCTTACTATTCTTGGAGACTTTAAGACTTTAAGTGTCAGTGAAAATGTCAACCTACATATGCAGAGAGAACTTTGTCATCCAAAGTTCCCTGTAATAGTGAAATTGCAGGTCTAGCCTCCAACCCTATCTTCCATTCTGTGAGAGCTAAGTAACTATGAGTCAATAATTAATATCACTAACTCAGGTAAAAGCAAAGGCCCTTCGTTCTACCATCACAGATTCTTGAATGCATGATGGTCTAACCTAGAAGAGCTCCTTGTAGGACAGTGAGACTTGAAAAGAGACATGGAGGAAACTTTTATGGATGGTTCCTTGAATTTTCTTCCCTTTTTACTTTTGTGATTGGAAGAAGTCATCTAGCGCACATTGCGTTATAGATTTATCCTTTACATTTGCAACTGACTACGTAAAATTTATGACCGGGTTTACCAGAAGCTTCCAGATCACAGATATTTGACATTCCCACAAGTCCTTAGTTTCATGTTTAGGATTTAATGGTGAACTTGGTTTTGGAAATCTTGATGTACTGCCAAAATTACAAGTATAGTATTGAAATTATAAGAATATTTCTTATTGATAAGCACCGTGAACTGATATATGATATAAATGATATATTTTACATGGGTATAAATATCAAAGACTCTTTTTTTCCTATTATGCATATACATTGATAAACCTGCCCAACAGCCTGAAGATCAGAATATAGCATTTCATAACTAAAAGTTATATAGAATTTGGGGCCAGGAACTAGAAATAGATGTACAATTCTGGGTAGATATGAATTGATGGCTAGCATTTACCTTAAGGTAAAGACTCCTCGTGAGTCTGAAAGCTGAAAACTTGCCTTCATTATATGAACTCCCCTCCCCCCAATCAGATTTGTTTAATAGTAACAAGTTTCACTCATAGTATTTTCAGATTTATAAAACTTTTTCTTACAACAAGGTAGTGCACATATTATCATCCTCACTTTACAGATGTGGAAAACAAGATTAAACTTGTTTAGTGTCTTAGTTACTGAGTATCAGAGCCACGATTCAAATTTAGATCTTGCTGATTCTTAGCTATTCTTTGCTATACGGCATGTATGCTGTTTAGGAGTCATATGGGTAAGTATAGTCATCACTGAATTCAGGAGGATAGACTAGACGATCACTCAACTTTCCTCTAACTCTGAGAACTCAAATTGTTTTTACCTCCTGCTTATCTCATATCTTTGTGACCTGATTACTGTCCATTCTGTGTCATCTCCTCTCTCGACATCCAGTACCTTCATACCTGCTACCTAACATCCTTTTTCTCCAGTTAGCTCCCTTCTTCCTGACATTTTTAATCCAAAAGCTTTTGAAGTCTTGTCTTATTCTCAAGGCCTTATTAACTGGAAGATAGAGTTTTTACAGGCACACTACTGTCACTACCTTGTCCAACATGAAAACTCATGTCAAGTCTTCAAAAGTTAGTCCTGTAGCAACAGAAATCAATTTCCTAGTTTATGAATGAGTTTCTACAATATTTTTCTCTGTGGGGCTGATTTTTCAGGCTGTGGTCATTTTTAATCACAAACTCCTGCTGGGCAGAAAGCATCTGCTTATATACTATTTTGGTTTGAATTTCAAAGGAATATTTAATAGAGACGATTGTATAATGATGAGTCCAGATAGAAGACTTGCATAAAAATTCCTTGAGGAATAGAAGGTGTGATGGAGTATTTGCTGGGGGCAGTCTGCAATTAAATACATCTGCGTACCTCCTACTCCTTTCCTGAACTCGGATCAGACATCATGTATCATTGTAGTACACACATAATTGTGGCATGTATTCCATTAACTAATTCAGGAAATCTTGCTCTATTGAGCTTCCTATGGTGCCTTCTGAAATCCAACATAATGGAAAATCAGCTTGAAATAGTAAACCAATTGGTTGAGGCACTTTCAATGTTTTGATTTTGTGGTTTAAGGAAATGCAAAGATTATACTGGGTTTTGAAAATTTTGTTTTGATGTACTTAAGAATTCAAATATTCAGATATTATTCAGAAAACAGTTGAATCCCTTCGATCTGGTAATTTCTGGAAGTCTTATTAGAGCAGATTTTCTAGGTAATTGGTGGTTATTTCTGATCAAGGTATGTCCAGAAAAACTAAAACCATAAGCATTCTGATAGTTGAAATTCTTATTCTGGCTAAGTGGAGAAAAATGCAGAACTGCCACAAGAATAAGTTGGGATTCCTTAAGCCATTGTTAGAGCTTAGAAATGATATGCATCAATATTAATTAAATTCCTCATATGCAATTCCATAATTCTGTATTGAGTGCCTTCCATGTAGAAGACATACACATTCTTTGATGTGTAGAGACTTTGGAGCTCTGTTCAGGTATTGCAACAGTCAGAAATTCAGAAAAGTGAGGAGAAAAGACAAAGATGAATGAAAGGAAATGAAACAGATCGGAACTATTTTAGTCTTCAATTTAGAGTAGTAGAGAATAAATCCCTGTTTTTCCTATTAATATGTGGAACTCTTCCTGCATATCCAATTTTGGTAGCAGTATATTATTTGAAATATGCATTCTTCACTCATGATCTTGTGTTATCCCAGTTGTTTTGTTCTTAGGCAGCAAAGTAGTACATGTTGAGAGAATGAACACTCTGTAAAAGTATATTTTATACTTGTAATCCAGATTTTAGATGCTTTCTATAATAAACGGGAGGAAGAGTCCTGCCTACATTGTTCAGGTTTCATTTTCTTGGATGAATTTATAAGCTATGTGATCAGAAATTTTGTTTTCTATTTTGAGATACCGTGTACAGAGTGGGTACTCAATATTTGTTCATTGAATGACTGAATTAATGAATGAATGTTGGATAACTATTCGGCCATAGTGTATTCATGTAGTGTGGTGATCACAATGCCTTTAGATATTATGTTGAAGGATTATTTTATTGATTTTTCTCATTATACATGTGTTTACTAAGTAACCAGGCTTATAAGATCACTTTCCTCATATGATTGGTAAAGAAAAACAGATCAAAGCAGGAATTTTTTTTCCCCTTAGGAAAGTCTTTTTCTTCTGAAGCAGATAGGTTACACAGCATCTCCATGCATCTTATTTTTATAATGTATATTGTTTGCTTAATGAATAAATGAATTAGTGATTCTACACAATTTTTATTTTCAGTGCTAAGCCCTACTCATCAAATAGACAAAGGTAAATTCACAGACTCTAATGTTTTAGGCATTCCTTCATTCTAATCATTTTCAAAACTCATCTACTCCCAAAATGATCTTTTTGTCTTATTGTTACTGATTAAAACTTGTACTTTGTGCCTTAGGTTGCAAAATAAGGTCTTATCTTGTCAAGCTGTAGAATCTTTGAGTTTCTATTGGAACCCAGCTTTCCATTTGACTTCTATGAGGAAATGTCATCTCAAAATGTTTATGGAACGTGCCCAGTGTCCCAAAATGAGATAGTGGCAGATCTGCAAATGTGCCCCAGGTCTTTTTAGAGGCAGCTGAGTAGCTAGTAGAGTGTTATACCTGAGTTCAAATTTGGCCTCATATAGTTCTTTGCTCATGTGTCAAATGAGAATAATAATAGCCCCTACTTCCCAGGGTTGTTGTGAGAATCAAATAAAATTATATTTATAAAGTACTTTGTAAACCTGAAGTACAATATAAATTCTTATTTATTATTAATTTGATATCCAACTAGTATTACTTCTTATGAAAGTTAGTAGTAGGATTTAGAAGTATTTATGCCAGAAGTTGATTTCTTATGTTTCCTTGATTTAAAAAATATAATTTTGTGTATTGAAACAAAACAACCTTTTAAAAATTTGATTACCATTTAAATTTTTTTTAAAGTCTGATGAGAAGCCCTGAGAAGTAAAATGATTTGTCCAAGGTTACATAGCTAGTTCATGGCAGAAGAGGTATTTTAAACCCAAGCCTCCTGACACTTAGCTCAGTTCTTTCCCTGTAACACCATGCTCTCTCAGGAAAGGAAAAGGCCACTGACATAAAATCATGCAACTCTGCCCGAAAAAAAATGGCACCTCAGTTACTATGTGAAAAATATTAAACTGCTTTTTGTAATGTTTATTACTAACTTGGGTAGTGGTTTCAACCAATCAGAAATTTATATGACATATTAAACAGTTGTCATATTGCTTACTAATTAACATAAACTACATGTTAAAATATACTTAATATCTACAATTCATTCCTTTTCCTAATAATTGTTCAATTGTATAATATAAACCATAATGAAAAATGGCCCTATCAGCATTAAAAAAAAAAGGCATCCAAGGATTCAACACCCTATTTCCTACAAATGGACTAGGAAGTTAGATTAGTTTTGAAGTAATAGAATATGGAATCAATTGAAATCATAAGCTGTGCTTTTATGTCTGTTGAGAGTCAACATTATTGAATAAATATTGGTATTTAAAATAAGATGAATATCCCAAGAGGCTGTGTGACTCAATAGAAGAAGCACAAACTTTATAGTCAATAGACCATCTCTTTCACTAACTCTGTCACCTCAAGGAAGTCATTTAACTTTGTTGGGCTTTAATTTCCTCATCTGTAAAATAAAGGGGTTCCAACTCTACATCCATGATTGACTTGATCTTTTAATTTGACCAATGCACTTTTTTTTTCATTTTGACCATGGACTATTTTATATATAAATGTCTATCCCTGTCCCCATCTCTGCCATCTTTTCCTCTCCCTCCATTTTGTACACAGTAGACATTGAATGTAAAGTGAATAACTGGGAAGCTTGGTATATCTGGTTGCTAAGGTATTGCTGAAGTGAGGGATATGTTTTACAAGGCCTTGCCTCTCATGGCTCACATTTATGAATCATTTTGGTTGGAGTCATTTTGCCTTTTACCCATGTTTGGATCGGGTGATGTGCATTGTCTTTATTTTTGGCAAAGTCAGTGTCCCCTGGCCAGGAAGTGACTGTACCCCTACTTGTGTCATTTCCCAGCTAAACAAGCCTTGTTTATTACCAGCTTCTTTGTTAAGGACGAAACACAAAAGCCTGATTCTGGTGTGCCCATCCCTGACTCATGTGTCCAACAGACTTTTTGTGGCTGACTGACTGGCAATTTTTCCGTAAGTGGGAAGGCCAGTCTCATAAAATGTTGCATAATCTACCCCATTCCTTGAACGTCAACAAGAGCCACATGATGCCTAATGTACCAGAAAACAAAATCTACATTTTTGCTAAGGAAGCCTCTTATCTGGTTGATGTAAGACAATTTCCAGAGTGCAGAAACTAAGCTTCCTGGCAAGCTTCAGGGTCCCTTCAAGGTAGCTTTCTGACCATCTATCTTTAAGTCTCTCCATCTCCCTCCTTTTCTCTCTCTGTCTCAATTTCCATTTCTGTCTCTGTCTAGCTGCCTCTCTACCTAACTGTTTCTCTCAGGCTACATTACTTTCTGTCTTTGGTGCAAGTAAACCTCATCTTAGTGGTTTCTCTCTTCACTTGAGAGGGGTTGCCAGGGCATTTAAAAATGAATACAAGATCCTGAAAGGTTTGATGACTTCATTGGAGAAAGCTATTGGCTTGACAATCCAGAGTACTGTAACTCACTTAAAACTGAAGTATAATGTTTTAGGAGGAGTGATTTGATAAATATTGGCTCAAGCTAATTGGATTTTCAATGGCCAAATTACTGCATTTTCTCATTACTTAGCCTCTGTAAGGCTATCATGTTGTAATGGAAAATGTTCTTTCCTGTAATGTTAAATTCAAAAGCTGAACCGAAGTTGAGTGGGCTGATGCTGTTTCAGATTACTTAAAGGGGGATGTAGGGGGGAGGGAGAGTAACTGCTTCTGTGGATTATTTCAACCTCTGATTGGTCCCCAAGTGAATTCACAAGAAGCAGGGGGCACATTTCCATTGCCTTTGGAAGAGGGCATGAAGAGTGGGAATTGAAAAGAAAACCAAAACCCAGGTCCTGGCTATGGCATATATTTCTTTTATTTGAGAATCAGTCTGGGGAAATCCTTACGTGTAATTCAGAGACAATCTAATATGTTTTTAAACCTCGTGGTAGATGTATCGGTCAGATAACCTATAAATCAAACCTAACTTCTAGCTTAATGACCATAAGACCTCATGACCATAATCATGAAAGCATTTGTTATTATAATACTGTTTGAAGGAAATAAAGTTGTTCCCTTGGGGGGGATGCTTTGTAAGCTCTTTAATCTTGTTTGACTTAGCCTATCTTCACTCACACACACACACACACACACACACACACACACACACACACACACACACTCACTACCACCACCACCACCAACACCAAAACCAAACTCTTTCTAAAATCAGGGTTCTTATCAGAAACAGTTCATATTGGGAATTGATGTCCTCAACTTTAATTCAGAAATTCAGTTTGTCACCATTGAGGCAATGTAGCACTGTTTGGAGAATAGTGCCTCCTTAAAAAACATTTACTAAGGTACACGACCATATGTGCCTGAGGGGTGATAAAGATGCCCAACAGCTTCTTGCTCATTAATACTGAAATATTTATATGAGCAGTAATAATAACAGCATATTTTAGAGTCTGTGTGGTATGAAATTGAGCACTGATGCAATTAGATAATATTGACAGTCCCTATTGTAATTATGTAAATAACACCAAGATCATCTAGCTCTCTTTTAACTTCATCATTTCTGCATGTGTAGAGTGTGAGAGCTGGAGAAATGAGTAAATGCTGGGCACTGGTGTTTAACCATTTATTTCTATGACAGAGAGTAGCCTGAAGCAATGGTTCCTTTGGGTGATTTGCTCCTTCAAATCACCAAGTTTGGTTGGGCTGTGCATGGAAGGGAGGCAGGTATGTGTTAATTTTGACAAAAGGGTAGAGATAAATAACCAAGACATCAGGGTTTGGCCACTCCAAACCCAATATTTCTATCTCAAGTCTTACCATTTCAATGCTTTGCATTAGGTTTCTGTTTAATTAATGCCAGTGTCTTTTTGTTATCTTTTGAATAGATAATTTAAAATTGTTCTCCATAGGGACATTCTCTGTGTCTAGCTGCCTATCAATCTTTCTATCTCAATGCAGAAGTATTTGATTAGTGTATTTAAAGTAATAAAGATGTCAACAGTAGTGTCACTTTGATTGATGCTAATTATAAGTCTTTAATGGTTCCTCTGGCATGGCCACTCGCCTTGCAGATCGGGATTTTATGGTTAAAATAATGCCCTGCTGTCCAAAGGCTTAGCCATAAATTTTGGTCTATCTCTCTTTAATGAGTCTGCATGCAGTGGTATAATCCCAATAACATACATTATCTTTGTTAAAAGCAGGCAGTGACTTTCATAGGAGTGATAAATGGACTTATAAGGGGCTAGCAAAATTCTTATTGGTATCTCACCCGAGGTGATGATGATTATGTTTCCCATGCAGGAGAATCAACAGAAACATGAAATGGGATATTTTAAAATAATTGAAGATTTTCCTGCAGCCCCCTGTTTAGCACATTAATGTTGTAAATGAGGATGAGGCAGTAATAGCAAAAGGTTTCTTACTCAGAGCTACACAGTATTTGACTGTCAAATCTACGAAATCAACTGGAAGTTAAATTATACAAAGACTCTTTTTTTAAATAAAACATAAATGATCTTGTTAAATAGAATTGATTAGTATTACTTTTTTTAATCTGTTTATTGAAGTGTCTATCTGCATTGGAATTTTCATGCCAGATTAGTATTAGACTGTTTGCTTCTCTTCATCCCATTTTGCCATACTAATATATGTTCAGAAATCTTTAATCTCTTTTCTCATGCCCAGAAGTAGAATTTTAGAGCTTGTGTGCAAAGCAATATACAGACATTTATGGGACTTCAGAGATAATGTGGATTTGCATATATATTATATACACACATGCATACATAGTAATACATCTGTGAAGTGCTATGTCTTGTATAAGAGAACACTAACATAAATAAAAAGCATGTGTTCCTGTCCTGTATGAGCACTTCACTGGTGTTAGTCAAGGAAGAAAAGATTTTTTTGAAGATGCAAATTTTTAGACTGTATTCTAGAACTAGTATTCATGTGCACCTGTCTTTTCCCATGTTTGATTTTTCTAAATTCTGTGCATATAAATTAAACTAAGTGGAATTTTAATTAAGGCAGTCTCTAGAACACCAAAGATATTCAAAACATTTATACCTCACTGCATTCCATTTTAATATTTATTCCTCATAGTTATATTCTATAATACTATTTAGTTATCTTTGACCAATTTCATATAGACAAGCCTCCATTACATTTTTTGTAAATTCATTTAAAGGGTATTCTGACCAAAGAACCAACTCCCTATTCCCAAAGAAGGAAAACCTGAATTTGCATTAATTAATGAGACCGATTATGCTTAAATGGTATCCCCATTTCAAGGCAAGTGACAGACTTCAGTTAACCAACATCTGAAGAATATATTTTTGATAGTGACACTTTCCCAGCAGTTTCCTAAAAGAATTGAACTGGCAATATGTCATGAGCCACCAAGTACATTTTGGATTGTACATCTGAAGGGTTAATTCTTGCTATCTGCCATCTTCTGACCAAAATTATTTGTAAAGTTCACTTGTGTAATGAATAAACTTGTCCTCCTTTACCACAAAATCTAATCTTTTCCCCTAAAAACTTCCTATGTCCCCTCTAATTTGCTAAAAAAAGTTTAAGATAATTTCTTACAACCTGTTTTGTGTGCTGTATGTTTACTTTTCCGTAGGCATGTAGATAATGCTTTATCATTCAGCTTATAGTAGTTGCTAAATCAATGCTCAAGTCATTGCCATGTTAATAGCATAGAACAGGGGTTCTCTTTTTTTTGTTAAATTTATTTATTTATTTATTATTAGTTTTCAACATTCACTTTTATAAGATTTTGAGTTCTAAAATTTCCCCCCTTACTGCCCCCCTCCCCCCCAAGATGGCATGAAATCTGATATAGGTTATACATGTGCAAACATATTAAACGTATTTCTACATTAGTCATGTTGTGAAAGAAGAATCAGCACAAAAGGGAAAAACCACAAGAAAGAAAAAAAATAAATACTATGCTCCAATCTGCATTCAGAATCCATAGTAGAACAGGGGTTCTTAATCTGGGGTCATAGACAGATTACAGAGGATCCATGAACTTGGGTGGGAAAATCAAATCTTTATTTCTATATAACTGGTTTTCTTTATAATCCTATATATTTTATTTGATGCATTTTAAAAACACTATTCTGAGATGAGATCTTTGGGCTTCGCCAGACTCCCAGAGGGATCCATGATACAAAAATGGTCAAGAACCCCTAGTATAAGCTAACAACATTTTCATAGGATCGTAGATTCGAAGAGACCTTGGAGGCCATCTATTTCAGCCCCTTCATTTTACAGTCACATGTAGAATCTTTCCCTTCAGAACATTTGGTGAGTTTGTCTAACTTCGGGTGACCTAGAAATGGGTATCAGAAAGATTGGGTTGGGGACAAGTCACAGCAACTGAGATGGTGTTGATTATGATAGGTAGTTGACATAGTACCTTAGGAGATCACAAGAGATAGTGTATGTAGTGGGGAGGAAAAAATGCTCCTCAGCCTTTTTGCTCCATTACTCCCATAACGGGCTAACATCATTAATGTGAGTAGAAAGAATGACTAAGAGCATTGTCTGCCTTCAGTGTGGAGTATCACTGACCACCATTACAGCTGAGGCTCCTAACAGTGAGCTAGGTCTGGTCCTACTCACTGAAAAGCAAACTCTGTGACCAGAGAAGGTATTAGCGATGTTCCTTATTCTGTCACAATTTGATTATTTTCCATTGTTGTTTCTGATAAATTAGCGTTGGCTCATGTGTTCAACATGAATTTAAAAAAATTTAAAAAGCCCCAAGGCTTCTGTTTAAAAATGCAGGTTAATTCTCAGAGGCTTTCACAAGCATTTCTGCAGTATGCTACTAATTAAGATAAGGTTATCATTTTAAGTTATAGCAGGAATGCAATTAGAGCTTCTAGTGAGAACTGTAGCAATCAATTTTATACAAATTATTCAGCCTCAGTAAGGTAGAATGCAGTTTTAATAGGACAAGTGAACATACTGTGGTTTATTAAGTATAATGTGGATTCAAATTACACCTGAACAAGGCATCTGCAACCCATCATGTAGCTAGACTCAATGTGTATCCATTTCTAAAGGCTTTCATTAGAAAATATTTTAATCACATCTTCTGTTTTTAGTTGTTCAGTGACAGTTATCATTTTTTTTATTTGAAAGAGATTTTGTTGTTGTTAGGCTTGCATGTTTTTAGGAAATGGGAAATCCATCTGCAGAATTCATGGCATGGATTTACTAACACATTTATATGGTTCTGTGAAATAATGGGAAATGACAGGTCATGAAGAAGATGGTGTGGTAGTATGAAGACATATTACCTCTCTATTCACAAAAAACAAAAACAAAAACAAAAAAGCTATGTAGCCAATTGGGAAAGTATTTTAACTAATTTTTCAGTGTTGGCCAATTCTCCTAAAGAACATTAGATGTTGGATGAGTAATGCTTCCTGCTTGCCAACTGTCAATGGTTATTTATTCAGGAGCAGCTAGATGGCACAGTGGATAGAGGTCCAGCCTCGAAGTCAGGAGGACTTGAGTTCAAATCCAGCCTCAGACATGTGACACTTACTAGCTGTGTGACTCTAGGCAAGTCACTTAACCCTGATTGCCTCACCAAAAGGCAAAAAAAAAATTATTTATTCATTCAAGGAACATATATTCACCAACAATGTACTAAGATATTTTCTCTGGACAAGTCCACTGAGTTAATCTTCTATGGATTTTAATATTCAGGTAGAAGAAATTTATTGATGAGAAGCAATGTGTCTGGGAACTAGGAAAGTTAGGTTTTAGTACTAACCCTGCCATTAATGAAACTGTTGGTTTAAGCGGGGCATATCATATGATATCTCTGGGTCTCAGTTTCTCATTTCTCAAATGAAGCAGCCAGAGAGCTTTAAGAGCATTTTACTAGGGGTGCCAAGAGTCAGATTTGACTATCCACTTGGACACTGAATAGCTGTGTGATCTTGGGCAAAATGCTTCACATCTCTGGGGCTGTCATTTTGTGAAACAAAGACAGTGATATAGATGATCTCAAAGTTCTTCCTTTTCTGTCAATCTCTCAATCTCTATAATGGATCTTTAAGCCTTTTAAAAGCTATATTGTAAATCCAGCAATGATTTCTACCATGCTGTCCTTGGAATTTTCTAAGATATCCTAGAAGGAGGGGTAAAGCTTGTGTTAAGGTCCTCTACTGCACCCCATTCAAGCCCTTAATAATAAGAATAGCACTCTCTCATGTGGTACTTGGAGATTTGAGATTTCCAGGAAATATAAAGTAGTTCTTCCTCATAAGAAGACTGCAGTGAGATGATCTTTCAAGTCCCTCTTAGCTCTAACATTCTATGATTCTCTACATTAGTATAGAATGCTGCTTGCCTCTTTTATTTTTTTTTTTTAAGAAAAGAAAACAAAACCTTTATTGTGGTACATTCATAAGCCCTCAGCATAAAGAAAGGTGAAGGCTACATTAAAGGCAGGGCATGGGATTTTTAAAATATCATTCTGTTTTCTCTGGTTTTGCCTCTTATATATTGGAGCATTACGAAAGTTGGTAAGTGATTTCACTTTCTATGGAAGTCCTTGGAGATAAGTGCTTAGTGAGGACAATGTAGTGAAATAAATGAAATACTTTTAACTACTTAGCTGATATTCCAGAAAGTTGTTGAAAGCTTAAAATAACCTCTCCTCCCTCCTCAGATACCTTTCTTCCTTGTGGTTTAATATGTAAAGTGCCCGTAAATATGTAAGCAGCTAGCTAAGAAAGGACAAAGACTGTGGATGTCTGAAAAACCCCAATGTTCCCTGAAAACTGCGTGGAATTATGGACACTCTTCAGATTGCTATATCTATAAGGTTTTAGCACTTATTTTAAGAATAGGTGTTATATTTATGCTTTATATAGCTCCCCCTTTTTTCTATTTTGTGCTCTTTCGATCGTGGATTATGCCTAGAACAGAGTCCAAGTGGAAGAAAGATTCTTATATATGGCAAGGACCACCAGATGCTTCTGATTGGGGTTGATATCAGCTGGCTTAAGTAAGCCCCAGCACATTGCAAACCCTACTAAATGAGAGCCATAATTACTCAGAAGAGTTTAGATTGCGAGAAAAAAATCAAATGAGTGAAGAATGTTTGTTGTCCATAAGATGATCTATAGTTGAAAGGACAATCCATAGAGCTGGTGCATCAGTACCTGCACCATATATCAACATAGCAGAGAGAAAGCAACATGGGTTCAGAATTGAATAGGATGAAGGAAGTGTAATGCATTGCATTTAGGGAATTGTGAATTGCCGTCAATGACCTCTAGCTTCATCCCAAAGCAAACAAACAAATCTTTTTAACACAAATATTCTTTTAGTGATATTGATGGCTCAAATAATGTGTAACTTAACCAAAGCCATATACCATAATCTTGGAAGAATTAAAATTGGTTACTAAAAAGACACATACTGGGAATGAATAGGTTATAGCATATTCCTAATGAAGGAATGAATTCAAAGAGTAGCATAAAAGATCTCATTGAAGAGCTATAGAACCAGAAAAGGAGTTGGGCTGGGGGATACCAGATGAACAGAAGATGTGCTCATTGGCAGTCATTTGGATGTATTTCCTGTGAAATATTCAGGAGAACATAGGTAGGAAGTATCCAGTGAGACAGGATGTCTCACTGGCTGAAGGGACATGGATATTTCCTGATTTGCACTATTGGAAGGAATATCCCCTTAGATGAGGTCACACATTCAACAGAGTACTAACATATTTTAATGAACAAGGATTTTATTACTTGGATTTCTCCAGGACAACCTATATTGCTTCAAACTTCCATGTTGGTATTTCATTTTTCTCATCCTCCTAAATAGTTTTGAGAAATCATTAGGCTGAAAATCAGTAAGCCATAGAATCTTGATATGTGAACTAGCCCTTATTTAGCCACATTCCCTTCTGATCCTCTAGTAATCCATAACACTGCATTCCTTTCCATGTCAGCAGGCAAAGTGATACCTTCGCTTAGAATTCTTTTACAAATTCCCATGAAAACCCAAATAAGAAAATAGAAAAAGAAGAATCATTAATGTCTATTTAAAGCTCACTGCTTAATTGTTGTCAGGTCCAGGTTAATTTCTTTAAGTCCTGAGAATGTGTGTGAGTACTTATTTTTATGATGGCCTTAAAGTTGATAAATGCAAAAGTAGGGAAATGCACCTTTGTACCATCTCTTCTAGGGACTTAAATAGTTTCCCTTTTCTCTTTGGACTCTACATTTTCTTTCACTATTTCAGCACCTTGGTCTTGAGCACAGAGAATAAACATCTATATCACACTTCTTTTGTCTGCTAAAGTATCTTATTGTGAAAAATACAAATTAAAATTCTTTTGTAATACCTTGTAGCCAACAACTCAGGCTTGCCATGGGCCTAGTCTTTAGTATCTTGGAGACTGATCTGACTTGTAATGTTAGCTTTGGCTATCCTAATGGTTCTTTATTTTCCGAAAGAAATAAGCTCATGGTTTATTTTTTTTCTCTTTTTTTCTTTTCTTTTTTTGTTTGTTTTTTTTGTCTGAAAGACAGAGTTTGGTAGGTGAGGGTTTTGCAAATTTGAAATAGTTCTTAATTCTCTTAATTTATCTTGGAACATAGGGGCTTCTTAAGAAATCATGCACATTTTCATGAAATTTATATGTATCCCTTATAGCAGATTGTACAGTGAATAGAGCACTAGGTCTGAAGGCAGGAAGACCTGAATTCAAATCTTGTCTTAGACACATACTACCCATTTGACCCTGGACAAGTCACTTAGCCTTTTCATATTCTATCCCTTATAGCAGTCCTGGGAAATTAAAGTTTGGTGCCATAAGCCTATTCTATGCACATTCACTCTAGGGCAAAAAAGTATCTGAATTTTGGTCTAAAATTCTTCTCTAGGTCAGTTTTCTGAAGAACCATTAGCTCTTCTCGCATGACTTTTTTTTTTTACATTAATCTTACCTACTTTAACAATATAAAAGAGACCATTTTCTAGGTTTTGTGCTGTGTCTATAGAATTGAACTCCAAGGCTACAACTACTCTTGATTTTTTCAGGGTGGTAACTACTTTCATTGGTGCAGAACAGAAGTTCTCTATGACTTGGAACGTAATCTTTGATTGTTGCTATGGCCCAAAGATTTAGCACTGCAGCCATCTGGTAAAGAATATCCAGAAATATAATGACACTGATCCTTGGCCAATAGATAGAGTCTATATAGTCTGACTTTCCAGTTTGGTAGGATGGGATGGAGCTTGGGCATAATCTTCTGGAAGCCAGCTCCTCCCTGATGCCCAAATTGGCCATCATAGGAGCACATTAGTGGACAAAGGAGATGGAATGGTTTAATTAAATTAATACTGAGTACCAATAAGTTCCCTGATATTATATTAAGGGCCATTGCAGAGGTACTGAATTATTTACTCTAGAGTTCTTTCAGGACAAAGAGGAAGCCCTTATGTTTGTCAGGGATTAGTGGTGATTAGAAGGAGTAAGTTGGAGTGTGAGGAAGTCGGCAAGCTTGGAGGAGAAGGGATCTGGCAGCCTAGGCTAAATAAAAAAACCCAAATTCACTCAATCAACAGAGTAAACAAAGGCAGATGCAGAATTTCACCAAAGAGGACAGTGAATCAAAAGGTTAGCCAGGAAAACACAGTGCAAGTTTAAGAGCATTGAATCAAAAGCCCCAAAAGACAGAATGTACCCCCACAGAGAAAGATCCAGAAAACAATGCAGAGTGATAAGTGTGGCACTTTGTGATGTTCGTTACTTATTTTAGGCAATAGATCAATCAGAGTCGGCCTTATTTTATGGTAGTGACCCAAGGAAACATGCTAGTTGAGTTCTTCCCAATTTTCCCTTCCTTTTCCTCCCACCAAAGTATACTCAAAGCAACAGAGCTGAGGATAATATCCTATCCAGTGCTTAGCACAGTGCCTGGCACACAGTAGGCACTTGATAAATGCTTGTTGACTTGACTTGAAAAATGCAACTGATTAGTTTTGTTTCTGAAATAATCATATAGACAGTGATTTCAAATCATTTACTTAGATTTCCATTTGTCCCATCACCATGGCAAACGATCATAAGGTGAAGAGCTGTGAGGGAAATTAGAGATCATTCTGTAGAGATGAGGGAAGTTTAAGTGTAAGAAAGATGAAGTGATTTATCCTAGGTCACATATCTAATAAGTCCTAGGGCTAGGAGTCATACCAAACAACTCTAACTCCAAATTTAGTATTATTTCTATATGGTTTGAGCCAAGAGCTGAGTTAGTCAAGAGGCCACCATAGCTGGCAAGGTTAGTTCCTCAAATGGAGGTTCTAAAGAAAAACTCACCCAGTCAGAAGAAAGAGGCCACAGGAGTGGAAGCAGTTCTAGTGTCAGAAGGGTACTGGGACAGAGGTGGAAAAGTAATCTGGAGAGAGTCAGGATCTGAGCTGGGGTAGATGAAAGAGATATAGAATAAATACAGTTTTTGCCTTGAAACACCTGAAAACCTGGCATCAATCAATCAATATCATTGATTAAATACTTGTTAGGCACCAAGCAGTGGTAAGTACATTGGGAGCTATGCATAATGTAGATACTTATCATGGGGGTGGTCTAGTTCAGGTGTTTCATCATTTTTTTCCCTTTCTTAGATTTTTTAAGATGAGATTGGCTCTGCATTTTACTATATGTTACTTGGTGTGGCTCTTAAGCATTCCCTTAGGCTGATGGCTCAGAATCTCTGAATAATTGCTGCATTAGGAATGTATAGACTTAGAAATGTAAAAATAAAAATCAAATAGCCTTATCACAGAATCAGACCTTACCAGAAAATTTCTCCCCACACACCCAATACCAATCAGATGGACATCAAGTGAAGTTATTATACACAAAGTGCTCAGTGTATAGGATACACAGACATAACACTACTTCTCTGGCTACCTTCCCTTGTGAGTGTTAGTCTGGGCCACCACACCCAGAAAAGACATTCAGAGATGTATCCAAATAAGGAAAAATTCCCCAGGAATCCAGACAGTGCAATCCTATTTTCCCCTATTGCTGAAGGCTTACCTGGGTCTGACCCATGCTCCATATGCAATCAGGTCTACCTAAAGGCAAGATTAGTGGCTAGTCTAATTATCTACTAGCAATGGTCACTACCCTTCGTCCTTAAATATCTTAGCAGAAAGTGCCTCTATATACCACTACTGGGACAGTGGTGCAATTGCTTGTGACATATATTGCCTGATCTCCATAGCTCCATAGAACTTCTCAATTACAATTCTAGCACAGTTTCAGAAAAGAGCAATGTGACCTGGCATAGAACAGAAGTTACCTAGTCCACATAGTAATCTCCTGTCATCATAAAGAATAGCACTTAAATTCCATGATACCTAGGTATGGGACAGGTTCCCATCCATAATATAGATAATAACATACATCGTAGACCTTTTGCGAAAGGCCCTTCTTCATGAAGGGATTTCAGAACAGTAGATAAGGGATTAGCTATGTGATTCCCAAATATCATTCCTTCCTAGGAGCTCTCAAAATACTTTGTATTTCTCCCATGCATCTATCACATTCCATTTTCTTTTATATTCATTTGTCATGTGTCTTTTGTCTTTTGCCAAATTGTAACTTCTTTGAAAGCAGTAATTGTTCTTTAAAAACAAACAAACAAAATAACAAAACTTTGTATCCTTCCCCAAGAAACAACACATGGTAGTTGCTTAATAAATATTGTGGAGTTCAATTTGTTGCTCAACAATTCCATATGGCATGATATTGTGAGAAAAAGGATTTAGCAGGAAAAAGGTCTTATCACAACTTATACCTTCCTGATGAGACTGCAGCTTAAACTACATTTTCCACGTGAAGGAAATAACTCTTTGAGGATAGTGGTGAGAGATTGAATGTAGAGAAAGAACCAAAAGAGAAATGCAATGGGCCTGCATTGTCTCTGAGGGTAATGTAAATTTGATTCAAATTTTGTATATTCCTTGGAGCAGAATCTCCCTCTTGCCAAAACCCCAAACCAAGTTAAATTTTAGGGTTTGTGGTTTCAGTGAGTTTTGCAAGTATCTTTGGCATAATTCATAGAATGACATTGTTTTACTTATTAACTCTGGTTTGGTTTCACAAATACCTATTTCCTTACTTCTTTATTTCTTTGAAAAGTACTCTGTCTCCTCACCTACCCACCCCAACCCTTTGCTGTACTTTGCTGTACTGTTGAAAATGTTTGCATCTAGGAGTTTATTTGGGAAAGGTTCGTATTTTCTCCTTTCAAATTATTTTCAGCTCAAGAGAACGTGCAGAGTTTCATTATATGCCTGAAATAGCTAGAATATTTACATTTTCCCAAGTATTTTAATAAATTCAGCAGTATATTCTGTATTTGTAAGTTTTTTTAAGCCAGCAACACTGCGGCAGAGATTTTTTTTTTGTTAATAGACCAAAGACATATTAATGTTTTTTGCATGCCTGTTGCATCACCTTTGTGCATTTATGTGTGTATGTGTAATGTATCTTAAGGCCACATAGCTTAAGGCTATAAATCCAATCAGGCATTTTCAGTAGTCAATCAGTTTTTGTTTAGGAAGTGCAGGCTATATAAGATTATACAGATTATTGATGAAGAACCCATTGAAATGAGTAGCCACCTTATCATTCCTCCAATGACTATAAGAAGTGGAGCCTTTATCTGGAAATCCTGAATGCCTCTGTCTTTGTTGGGGACCTGTGACCCAATCACTTTGCCTCAGAACACGGGTCTTTTTCTTGGCTGTGTAAAGCCAAAAGTTTCATTGACATTTCAGAAATGTCTTGAATAGCTTTCTACTCACTCTTCTTTGACGTGTTCACAAATTGACCCAATTTCAAAATCAGTGCTGTTTTAACAAAGTCTGTTTATCATCAAGACTTTAGTGTCAGGTGTTTTAGGTTGTGTATTGATGTTATTACAGAATCTTTAATGTTACCTTCCCAAGGTGAATTTTCCTAGAGCATATTCAAAAAGTCATCTTATCATTATTTATATATACACAGGGATTTCCCATACTGTTATTTAAAAAATATTGGTGATTGGTTAAATTTACTTCTTAAGATTATTTAAAAAGGTAAAAAGGTTATAACATTATAGGTTGTATCTACTTTGGAAGTAGAAGAAGAAAACAGGCAATGTTGATGAACTGGCACAAACTCAAAGGCAGTGTCTTTGAGACCAGAAATCCAGACTATGAGTCTATAGGATGACATTAAAAATTTACTATGATTCATTTTTGTTGTTCTGAGTATGAAGTTCTTTTCTCTAATTATAGTTCTATTATCCTTGACAGATTATCTACCACTGGTTTCCTTAATCTCCCTTTGAATTGAGTTATTCTCAATAATATTGGGCATTATGATGACATTATTCCAGTGGCTGTCCGCTGTGATCTGTAGACTGGGAGCTTTACATGAAACAGTTCCTTCTTCCATCTCTTCATTTTTCTTATTACCCAGAATTTGCAAGGACCTTGCTTTTTTTTTTGTCTTCAAATTTTTCTTATCCTGTCAGAGATGTGAATCTATATCTAGTCTTTTAAATTGCTGAGATACATTTGATTTCTCATTTGCTTCTTAATGAAATTATTTTTTCTCAGATTGTTTTTAGACCTCATTTTCACTTCTAACTTTTTTAGTGCAAAAAGTTCAGTTTTATTCACTGGGTTCAATGAAGCGATCCAGGACCTCCATCTTTACCCCATTCAGAGACAAGATTCTTTTGTAAGTGATTTGGTCTCTTTCTGGTTGTAAGGATCATCAGTGGATACTGGGCAGTAGTAGACAGAAAACAAACAAACAAACAAAAAACACGGATGAAAGTGGATAGTCTCTTTCTGCATCAGAATTTCACCAATCATTCTCAGTGTCAGTCAGTCAATCAATCTTTTTAAGTGTCCACTATGTGCCAGGCACCTTGTTAGGCACTAGGGATTCAAAGAATGGGCAAAGACAGTTCCTGACCCCAAGGAGCTCACAGCTCCTGTTGCCGCTCTTTCTGACTCTGACCACTGCTAGATTATTGCTCCTTGTCACTTATACTGACCTTCCCGTACTCGACTATTTGTCTACCTCCAGAAGGCTTGTTTTAACTCTTCTCTTAAGATAACTTTGGTTCTGGTCCCTTCCTTTTTTATCCCTAGCATGTTGCCACCTAAGCCCCAAGGAGGCAGATTCCTTCAGCTAATCTCTTTCCTTTCTCTAGGTACAGGTTTAGTGGCATGCACCAACTTGTCATCATTTGTTACCTACTTTAATTTTGTTTAAAACTCTCTTGGTTATTAATAAATGTTAATTGAATAGCTCTCGCTGGGTTAAACATGGGAGCATAAAATTTTAATAGTCTGTTCTTTATGCTTCCCATTCTCATTGTTATATATTAAACTGATGTAGACTCAAGATATTACTTGTTTGGTTTTTTATGTATTCTTTTTGGAATAATAGGGATGGGGGAATAAAGTTGTTTGTTCCTCAAAATAGAATAACATGTTCTATAAATATAGCAAGATAAAAATCAGAGTAAATTCTTTATTGCTGGTTATATCACCTGTTACTAGCATCTCTTCTATGGTATGATTGTAAAGTAATGAAGCATGCTTACTCAGACATACTACAACTTAAACATAGGTAAGTGTTTTGGGGGCAGCTCGATGGCACAATGGATAGAGTGCTCAGCCTGGAGTCAGGAAGACCTGAACTCAAACCCAGCCTCAGACACTTACTAGCTGTGAGACTCAGGGCAAGTTGCTTAACCCTGTTTCCTTCAGTTCCTCATCTATAAAATGAGCTGGAGAAGGAAATGGTAAACCACTCCACTATCTTGGCCAAGAAAACCCCAAATAGGGTCACGAAGAGATGGACATGACTAGAACAACAAACAAAAAGTGTTTTGCTCCAGAATAGTCAGCTTTTGAAGCTAGCATTTATTCTAAAGATACAAACTACCATTGCTTGAGATACCTTTTAACTTCTTTTATTTTTTGCAAATATCTTGAGAGTTTATAGCCTATTTATTAAACTATATTCAGTGATGACCTATCTGTACCTTCTGTGTGTGGGGTCCAGGTGGTTAAACTGCCAGAAGTTATTCAAGGCAAAATATTGTGTATTATTAAAGAAACAAGCACATTTCAACGTGCCCTTTGAGCAGGAGTACAGTCACAGTGAAGAGGCATGGTCTAGTGACAAGAATGCTGGAGTCAGAAGACAATAGATTCAAGTCTTAGCTTTTCCAAATTACTTCCTGTATGCCTTGAAGCAAGACCTTTCAACATTCCAAGCCAGTTTTCTCATTTCTAAAATAGGGGTTCCGATATGAGCCTTGGCTATATCAAAAGGTTTTTTTGGGTGGGGAGGGTCAAATGAGTCACGTCATGTGAAAGCACCATGTAAGCTTGTAAAATATCATCCAAGTGCAGGATCATTTTGTCATTATCATTCATGGAATCTCTCAAGGGCTTCAGAATCTCAGCAAAATGAATACGCCTGATTGACTTTTTGACACTCTGGGAAGAATTCTGCAGCAACACCATTGATGTCAAAGAAACAGTTCAGCATTTTTGTTACTTGTGACTTTTGACATAAAATCATCAGTCTCAGGGGTGTTAGAAGTTTCCACAAGAAAATTAATCCCATTACTTTATAGTCATCATACCTGTACACTTAAGTATGTGACTTTGATGGGTTCAAGTACCAACTGACTTAAGGAATTTTACTTACATGGTGTGAAGCTAAGCCAGAAAAGAATTTGGAGAAAAAGTTTCCCTTCCACCACCCTCCATTTTTTGTTTTTGGTAATTTACTTTCTGCTTACCCCAAGTGGAGGCCTGGCCTGCTGCTTCTCCTCACCCCATATCTGGAGGAATTCTTTAGCTTGTTTTGATCAGTTGTGTCCAATTCTTCATGACCCTATTTGGTATTTTCTTGGCAAAGATATTGGAGTGATTTGCCATTTTCTTCTCCAGCTTATTTTACAGATTGGAAAATTGAGGATTTAATGTCTTGCCCAGGGTCACCCAGCTTGTAAGTGTCTGAGGCCAGATTTAAACTCAGGAGATCTAGTCTTTCTGAATCCAGGCTGGACACTCTATCCACTGCAGCACCTAGCTGCCCTGATTCTCTAGCTACTCTTCCCTTAATCACTGCTATGAGATTAGAGTTCTCAGTTAAGCACTATTAACATTGGCAGATTTGGGGTGTAGATGAGGAGAGTGTAGGAGGCCAGAGATAATCTATAGTTATTACCTCCCTACTCCCTTTGTCTCTGGAGATTTAATCAGCCACAATCAGTTACATCAATTAACTAGGATTTTTTTTTCAGCCTGGAGGCAATCAAAAGACCCCTTAGGTTCACTTGGTTCCTTCCTCTACTGCTTTTGTGGAGCTTTTATAAAATGAGCATTTAAGAGCACAATCACAATTACTCAGATCCCCTAGTTAGGAAAATTCCTAACATCCAAGGCAGAGGTTTGGCTCTTTGCCTTAATTTAAATTTAGGTTTAGATTTAACTAACTCCTGGCTTCTTTATGGTTGAGGCAAAATTCAGGCTGCTAGAAACATTTGGGTAAAAAAGCAAAAAAAAATATAGTATAGTATTGGTTAATAGACTGGAACCAGGAGAAGAAATTGGGGAATGAAATGACTTGGTTTTTGAAACTTCCCTCAGTCCTCGAAGATGTGAATACTTCAGCTCAAGTCAACTGCCCTGAGAGGCCTGTCAGGCTGATGGCTTTTCTCAGTCTCTCTCTTCTTTGCCATAACTTGGCCCTACTCTCTATCTGTCTCTCTTTCCCTCTTCTCTTTCTTCCTCTTTTCATTTCTTTTCTCCATATCCCTTTCTGTAAAGATTTAAAACTACTGCAGTAGTAGGGCTAGGTGGAGCAGTGAATAGAGCTTTGGCCTTGAAGTCAGGGGGACCTGAGTTCAAATCCAGCCTCAGACACTTAACACTTACTAGCTGTGTGACCCTGGATAAGTCACTGAACCCTGATTGCCAAAAAGCAAAAAAAGCCCAAACAAACAAAGAAAAATTACTGCAGTAGCAAAACAAAACAAAAGCAAACAACAAAAACCAAACCGAACAACAACAACAACAAAATCCTCCCTCAATTTCTGATCCCTTATTAACTTCCTCTCTTCTTAAACTGAGAAGAAAATATCTCATAGGCTAGTGACTTAGACTTAGGCTCCCTTGTAAAGAAGAAAGTCAGTCTGACCCTTGCCAGATGAATAGTTATACCATAAGTATCTAGTACTAGAGCAGATGCTATGGCTAGACCAGATCCAGTCCATGACCAGAGGCTTCAGACACCATAACTTTAATCTGCAGGACCCTGCCTAACACCAGAGTCTCACTCTCTGGACCTTTTACCATAAGGACTTCATCTAAGAGTAGGGCCTCTGACACTGATCCTGCTTTCCCTTCTTCCTTTCTTTGAGAGTTTGAGAGTTAACTAGGAGATGTTACCTTGAGACATCACAAGGCCCTTGAGGATGGGAATGAACCCCAGTCAAATGATCTTATACATTTGGCCTTATGGATCAAGAACTCATTACTCTTCCCCTGCTGACCTCTGATTCAGGACCCCTGGCTGACTAGGCAGAAATCTTCTTTCCTTCTCTGCTTCTACCTTCTCAAATCTCTCTTCTACTCTGCCTCTTCCATTATTTCATTTCTACATTAATAAATTTCCTATAATCTTAGCCCCATCCCTTTCATATTCCTTCCATATTCTTGCATTGCTGGGCACTGAGCTACCTCTAAAAACACTATATTCCTGAGCATTCTTTCTAGTTATCTTTTCTTTGATGCTGCATAACAAATTTAGGACATAAGAGAATAAAAAGTAACTGGGACTCCTTGTTCTTCACTACCACTTCCAGACATTTGCAGTGAATCCTTCACTCATCAAACTCTTCTCCTTCAAGGTTAGCTCTTAAACTAGGCCACCTTCTGCCTTATTTCTTATTTAGCCTTAAACCATTGAATGGGTGTTGCCTCAGACTATCTGAGACCTGGGAAAGACCTTAGCATGAAAAGGCCAAAGTCTCCCAGTGCAGCTGGGGTGATCTCCAGTCGTCCTGACCCATGTTTTGCCACTGGATTCAGATGACTCTGTAGGAGAGATTGAGGTTGATGACTTTTCACAGCCCTGCTTCACTTAAATCCAATTCACCTGCAAGTTAATACAACACCTCTTGATGTCATTGGTCCTCTTCAAAAAGGGGGAATGAACAACAACAGCATCATCTAAATCTGTCATCCTTTTCAGATATTAGTGGCAATTATCTATTATCCTTGAATGCATTCTTCTCCCCTTCTCAGAGAATTTAGTACCTGATTTGATGTCTTCCTTCTATCCCAATTGTTTGCCCTCATACTTAGGGATTGATGTACCCTCAAATACTCTGGCTCTGCTGGCATTCATCTCCACAGATAGGAATGGTCATCACCCACAAGTGTTCCACCTTCATGGCCCAGGACTCTTAAATTCCTCCAGGTGATAATTTCTTTTTTTTCTGTTTCTGCCTGTGTCTCACCTGCCTAAACCTATTTTGTGTCCTCCACATGACCTCCAGTTACTCCATGTTTCCCCACTCTCTCAGGTCATCACCCTTGCTCCATCCCAATTCTTGATGCTATAGTTAACAAGATCAAATATTCACTGTCCTCAACTCATGAATCCCTAGTCCCCTTGTCCTATTTCTATACTTTTGTCAAATCTCTGTTCCACCCTAATTCTCTGTTCCTATTCTCATGCTGCTGTACAGTGCCAGAGTATATCACATAACCATGTCAATTGGGGCTGCTACAAGTTGGGTAATCTTGAGTGGGCCTTCACTTCTCTGTGGCAATTCTTTTATCCTTCTTGAATTGGCTCTCATATTTCTTGTGTGGTTGTTTCAAACCTTTGCTTCTCTCATTGAGCCTCTTTCCTCAGACTTAAAATAAGGCAGATAGACTTTTAGTCTAATTCCATATCTTCCAGCTTGAAAAGGCAATACTCCTATATAACTCAAACATTTATTTAATGCTATACCTATTTTACATATTGCTTCAGAATTTCTCAGTCATTCAACAGTGCTCAGGAGTTTTTCTAAATGGCTATGCAGAAATTGACTTTTCAGCCAGGTGGCATGGCAGAAGTTGGAAGTGACATCTTTTATAGTTGACTTACAGTGTACTTCATGTCAGCTGCATGACTAAAAGTATCTTTTCTAAATCAAGGAGGTTTTTTTCTCTGCATGATGATGTCTCTCTAACTTTACTTTTTGATAGGCCATGCCCACCCAAGTCTTGTTAAACTACAATGTAACTAAAGTGTTCTGCTGTGTTTGTACTTCATATCTTATTATAATGTAGAATTGCCTGCAGGTCAAGAGGGGTAGTGAGGTGGTAAAGTGCATAGAGTTTGGGGCCTGGAATTAGGAAGATTCACCTTCCTGAGTTCAAATCTGACCTCAAACACTTACTGGCTCTTTGACTCTGGGCAAGTCACTTAACCCTGTTTGTCTCAGTTTCCTTATTCCTCTTAATTGGGCTAGAGAAGGAAATAGCAAATCACTCCAGTATCTTTACCAAGAAAACCCCAAGTGGGGTCATGAAGAGTTGGACATGACTGAAAAATGACTGAACAACAACTTTTGGCAAAATCTTCCAGCCACAGAGACTTCAAGTAAGAGCCCAATGATGGACAATTCTGTTTGTTATCCAAGAATCTGCAGAGATAAGTTCTGAGAGGTTTATTGTTTCCTTAGATTTGGCCATGAGGTGATGAATTTCTCTAACCGTGGAGGTGGGGTATAATCTGTACTGGTGTGAAGTGAGTACTCATATCGATGACATTATTCATCTATGAAGTATTGAAGTAACTAGCTTAATTGTAGTAATAAGTTAAGTGGTCATTGGTAGATTTTTCTAGGGACCGCCATTTGAAATACATATGTATATATTTAATACATATGCTTAATATAATTTAAATATATAATTTATAATAAATAATATAACTTTAAATAATTTTAAGCAGCAGTCCCTAGAAAATATATTAATATGACTCTATATATGAAAATAAATATGTACACACGCATATACACGTATGTATATGTATATGTGTATAAATGAAAATGCTTCCAAGTTCTACACAACAGACTTAGAAATGTCCTTTTGTAATGCAATCCATTTGTGAGTTGGTAGTGGAATCAAGTACTGAAAAGTGAAGTATAGACAGAAAAGGGTAGTAGGAGATGCTGTTTTCTTTATTGATTATAAATAGACATTAGTAATCTTCAGTTGTACTTGAAACATGACATTTTCTCCATTCAATATGGCAATTCACAATGGTGTCTTTTCATTGTCAGATATATTTTTCAGCATGACTAAAGCAATTTTTCTGAAAACTGGATAGAATTAGACTTCTTATTGAAGTCTTTTTTCAAATTTTTGATCTGTTTGTCACCTAAAAATAACTTTTTACTATTGTTTTCTTATCTACATTATAGTACTTATTTATTGAAATGGGCAATACTTACATATGGGTAGGGCAGAGGCTTGTCTCCAATTTTGTGTCATAGACCCCTGTTGCTAGTCTGCTGAAGCCTATGAACTCCTCAGAATAATATAGGTTGTCTACTTTGATAATGGAAGAAAATGCTAAATTTCAGTTAGAAGTTAGTGGAAAAATGTAATTATTTTCTCTTGTCCATAATCACAGACCCACTGAAATCATCCACGAACTTCCTGGTTGTCTGTGGACTCTTCCTTTAAGAGCCCCTGGTCTAGAGGGTGATGCTCTAGGCTCTCTACTTTCCATAATAACTGGGTTCTTCACTGCTCTACCAGGGTTCACTCCTTGTCACACCCCTTTCTTCTGATAGGTATTTAACCTCTTGCCCATCTATTCTTCTTCTTCTTCTTTTTTTGGGTGAGGCAATTGGGATTAAGTGACTTGCCCAGGGTCACACAGCTAGTTAAGTGTCAAGTGTCTGAGGCCAGATTTGAACTCAGGTCCTCTTGACTCCAAGGCTGGAGCTCTATTCACTGCACCACTTAGCTGCTCCATTGCCCATTTATTCTTAATGAAGAACTGGCACGGAGAAACAGAACTTGTAGTTTTCAGTGGGACAAAACAGGACTTGTCACCATTTTGAATTTTTTCCTGTTCTGTTCCCTTCTTTACATTGTGTCCTGGCAGCTATAAAACTCTGATCTCTGATCTTTGTTTCAGTAGCTGAAGACCAGGTGAGTAGTATAATATCTTACTGTGGAGAAGCCTTAAGACTAACATGAAACCTCTGGAGCACACATTGACTTTCCTGATGTCTCTCACATAGAATGGAAATACTTTATCATCCTTTATCATGTTAAAAGTACTTACTTAACTTCCTAAGCATGGCTCTCTTCAAGACTTCATTTCCATTAAAAATCTTAAAGACAGAAATAGAGGGTATCAAAATTTCCCAAATATTTCACAAAATGTCCATCTACTCTGCTCTCAATAAATTGATGTCTTTTTTTTTCTTTTCCCTTAATATGTGCTATTAGCTAACCTAGTCTTTGCAGGTGGGTCTAGGGAGCTATCATTAGTATTTTTAAGTCTGTATCACTATACCATTTTGTGTATATTTTATAAAAGCAGAAATATCTGTCATCATCTGTCCATCTTTCAATCTTTATGCAATTTGAATTACATGTATAGTGTGCTGAAAAGTGTTCACACATAGTTAGTTACATCCTAGCTGGGGTCTCTTTATTCTAGCTTTGTGGTTTGAGGCTTAACTCTCTAATCCTAGATGCCAGAGGTTGACACCTCAGTTGGAATGCTGACAAGGTTAGGACCAGTTAGTAGGTTAGGGACTCTGAGGCTAGGTCCAAATTTAGGGAAATAGAAATAGTGAAGGACCAAGAAAGATCTGTCATAGGAGTTGCTGTGTATAATAATCTATGAAATAATGCTTTCCTTTCCAACTTTTTTCAGTTTATTTGATATAAGGAGAAAATAAAATTACCTAAAATGTATTTAGTGAAAAGAATTACTCTCTTGCTCTGTGTATTAGAATAGGAAGATCTAAAAATAATAGAGTAATCCTGCAGTTAATGTTTCTTTTAGTTCAAGAGCTCAAGATGAGTTGATTTTGTTACAATGACCATAAGCCATCATTTCCTACTTTTGTAGAGGACTGTGTCTGAGAATATATCCCATTGTGAGAGCTTATGACTGACATGGAAAGATCTTTGTTGTCATGGTTGTAGTTAAAAA
Organism: Phascolarctos cinereus; assembly: GCF_003287225.1. Classification (NCBI taxonomy): domain Eukaryota; kingdom Metazoa; phylum Chordata; class Mammalia; order Diprotodontia; family Phascolarctidae; genus Phascolarctos; species Phascolarctos cinereus. Next base: position 550,854,667 of record NW_027555847.1, on the reverse strand, counting down.
AAAGTGAATGAAATGGGATCTTTTAAAACCAAAGGTTTTCTCAATGTGGCTAATTAAAGGCATTTGAAGAAGACATTTGGATTATGGAAAAATTATGATATCATACTGTGACATTTATTTCATTGCATTTCTCTCAAGAATCTGTGCAATTGTATGTCTACTCAAATATCTTATTCTACCCTAGAGTAATGACACCAGGACCTCAAGACCATTTCACTTAATTTATCTAATTGGCATATTGTATAACAGCTTTATAATTGAAATATTCTTTAATAATGAATGTGTGTTATTTATTTGTCTTTAGACACAAGTTCCTTGTAATTACTTATGTCACCTTAATACAAGTCTAGAAGGAAGATAGGTTTGGAGTCAATCTCTTGGTTATGGTATTGTGTTCAAAGGATGAATTATCTTGCTAATTCATTTTTTCCCTTGTTATCTGGGTGCAGCACAGGAAGAAAAGAAAGAATGGTCATTGCTTTCCAGGAGCATCTTCTTTGTCCTCTGCCATTCTTTAGGCACTTTCCTCTAAGAGTATGTGGAAGTGATACAAGTAGAATTGAGAAAGGAAATGGAAACAAAGATGTTAAAGAAATTTGGTGTAGAAATAGAGGTGATATTCTAGCAATGTGGTATCAAACTCAAATAGACATTTTGGAGACTAAACCATATATAAAGATCCATGCAGCATGCATATTGACTTAACTACCCCCCACACACACATTTACATTATCTGTGTTCTGTTTTTGTTGTTGTTAAATATTTTCCAATTACATTTTAATCTGGTTAGGGAGTGTGTTTGACACCTCTGGTCTAGTATACTCCTGATTAAAAGCCCGAGCACAATGAATTGCAGCAAATCCTTTGAACATACTTGGACCCTTCTCTTGATTCACCCAATTACTGTATTTTGGTTTTTTGCCTAATTGATTTGCCTTCAGGTCCTGTGAGTTTCTTACTGCCTACTTCTTGCTTCTTTCTTTTGTCCCTGGTGTATCTTGAACTCTGTCAATACATAGAATTTTCTCTTCCATATTAGGCATGTTATTTTCTATTGGCCCTTTACAGAATCTATTGCAGTGGCCACACATGGCCCAGTCCCACTGCTGATATTCACAGAAGCTGTGACTTCCTCACTTTGCAACCTAGGATGGTTTATTCATTCTTGGGTAGTCTGGTGGCCCCCTCATTCCCAGGGCTCACCATCTTGGTGCTGAACTTAACGTGGGTGCCTGATGATCTCAGTCTACTTTAGAAATAGCAAGACCTTCAAGACCTTCAGATCCAAGACCATCAGCATTGCCAGCATTCCCAATTCCCAGTAGGAATTACAAGCTTGTGCCCCAATGCCCAACTGGAATCTGTTTCAATGTTTCAGGTTGTTGATTATCTTGGCTCTCCTTGGGGCAATAATGTATTTTAGAGGTGAAAACAGGAAAAAAAGTATTTGTTGTTACAATATTTCTCCTCTAACATTCTTCAAAGATTCCTAAACTGTTTAACTTAGTAAAACTTTAAACATAACAGATGAATTTGTACTTCTACACAATGCTGCTGTTATGACTTTGTTACTTTAATTTTTTTAAGTTTTTGAATCATCTTTAAAATTAAGATTCCTTTTTTTTTTTTACTTAATTTTGATCCCCCTTGTAAATAGGAGCTCTAGGGAGAAAACATTATCCCAGTTTTATGTGTGAATTATCACAACCCTTATTATTTGGATAGCTCAGATTTTCCTATCCTTTTTTGAGATTGTAGAATGAATAAATGGATGGAATTTTTATTATGAATTTGTAGAATTTCAAAACTACTACTATAATGCATCTCCCTTTCATTCTTTCTGTGCTTTTTCATAGGTAAAGGGGAAGCTTCCAAGGAAGATGGCTGAGTGAAAATTCACAGAGGAGCCCAGCTCTCCTGCTTTTATCCCAGTATTGATCTATAAAGAGTACCAGACTGCATAATGACCAAGAAATCCAAACAGATGCATCAGGAACCACGTTCATGCAGCTCAAGGCTACACAGAAACACTGTCAGAGAAACTAGCATGAGCACAGGTAAACAGGAAAAAAACCCTTGCTAGTGCCCTGAACAGCGAAGTCTATGGCTACTACCTGGCTGAAAAAGCCCTGAGAAGGATGGAAGCCAGTGGCAGCACTACTACTGGAGAACCCCAGAGGGTGACAGAAAGACACATACAATGCCCTGAGTGGTGACAGCCAACAACAGAACCCTGGCTAGGGACACTGAATCCTGTCAATGTTCTGAGTATAGACATCTTACGGGAAAGTGGAAGCCAGTGGCAGAAATTCAGAAAACTAAGGTTAGGACCAACCAGGGCAGAATTATTTCATTCAAGAAGCTGTGAAGGAGTGTGTCTGGCTCTCAAACAAAGTCTTAAATCTGGAACTGAGACATGAGCAAATAGAAAAAGATATTGAACAATATGAAGAGATATTGTGGGTCAAGAGATGTCCAGAATAAAATAATAATGCCATAAAAACTAAACAGAGCCTTAGAGGGTGAAAAAAAAATGACAGCCACAAGGACTATAAAAATACCTAAAAGAAATGAACAAAGATGTTTTTTAAAGACCTCTGGAAGAAATAATTGGAATGAGAATAAATATTTTTAAAATAGCAGGCACAAAACCTTACCCAAATAGTGGAATCTCAGAAAATTGGAATGGACCAACTGGAGCTCAATGACTACATAAAATATGAAAAATATCAGAAAACCAAAAAAAAAAATTTAAAAAAGAAGAAAATATAAGGTATCTGCTACCAAAAGCAATTGACCTGGAAAATAGGCTTCAAGGAAACTCAAATAGAAAATTATTGAAATCGCTAAAAACTGTGGCAAAAAAATAAGCCTTGAGATCATCTTTCTAGGAATTATAAATTAAAACTGTCTAGATTTTATAAATGAATGAAAGATAAAATAGAATAAAGTCCAGAAAATCTCTGACCTCAAGGTGTTCTAAAATTCTATCAAGAGTATGCCACTTTTCATGGAACACAGAATTCTCCAGCAGGAAGGGACATCAGTGGCCATTTATAGTAGTTCAACCCATACATGAAAGAAGTCCCCCTAGAACATATCAGACAAGTGATCCTGAAGCTGATGCTTGATGATCTCCAAGAAGGAGAAATCTCCTACCCTCCAGTGCATCTGGTTTTACTTTTAGCCAACTCCAGTTCTTAGAAAATGCTGTTTTTCCTCTGGTATCAAACTGAAATTTGCCTCTTTGTAACTTCTACTCAATGTTATTGGTTCTGCCCTCTGAGGCCAATAGGAAAACATATGCAATATAATCTGAGGAGCACTAATAACTGGGAAAGACTTCTATAGAGTAGAACTTAGAGGAAACTAAGGATTCTAAGAGGTAGAGATGAGAGAATATAAAGGCACAGAGATGGAAGATGAAGTGCCCAGTTCAAAATTAACAATTTTTCTGGCTATATTACAGAGTGGGTAAAGGGGAATAGGTTGAGATGTCTAGAAAGGGAACTGAAACTAGGGTAGGAGAGAATTTAGATGGCAAAATGAGGCATTTGTGTTTTATCCTAGAGGCAATAGAATGCCAATGAGCAGGAGAGTTACATGATCAGGAAGATTATTTTGACGGTTATATGGAATATAGATCGGAGAAGACAGACTAAAAGCTGAGAGTTCAATTAGAAGGCTGGTGCAATGGCCTGGGCAAGAAGCGGTGAAGTATAACACTAGAGATGTGGCTGTGTGAGAAGAAGAAAGGGGTCAAATGTGAAAGATGTTGCAGAAGTCAAATTGAAAATGGTCGGCACTTGAATGGCCATGCGGGATGAGACACATTGAAGAGTTGAGGATAACTGTGAGTTTGTGAACCTGGGTGACACATGGAAGGTGGTACCTTTGACAGACACAGAGGGGCATTTAGAGAAGGGATGTCTTTGGGGAGAAAATATAAGTTGTGTTTTGGATTTGGTCAGTTTAAGATCTTAACGGGGCAGCTAATGTGAAATGTCCAATAGGCAGTTGGTAATGTGGGACTGGATCTCAAGAAAGCAGTTAGAAGGGGATTATATAGAATTTGGAATCATCTGCATTGGAATTATAATTTCACCATTGAAAGAAGACCAAGACAGAAACTTAGAGACATTCACTGTTAGGGGTCTTGATATAGATAATGATTTAGCAAAGCAGACCAAGAAGGAATAGTCAAAAAGGTAAGGGAGGAACAGGAGAAAGCATTATTTAAATAAACCTAGAGAGGACATAGTAACTGGTAGAAAAAAAAGCATTTAAGAATGTAAGATCCTGCAATTTTTGGTCAAGGAGGATGTGGACAGAGAAAAAAGCCCAAAAGGTTTTAAAATGTCTTACTGTTTATTAAATAAAGCAAATCCTGTAGCAAGAAATATTGCTAGAAAATTTTAGTTGCTACATGCTATGATGTAAAGATATGCTACATTTCATCATGCTGGCCTCCCTCTAATTAATCCAAATTAAATGAAATTTTACTGTGCTGAAAAGCAATCCACAGTTCCTGCTCTCTTTAGCAGTGAATGTGTCAATTATGCATCTGTGCTGGTTATGTGTCAATGCTGCCTGAACTGAATGGTGAGAAGCAGCGTGAGCACATTTTGGAATTTTGATGTTGTTCACTTAATTTTGGACTTCAATTTCTGGAAGCAGTCTTTGTCTTTCATACAGTTTGGTCCCTGACCTTCTGTAACACTTGGAGTCAAGCCATACTGTCTTTGTTTACTGTAAAGAGCATGGAAAAGCTGACTTCCTGACAGTGTGGCTTGAGTCTAAGGTCAAACTATTCACAGGTGAACAAACACAGTCTTTCCACCTTAAAATGGCCATTTGGCCCTCGTAAAATGGACCTGGGCCATAATCCTGGGTAGCAGGAGGAGGTGAGCTCAGTAATTTGCCAAATAACAGCAATTAGTCACTTTGTCAGCCTCCTCACAAAAACAAGCAAACAAACAAAAAACCTTCATCCTAATCCTGAATTTATTCTTGAGGATAAAAATGTACTGCATACCATTTTTAGTCGTCTAACAACCTACTAATTAAGTATATAGATCTGTAGAATGTCACCATGCTACTACTGTTTTCCAGGATTAGAATGTCAAGGTACTTTTATACATATTTTTGGTTGCATGATTCTGAGTCACACAAATGTAGTTTTCACATTTTCCACGGCATTTTTTCCCTACAAAGTGGCACCCAAAGAAACTTAACTGAGTTTTCCCCACAAATGGGCATGCACATTATCCATATCCATATCTCTATATCATATCCATATCTTTCTAAAAAGAGGTCCTCATATCAGACCATAGAATTTGGCCTCATGTTTTCACCCAGTCTACTTAACAGAATATCAATCACTTTTGAAATCTCACATTCTTGGAACCAAGGTTATTTCAAATTGTATAAGAATAGTAAGGAGGAATGACTGGCACAAAGTTAATTTGAATACAATTATATTTCGAAAATGGAAGTATGTGATTATTTTCCTCCAAGAAAACTTGAAAAAAATTGGGGAACTTTTTTTCACATTAAGTTTAAACATGTTCTTGAATGTCCTAGCTCTCCTAACACTACTGCTTGAGGTTTTCTTTGGTCAGTGATGATTTACCTGCTATTCACTAAGATATATTTGGACATTAAAAGCTCAGTTATTTTACTGCTTCTGAGAAAGGTTATTAAAAGGTTTTTAGCTTTAATATGAGGTAATAGCCTCTCCTTACTTCAAAATCCAATATGTCATATTCACCTTCATTAACAAGAATGCTCAGGAAATGGGGGTGGGGTTTCATTTAAGTTTCTGGTTACCAGAGTTTATGTATTGCAAACCACTTAAGTTTGACCCTTAAAATTAAAAATATATATTTCTAAAATACTGGAACATTTTACTGCCTTAGTGAAATGAATCATACCAAACAAAATTTAGCATTCTTCATGATTTAAGATCTTTCAGTTTTTCAGAGTCATTATTCTGATCAAGTTTCATTCTGTTTTCATAGGTCTACTCTTTCCCATTCACACTACCACTGCATTTGTTTATAATCTTACTGGAGAAAAAGATCTATACACATGAAATAATTGGTGAACATTGTAGTAAAATAGGTTTGAAAAGCATTAAATTGGTATAATAAATTGAAATACTGTATGACACAGGAAATAAATTCTATGGAGAATTAGGAAGGGGAGAAATCACTGCTACAATTACTAACACAGGGCACATTAGGGAGGTGTAACTTGAGAGAGGCTTTGAAAGATTGGCTAGATATGAGTAGGTGAAAAGGATAGACTAGGTAGGGAAGCCAGTTAAGTGGTTTTTCTTTAGTAACCAACATATGGACCCAGAAGAGGAATGTGGCTGTGACAATTATGAAACTTAGATATATTGTGAAGGAAGGATCAAGAGGACTTGGTGATAGATTTGAGATGAGATATAGGAATGGGAAGGATTCCATCACATAGAGGAAAGGCTCCTAGGTTTTCAAGCTTAGGAGCCAAGAAGAATTATAGTGCCATTAACAGTGATGGGAAAATTATGAGGGGGGCTTAGGTTAGGAAGAAAGGTGAATGATGTTCCTTACTATCCTTAATGGCTCTGAAACATAGTTAAAATGCCTATGTGACTATAGACATAGATTAGCTAGTTGAAATTAAGAAGAGATGAGCTCACTATAAGGAGTGTATGTAAAGAGAGAAGAAAAAGGGCTGAGCTTTGGTGGGGGGAGGGGAAACATTCACAATTAAGAAGTGGGGGTAGAAAAAAGAATGAGTTAAAGATAATTTTAGGGTCCTCATTAAAAACATTTATGAATATTGTTTCATTAACTTAATGAAATGTAATTTCACTATCTGCCACCTAATGGTCATATGATTCCCAAGTCTTTCCAGTTAGGTAAAGCTAACCATAAAGGCTTGCAAGAATTCCAGGCTGTTCTAGTGGTGATAGGTACTTGGGTAGCCAAACAACAGAGGACAAATAAAATGTAAGTTCACTAAGAGACAGTAGTAGGCATGTATTCAATAAGCTCCTACTCTGCGTAGGGCTTCATGCTAGTTTCTGGGCATAAAAAGACAAAAGAAGTCAGTACTAGACTTTCAAGAGCTTTTGTCCCGCAGGAGGTGAAGAATAACATGTACAGACAAACAAGTATAAAACAATACAATGAAAGTCCAGAACACTAAACTCTGTGTGTGTATATGTCTGTGTGTGTGCTCACATCAAGAAAGCTCTTCTGTAGCAAGTGACACATAAGTTATGCTGTAGTGAAAGAAACTAGGAATTCTAGGCATAGAGGTGAACATCTGAGGAGAAGGTGTGGAGAGAAAGCTATGGAAAGGCATGGAGACAGGGAAAAAATGTGTCCTGTATAGGCAACATCTAGTAAGACAGTTTGACAAATGGAGATTACATAAAAGAACTAGTATGAAATAAGGCCAAGAAAATGCATAATAGGAGCCAAATTATGTAGGAATGAAGATATCTGTAGCTAATAGGAATCATTTTTGAATTGATGGTGACATGGAAATATCTGCACAAGAGGGGAGAATCTAGAGACAGTGATCCCAGGAGAAACTAGAGGCAAAGAGGCTGGTGAAATAATCTTAGGAGAGAGGTTACTTGGGCCTGAACTAGAGTGTTGACTCACTCAGAGAGTGGGGAGAGAAACGGATGGATGTAAGTGATATTGTAAAAATAGAATAGACAAGACTTGATAATTGATGGGATATGTGACAGTGAGGAAGAGTGAAGAGTCATGGATAACTCCAGGATTCTCGCCTGATGGATTGGGGTGCCCTCCACGGAAACCAGGATATTTGAAAAGAGGATAGCTTCAGAGAGAAAAGAATAAATTCCATTTTGAATAGGTCAAGTTTGAAATGGTTACAGGACACCCAGACAGGGATGCCCAGCAAATAATATGTAGTTCAAGATGTTGGAGTTGGATATATAGATTTGGGTGTTTGCATATTATTGTATATCATTATTGTATATTTGTATATTATATCTAGTGAGTGTACATACCTTCCTTAGCCTCTTGATTTTTTAACTGGGTAAACTTTATCTTTAAAAGACTTGCAGTTTCATAAGAAGGTTGAAAATGAAGGGATTTCCACTTTTAATTACATTCAGCCCTCAGATAACAAAACTCAGCATTTTTAGGTGAGGATCTGATTGAGCCCAGAGATTCTTTTCAAATAGTAATTGGAGCAAATTTTTAATGATGTATATGCATCAAATTATTTGTTTCCTATGAATCTAAGGAACACTTCATATGAGTTTTATATGAATCACATCCAGAGATTTGGAGGTGCCACCTGTTGATTACACCCTCTCTACTAGGAGCCAAGGAGAACTCTATTACTCGGTCAATTTACAGTATCAGCTTAGTAGGTGAGGAGCCCAGGACAAAGGGCATTCTCTCTCCCATGTTGTCCCCATGTGCTGTGTACCGGAAAACTCTTCTAAAATCACTCTCCTTTCCTTGACCTTGTAGAAAGCAATGACACATATTAATAGCTATTTGTTTGGTTCAGGAGATCAGTTGCCTTTCTCCCAGCAGGAGATAGAGAGGGCTATGGTTAATCAGGCCCATGGTGTTACAGACGGAGGCAAAGAAAAAACCCTGGAGCCATCTCAGCTTTGATTATAAAGCAAGTTGTAAAGTTGTGGACATTTATCTTTTTTCTGTTAAATGGAATTGATTCTATCACTCACTACAGTTGGATTAAAAAAAAATCAGTCAGCCACCCACACCATGGGCAGGGTGACCCCAACAGACGAGCTCATTAATTTTAAGAGACTTGGCCACAACAGCACACTCTGAGGCCTTGCCAAAGACTGGGAAAAAGGCTACTCTGACACTGATAGTAAAACATACCTGGTGCCTCAGCAGAGGAGTGACAGCAAGCACCTGTTCTTTTCCAGCTGAGCAGCAGCAATTTAAGTGCGGCTTAAGGGCTCTCATTGCCTCCATGAATGTTAGAAAAATATCACCACCATTTGCCAAATTGCAAATAAGAGCTATGTCATATTCAATGAAGCAGAAATATTTTGCTTGTTTTTTCTGATTACTTGTGGGAGTTTATTGTTTTGTGTATGTGTATATATGTGTGTGTGTGTGTGTGTGTGTGTGTGTGTGTGTGTGTGTGTGTGTTTTAATAAGAGATTGCCTTTCTGAAAATGATGAAAGCTGTCTCCTCCCTACAAAGAAATATACTTTTCCCAGTTGGGTGAATATTGCCTGTGCTGCTCACTGAAGAAAGGGAGCGGCCTTGGCAAGCATCTTATTAGTCTAAAAATAAATTATTCAGAATGCAGGTTCAGATACAGATTGCAGGGACAGATAATAGAATTGGTTTTCCAAGCCTGTTCATGCTATGAAGACATGGTGTATGCTTTTCAGGAATTCACTTAAGTGGAATCAGCTTTGACTAATACAACTGAGAAATAATATTGCTGCCATCCAGCTAGTGTCTGTGGAACAGCATCCTCTGACTCTCTTGAAGTAGCCATGGTTTCTTTTAGTGTGTGTGTGCACATATAAATTTAGATATAGAGCCACACACACACATGAACATGCATACTTCAGGTTGGTCTGTTCAAGGGCAACAAGTCTTCGTTACCAAAGGGGAGAAGGGCACGTTTCACTTGGGCATATTTGTTCTCCCCCCGCCCCCCCTTTAGTGAAATAGTTGACCACATCGGCAGCCGACTCCATTTCGTCATGTGGTTTCTCATGTGATGCTGGGTTCGCAGCGCTTTGGAGACAGAGCCTTTGTGACTCGGCACTCATGGACAGTACCGTTCAGCAACAGAAGAGATTTTGGAGGGGGCGGGGTGGGAAATAAAACCAGAAACGTCAGAAATAAAAGTCGCACGAAGTATTCTGATCTATACAATTTTTTTCTTCATTTTAACTCTTGATTTTTTGGGTTTGTTTCTGTTTTTCCACCCCTGCAGGCGTTGAGCTGTGTTGGTTTCTTTTTCGGGTATTTTTTTTTTTTTTTGAAGCAAGACTATCTTCCCTCAAAGCTGCTGTGCTGCATTGCTGTTGGTATGCCAAGCTTCCCCCTGGTTACCTGAGCTGCTACTGCTGCTGCTTCTGATTCCCTGCCACTGCTTCATCATGGCACACCCGAAGCGAGAGCCATCCATCTGCGCAGCGTTCAAGAAGGAGCTGCCCACGGAACCCTGGCCACGGTCTCCTATTGTTGCTGGGAGAGAAGGGTCCGTGGACCGGGTTGAAGCTGCAGAAGATATGGGGTTGGTTTGGTAGGAAGCAAAGGGGTGGGCAAAGGGAAGCTTAGATATGTTGTACCGTGCCAATGCCAACTAATTCACTTCACGACAAGGGCACCAGCAATACTCACTCAGCCTGTGCTGCTCAAAGGGATTAGTCTGGGGAAAACCATGCAGAGATGCGGTGGCATTTTACCTCAGAGTGGTGCTGAAGATGGATAAATAAGGTATCTGATGGGTCCGCCTGACAAGGCAGAGCCAGGAGGAAAAACAGAGCCAGGGAGCGCATGGAAAGAAAGAAGAGATGCTGAATGCTGTTTGATTGTCTGATGCTGTGCATTCTCATTCTAGGGAGGATGGCATAATTTATAACACAGTGTATGGATGGAGGAACTGTAAATTGTAGTCTGAATGTCCCCGATGCCGTCAAGGAAGAAACTGATGAGCTAGGTGGCTGCACCAGTGTCCCCAGAGAAAACAACAGCTCTGCAGTATAGAGTTAGATGCATGTGCATGCATGTGTAGACATGAAAACGAGATTTCTGACCATTTTTACACAGAAAGTTTGTCACTTTGCTGGATCAGGTTTGATTGCAGCTTATATTTTCAGCTCCAGTTCGACACCCATTTCCTGAGTAGTGAGTGCTTGGTTGCAGCCATCGCATGCAGAATTTTCTTGTTAATGTGAAAGCATCTCCCTCTGATTTAACTCCTTGAAGCTCTGACTCCTCAGTGCTGTGCTGAGACCAATTGCGGGGTTTCGTTTTCTTCTTCTTAAAAATCTCTGTAAACACAGCTGTATCCAGTATGGTGAAAAATTCTATACTGTAAATAGAAATCTGATCAATCTAATCAAAATAAATGTATCCCAGATGATTCTGGGACCAGCTGACTGCCACAGGCTTCAGATGGCCAAATGCTCAACTGAGCTGAACCCGGTGTTAGGTTTACACTTTTTTTTAAAGAATTCCAAAATCAGCCAACAATTTAAAAAAAGAAAAAAGAAAAAGAAAGAAAAAATTCTCATCCAAGAGAAGAGGTGGTGCTGACATTTGCAGCAAGTTGGTCAGATAAAGGATCTGTATACATATCTGCATCTATAATTATCCATGGAGATAGATATATCTATAATTGTCTATGGAGATGAACAATTATAGATATAGATTATATATAGGTCTTTTATTTTTAGATGTGATTGTGGATTTGTGTTTTTAACGTCAGTAGGATTTATCACAACACGGACATAGAGTCGATATAGAGAAAATTCGTGTCTAATTTGAGTTGGCCTTGTCCAAGTGGTGAACAAATCCGATACCAAGTGGCAAGGGTTGCCAGCTCAATTGTCTACCGGGATCCTTGCGTCCATTTAAACTCTGAGGTTGAAAGGGGCTTAGCTGTAATTGCTACCGCAACCCAGTCAAGTTGGCCCCCAATTCAAGATGAGACGATGGCCTACTAGTCCTATCGAGGTCCTACAGGATGCCTATTTGACCCTTCCATTATTTGTTTCTAATTCTACAAAGGTAGTACTGTGTGTTGGAATATGTTTGGCCAGCTGTTGGGTAACATTCCTTCAGGGGAAGGAAGAAGGGGAGGAATCTTATTACTGTACTCCCCAATGATAGATATGTGTGCAGAGAAAGACTGGGGTAGGGAAGAGATTGGTGAAATCAGATCACTTTTGCACCTATGTCCAAAGCTATGACTCTAGAGAGATTGAAAATAAAATAGAAGAGAGAAGGAATGGAGAGGGAGATGTAGAATGAACCCCAAGCAAGCATGTAGGATAGAAACAAAGTTTGAACTTCAAAACAACATAGACAAGAAGAATTGTCAGCGACTTGTAATTAGCAACTCATGGTTACGTCAGTGACTGTCTCTCCAAGAATAACTCTGTGATATGTGCTACAAAGTAGAGATAGTCATAACTAAGTTATCAAGCCCAGTTCAAACAAGGGCAAATGGATTAATGAATCTGCTGTGTTCATAAATCAAATATGAATGGATTACATGTTTAAGACTTGCTGAATTCTGCATAATTGAAGGCTGAATTATCAGCTTGTTAGAGGGCACATATTCATTAAATGAAACTGTAAAGCCCTTTTAAAAAAATGCAGATAAACCATCCAAGAAAATGTCTTTTTGTGGTTCAATTAAATGCATGAAACTCTCTGAAAATGAATGATAATGCATTTTCCCAAATATCCCTCCCTCACCATACCCAATTGCCATTGTGGAAGAGGTGTTGTTTTGAGTCATTGAAACAGAGAGGTACAACAAAGTACCTTCAGTAGTAAAGTGATCCAGTCAGTTCTAGAATGCCACAGAGTACTGTGCACAAATGCTGGGTTTTTAAAGACTGTGGTCATTTCCCCCTCTTGTCCCTTCCAGTGTTTGGAAATGAGGGTAAGGCTGTGGCTATAGCCCCTGCATAGGTATGGTGGGAGGTACTTCCTGATTGCCTGTAGGTTGAGAATGTTGACTCCCATTTTGTGTTTGTATTTGTGTTCATGCTCCTGATCTGTTTTGTTTCCATGCCTGGGGAGAAGTCAATCTCAGTTCAGCTATCCACATTTGGACTTTTTTTTTTTAGTGATATGTGCATAGTTATGATGTTACCTACGCATGCATTTTTAAAAATATGATTTAAGGAAAATTATAGGCAGAGGAGATTGTGTGTATTAAATCATTGCATGTAATATAATTTAAATATACTTACTTTGAGGTTCCAGAAGCTGACATTATCTGAGCCTGTTTAATTTACATCTTAGATTTAGTCAATAAGCGTAACCTGCTGGATCAGAATAGTGTATTCTGTGCACCCAACAGGGTGGAAGACATTATTTTGTTTGTGTTAGTTCAAACAGCTGGTCATTAATGCAGGACCCATTTCCAGAGTGAAGTGCTAGTGGACGTGAATGGCTGCCTGATTAATGCTGTCCCTCAAAGGGTCCTTCATCCTGCAGTGATGCTCACGCCAGAATAATGCAGCATGATTTGATTGCACTCTAACAGGGTAGTATGTCATTGTGTCACCAAGCAATTGAGGTTATTATGGGGCAGGGCAGACAGACGGGACAGTGGGGTTACTAGACCGTAGCATTTTTAGAAATACAGGCCTGACCTACTTAGAGTTATTCTCGCTGGCTGGCAGCTGCATGGCGTATGGAGTCTCCTGATAGGCTGAGCCTGTTGCTAGGGGGAATTAGCATGAATTTTTCCACACACAGACTCAGTGACTGAATGATAAAAGCTGCCTGGAATTAAAGAGATTTGGTTCAGTATTATACAGATTTATCTCTCTCCTTTTTATCTCTCAAGTGCAGAAAAAGGATGCAAAATGCAGTTTTTGTTTCCATTTGTTCTTTGACCTCCCCCCCCCTTCCTCCAGGAAACAGGGGGGAGAAAGGGACAGTTATGAAATTTTGGTTAATCTCTTACTGTTTGGGTCATTGAAACAATGTTGCAAATTGTGAGATATTTACCCTTAGAGACTTCGGGGAATGAGTAACAGGGTTTGGCTCTGTTTTGCCCTTCTGTGCACTAAGCTGTTTGAAGTTGTACATGCATCTTTCATGCACTGTATATTTAAACTCCCCTTCCCTTTTGGGCTTGAACAAAACATTTATATAAATTCTCCTCTATCCAAACAGATTCAAACTTGCAATCTCTGGCTTGTTTAAAATGAGGTATTCAAGATGCCAGATTTAGAAGGGAAAATATATACTATTTTTTAAAATAGTGTAACAATATTCTGGGCTATTTTTGGTTTGGCTCACTTCTCAAAATCAGTCTGATGTTTATGCTCGTGGATGAAGCATAGCTCTCCAACCCCCTCTTCCTTTTCTTCCCCTAAATGCAGAAAGACATAGGATTTTCCCATAGAGGAAAGTATGCATGGACGGCTTCTCTGGAGAATGTTTTGCTTGTTGCTGACATCTGCATCACATGCAGACAGTTCGTATAATCCATTTTATAAGATGACCCAAGATTTTTCCCCTGGATTTCCAAGTATCTGTCAGTGTTCCAGGATCTTTTCAGTAGTTCCTTTTTATCCTAGCCTCCTAAAAATCAATTTTGCATTTAAGATAGTCTGAAAAGTGCCAGAGGGCGGTGGGGAGAGGAGGAGGGGGGAAGAAGAGGAAATAAAAACAATGCACAGTCAAGAATGCCTTGATGTAATTATGAATATTTCTCTTTTATTGTCACTAATTATAGAAGGTCTCTGCTTAAATAACAATTCCCCTCTGTTATCCTTCACTGTGGAAAGAAATCATCAACCTTGCCCTATGATTTCAAATTAATTTTTGTGATAGCACATGGTGATATTACAAGTAAGCAAATTAGGGCTTAGGTTAGTGGAAGAAAAGCTTAGAAGGGAGCAGTTTGTCATCTTGTGTGCTTAAATCTTTCATTTGAAAATCAAGGATGCAATGTGGGTGGGGAATTCTCATTTAATTTTCATTTTTCCAGGTGAGCGAAATATATATGCATACATATATACAGATATATAAAATATATGTATGTGTGTTACAAGGAAATGTCAAAGGTATCCAGAACTGTCTAGACAACTAGATTCTCAATCACAATGATTTCCACCCCCAGAGACCACTTGACTGGTATGAGTCAAAAGCAGAAATGCTTCCTAATGGTTTTGGAGGCAAGGAATTCAATATTAAGTCATTCAACATGCATTTTTAAGGCACCTTCCATATGTAAGATAGTGTGTTAGACACTGGTTTTGAAGACTTGAGTAGTGGATAGAAAACTGGACCAGGGGACATTAAGGTCTTGATTAGAATTCTACCCCAGACTTTTTTAGGAGTTGGATGGTACTGATCAAATCTCTCAATCTATCTAAACTTCACTTTTCTCATCTGTGAAATTAGGACCCATTTCACAAGGGTCATTGTGAGGATCAAATGAAATAATATCTGTGAAACTCTTTGCAAAACTTAAAGAGCTACATAAATGTGAGCTATTTTTATAAGGGAGAAATGAGACTTTCTACTCTCAAAGAGCTTATGGTTTATAATACAAATAGAAAAAGATATGCACATAAAAGCAATATAACAAAATACTCATCTGTTGACTGAATCAAATTCAAATTTCAGTATTTAAATGATGTATAACAAGCAGATAAATTGTCATGTTCTTTCTCTTTTAGAAAACAGAGTTATGAAGGTGACTATGGCTTACTTCGTTAAACACAGTCCTTTTAAAGTGAGCAATATGTCATTTCATTGTTACTCAATCTAAAGTCACCATGCCTGTCTATTACAGTGGGGCTAGCAGTTGGGGGAGTGGGATGGGAGGGGGTGGGGAGGAGAAGTAATTTCCTTTAATTTGTTTGCAAAACTTGACTACAAAGAAACGAATAACTGCAAAAATAAATAAATGCCTAGGGAATAATGACATCATCATATTATGGCAAGTATCTTCAGAAGATACATAATGCTCTTTTATATATATGGGCTATGTCTATACAACCAATCAAACTGAATGCTTGGAAGTTGATTGATAAGCAATCAATCTAACTGTAAGTGTGAAATTAAGTATATTTCAGTTGTTCTATTCGTTAAGAAGAATGCTTTGGATTAGCTTTTACAGGGATTAGTCACTATTAGACAGGTGGCCATGTTAATAGTTGGAATGAAGAATTAATTATCAAAATAGTCTCTGAGCTCCCACATATGCAGATACAAATTATTCACACTGAAGAATATATCTGACTGTACAGTGTATTCCATCCACCACCCAATCCCATCCTGGGACCATTTGTTTTGCCTTGCTGAGTGTGGTTATATAACTTCTCCCTATCATGCACAGAATACAGATTGGGTCATGACCACCATAATGGTGGGTAGTTTCTGGACAAAAAAGAAAGGAAGAAAAGTGCTACGTTGTTTGTTCCAGAGGATCTAAGAACAATGTGGCTAACAGTCGCCAGCAACATATTTGGACAATCTCCTCAATATTCCCACATTTGCCTTCTATTCCCTAGGAGGTAACATCCTACACAGCTTTACTCTCCCTACAAGACTATAAGATCATAGAACCAGAGCTAAAAAGAAACTTGGAGGTCACATTGTCCAATACCTTCAATTTACAGGTGAGGAAACTGAGGCCCAGAAAGGAGAAGTGACTTGCCCAAAGGTCACACAGGCAATAAGTGTCTAGAACTTATTAGTTTTTATTAGTTCTTAGTATCCAGGACTAGAATGTAGGTTTTTGTGACTCTAAGGTCAGTATTCATTTCAATGCATTGTCTCCATTCTATAGCTGACTGTTCTGTGCTATGGGAAAAAAAATCCCCTTCTGGTTTATAATCTCCCTCATGTTTACTGCATGTGATAATCCATAGATAGATTTAAACTATATATGTCTGGAACTTCTTATTTTATCTCAAATAATTGAGAAATTATGTGTAACAAAGAAGGTTGCAGCTATGTGTGATGCACTGAGACAGATTGTAACCCCTCTATAATTTCATAATCATCTTAGAATTGTTTTGGCCAATTTGTTTTAGCCCCTATGAAGTGACATACACTGCTCCCTGGACAACAGCCATACATGCCATCATTGGATACTTACTCAAAGCCTTTCTACCTTGACATTAAGCACTGCACACCATTAGTGTGAGCTTTGAGAGTCTAGAGCCGTATTAGGAATATATAGTCATACACTATGTATATATGATATGTTTTTGCAAATGAGCTTGACTATTTGGGTCAGATAAGGCCTAAAACTTACACCCTTAGCAGCAATGGGTGGTGATTGCAATTAATCAGGTTTAGGCTTGATGTAAGGAAAACCTTCCTAACAATAATACCATCCCAAGGTGGCATCAGCTGCTTCACTAGAGGTCTTAAACGCAGACTATTTGGTTTCTGAAATGGAGATTCTATTTTGGGTATGTGTTGAATTAGTGTGAGGACTCAATCTTTTTTGTAATGACTTTTTTGCCCTCTGATGAAGTCTATAGACCCCCTTATCAGAATAATGTTTTTAAGTGCATGAAATAAAATACATATTATGTGAAAGAAAATCAAAGGTTATTGAAAAATAAAGATGTAACTTTTCTCACACCCTACATTCACAGACCCCGTAAAATTTATCAGCAGAGTCCTTGGGAGTCTGTGGAGCCCAGGACAGGTAAAAACCCCAAGGATAGTTGGATGCTAAGATTACTTCCAACTCTAAAATTCTATGAAATCCTCACAGAGATATACCATTACCACATTCAATTAAAAAGAAGGACCTTTTTGAAGGATGACAATGATCACAGTCATCTCAGAAGAGATTAAATGTCTAAAAGTAGTAAAACAAGATATCATAGGCTGGGGTATCACCTTCACAGTTCCTATAAATGTTATCTGTTCAGTCTTTGGGAGACCCTCCTAGGATCACACACTTTGTGAATTCCTGGGATGCAATTAGCCATTGAAAAGCAACATGCTACAGACACTGGCATTTTTGTGAAACTGGAGCTACTCATTAAAACAAATCTGTGATGTAGCCAAATGACATTGAAATTCCAAGTTCTGACCATCAATGTAGACAAAATCTCTGTAACATCTGTTTGCAAACCCCAAGGGAAGTGCTTTGCTTTCAGGAGCCCAGGAATACCAGATCATAACAGAGCACATATGTTTATTGGTAACTTTCAATAGCCACTGTGTTATAAGGAGGCATAGTGAAAACTAAGAATGATGATTCAGATGGGATCTCCATTGAAGCACTTTACTCAAGCTTGTTCAGACTCAGGACACCACCTGGATCTTTTATAACTTTTAGAGAGTTTATACTTTAGACCATTGGCTTACACAACTTAAATCTATTATGTTCATTGTTTTAGTAGCCATATTGCCAAATGATAATAATAGGCAGATGTCCTCTATTTCAGATAAATGGTAAGAAAGAGACATATCCAACAAGCTGTCCAAACTTTACTGACAATGTCATAAAATTATAACTTTTAAAATTCCAAATGAACCAAAATTGTATATCTCCCCAGAGCAAACAGCTGAATTGCTTATATTGCTATATAAATATTTGTTTACATTTCATTGGATGTTCATACTAGCTTTGTGAGTTAGGAGTTATCTTCATTTTGCTGAGGAGGAAACTGAGACTGAGAGGTGACGTTACTTGCTTTTGATAAATAGAGGAACAGTTTGAAGTAAAATTCTTTTAACTCCAGTGTCTTCTCCACTGTATTGCAAATTGTCAAAACCCTTGATGATAGAGAAATAAGCTTATGTCAGGGTTTCTTCCAGTAGCCAAATTTTAAAAGCATGTAGAAATGTTCCAGAGAAAGCCTTTTGTAGAAGATCTTATATCAGAGATAGCTTATTTAACAAATTCTAGGGAGGAAGGTTATGTAAATGGAAATAATCAATTGAAGGACTAGACATGAGTACTAATTGGGGAGCAGGGGTGGCAGAGGGAAGAGTCGTTGCCCATTGGCAAGCAAACTGGTATTTGGAGAGAACAGGATGACCTCTAAAGCCAACCAGGTAGCACTTTGCCTTCTTCACCCATACAAGCACTAAAAAATGAGATGGAAAATTCATTTGGAAAGAAATCATTTCAGTGCACCATATAAAAGTGAGGGACCCAATACCAGAAAAAGAACCTATAGAATGGAAAAGTTGCTGAGTACATAGAGATATTCAAAGGTTTTTATTCCATATTCAAGCTGCATATCCTTAAAAAATTCTCATAAAATATTAGAATATCTAACCCCTGGCAATTAAACAGAGTACAGTTCTTCTCAGGCCTAAATGGGGTACCTGTGCCTTATGGATTTTCAGCCACGGTTGGTGAAACACTGTACTGTCCGAATTTTACAAACACCCTAGCTGAGTCATTTACTTCTTATTGAAGACACAGTACAGAACAAGACTGGTTTAAAACAAATGCTATGTCAGCCTGGCCATAGATTATATATCATTTAACATGTAACAGGTGGGTTGCAGAGAGCTGGAGTACAGAGGTAAAGCCCTAAACTGATTTGCCAAAATTATGTTATTATTCACGAGGGGAATTGTGGTGTAGCAGATAAAGTCCCAGACCTATATTCAGATCCTTCTTCTGCCATTTGCAAAGCTGTATGATTATAGGCACTTGCCCAATGATCCTTGAGCCTCAGTTTCCCCATCTGTAAAATGAGTTTAATATTATTTGTGGTATTTACCTTATAGGGTTATTGTGAGGCACAAATAAGATAATGTGTACTTTAAAGCTCTGTATTTGTTGTTGTTGTTTCTGCAGCTCAGATAATTCTGTAAAACTAGAGTCAAGCTACTTGAGAAAAAACAAAATTAGGAGTAATAATTTTATTTGTTCTTTCTTCCTGGAAAAGTAAAAAACAAACAACAAAAAACAAAAAACAAATATCTCTATAGGCCATTGGGAAAATGGCTGATTGCTTTCTGGAATAGACTTACTAGATATTTTACATGGTTACTACCTGTCTTTGTGATGACCAGAACACACACCCTTAGAAGTAGAGGGTCTTGGGAAAAGCAGCCACCAGCTGTGACAGGTGATAAGAAATGCCAGCTAACAAAAGATTCCTCCCAAGAAGGTTCTTGGGAAATGTAGTGCAAAAGGTATCTGAAGTCCTAAAATATTCTGAGGGGGAACTAAAGTAAAACATGGGAGAGGAAAGGCAATAGAACAATAGATGTAAAGGGAGTAACAAGACAGTGGTCTCTGACAGTAAAGTTAAAAAGCCAGAAAATCAAGCTGAGGAGGAGAAGGGTAGATCTGGATGGCTGTTAGAAAAGAAACTGGAGAGGAACAGCTGGCTAGACATTTGATGATGGATGTTTGTTCTGTTCACTTGCATATTAAAAGAACTTGGCTTTGGTGCAATGTCAAGCTCTGCCTCCTGTATGTAGCCTTCATGGGCCAGTTATGTGCATCATTGGGAAATTAATCTGAATTTTTTTTTTTCTGGAGTAGAACTCTTTTAAAAAAAGTGTGTTTGCAATTTAATCATTAGAAGCCACAACTAAGCAGCTGACCACAAGATGGTATCCTGCCGTCAATCCCCTTTATCCTATAGGTGCTAATGATTAACTTATTCAGAATAATACAGAAAACTTGATGTAGACCAATGCTCTATTATCAAGTGACTCAGTGGATAAAGAACTGGACCTCAAATCTTGAAGTTGTGAGTTCAAATGTGGCCTCAGGCCCTTACTAGCTTTGTAACATTTGTTTGCCTTAGTTTCTTCAACTGTGAAATGGGGATAGTAATAGCACCTACTTCCCAGGGTTGTTGTGAGGATCAAATGAGATAATATTTGTAAAGCATTTAGCTCAGTGCCTAGTACATAGTAGGCATTATATAAAATACTAGTTGCTATTATTATAATTATTATTGCTATTATCAATATTATGCATGCCATCATAGGAAAAAAGGTATTATTGTTACCCTCTTGATGGTGCAGTGGATAGAGTGCTGGATGTGGAGTCAGAAAGACCTGAGTTCAAATCTAGCTTCAAATACATACTAGCTGTGTGATCCTGGGCAAGTCACTTAACCTTTATCTGCCTTAGTTTCCTCAATGATAAAATGGGGATCATAATAGTACCTGCCTCCCAGGGTTGTTGTGAGAATAAAATGAGATAACATTTATATACCATTTAGTACATACCATATCAATGCTAGTTATGATGATGATGATGATAACAATGATGTACAAAACATAACAGGAAAAAAGGTATTACCACTACCTGTTTGATGATTCTATTCAGGTAGAGTGCTAATTGTGGCGTTAAAGACCTGAATTAAAGTCTGGCTTCAAATACAAGCTAGCCATGTGACCTTGAGCAAGTCACTTGCCTTTAAAATATCATAAAATAGGACGATAAAAGTAACTACCTCCCAACGTCATTTTGAGGATCAACTGAGTAGTTGTAAAGAGCTTAGCATAGTACCTGACATATAGTAGGTGCTTTATAAATCTTTCCTTTCTTCCTCCCTTCCTTCCTTCCTCCCTCCATTCCTTCCTTCATTCCTTCCTTTCTTCCGTCCTTCTCAAAATGAATATTAGCAAAATAGAAAAGGCAATATGGGTGGAAGAAGATAATTACCATAGCCAATGAGTCATACTAAGTTCAATCAAGGAATCAGCAAGCATTTATTAGGCATCTACTCATTTCCAGGCATTATCCTCAAGGAGTTTACACACACACACACACACACACACACACACACACGGAAGTTACTTACTCAATAGTAATTATAGCTGTCATGCTTTGCACATATTCTTATTTAATCCTCACATTCATCCCATAAAGAAGGTGCTACTATTATCCCGAGGCCCAGAGAAGTGACATCATATAGCTAGAAATAACTGAGGTGGGATTTGAATATAGGTTTCCCTGACTCCCAGTCCAGCAAGCTATCCACTACGCAATACTGTCTCACAGTGCTTCTCATGCTAAATAGAGATAATAACTCAAGTCATGGGAACTGACATGATCAGAGAGAAAGGATATAGAGAGAGTGAGAGTGTATATAAAGAGAAAGGAGGTCAGTACAGAGCCTTGTTGGAGACTCTTATAGTTAGGGGAATGGACATAGATGATGAAGAATCTTCCATACAGTTAAGAGGACAACCAGCAAAGTTTTGCAAACTCCGGGAGAGTTCATATTGGAATAATAGGTAATCAACTCTGTCAAATGCTGTGAAAAGGTCAAGAAGGATGAGGATTCAAACATGGCAATCAGATTTCATAGGTAAAAGAGTGTTGGCAAGCTTGGAGAGGGCAGGTTCAATTTATTGGTGAGGTCAGAATCAAGTTTGCAAGAGATTAAATAATGAGTGAGAAGAGAGGAAGTAGAAGTAATTGGTGTTGATGGCTTTTCCTGGAAGACTTGCTGTAGAAAGGGAGGAGTGATATAGAATGATAGTAGCTTTGAGAAGACAGTAGAATCAAATGAAGCATTTTTATTTTTAAAGGATAGGGAGACCTGGGCATGTTTATAGCAATAGGTGTAGGCCATGATACAGGGAGAAATTGAAAATTAGACATGCAGAAGGATGATTGATAAGGCCAGCTCCAATGATCAAGGGCATAAGTAAAGATATTGGTTATGGAGAGGAGAAGGGTCTCTGTAAGAGTCTCTTTACAAAGAGAGGGGTCTCTTTTGGTAAGAAAAAAGCATTAGTAGTGATTGGTAGTGATTTTAAAGAATTTTGTTGTTTGGGATGAGATGAAGATATGTGAAAATGCCTCATTTTTGTTGTTTTTGCAACAGTTAGTAACTAGTAAACAGTAAGTTAGGTACTCTACTGAAAGATAGAGGGAAAAGGGTGATATAGGAGTCTTAAGGAAAGAAGCAGGGCTTTGAAACACTTGTTATTAAGAGTCAGAGAACTGATTAAGGAGGAATAAAATGTTTGGGATACAGCCTGGAGGGCCAGGTTGACATTAGGTAATTTGTGAATGGATCCAATAGTTATGGTCCTGTGACTTCTTTCTCTGGCATTCAGGAGCATTAATGTAGGAGAAGGCAGAAGATGGGAATAGTGCAAAGTCTGATTTTGGCAAGGTATATAGGAAATATAAAACAGGGAACAATATGTCTGGGAATTGAAAACTGTATGTTGGTGGTCTGTTCAAGATTGGGAAGGGAAGAAAGTGAGTCCAAAGCAGGGATGATAGTTTGGGAGAGAAATACACTATACAGTGATTGAAGGGAATGGTCCAACTGGTCAATCAATAATGATTCTTTAAATACTTCTTATGTGTAAAGCATTTGTGAAACAAAGAAAAGTAAAAACATCATTCCTGCCCTTAAGGAGATCACATTTCAATGGAGAAGACAGAGTTTAGGAGGAATGAGGCACAGTAAGATATGGAAGGATAAGAGCTTTTGCTCAGAAGAATGTAAGAATTGTGGATCATGAAAGACAGGATTACTGTGAGTGATTATCGAGGGTATGACCATTCCTGTGTGTCTAAGATGGACTGAAGATGCATGTAAATTAAGTTGATTAATGAACAGGGAGGCCAGGGGGATTGAAGGACCATCAACAAATGTTTTGAAGTCCCTAAATATAAGGGCAAGAGGTACAGGAGATAGAAATATTGTTTAAAAAAAAAGAAGGGAGAATGGCTTAGGGACTCAAAGATATCTAGATACTATTATGTAAATGGATATGCTAAGCTTCAATAGAAGAAAGGTTGTTAAATGATGGTGGCAGAAGAAAGGTCCAAAAGAAGAAATGAGGAGCTTGAATTATGCCAAATTCTCCTGTTATCTCTCGTTGTGGTGAATGAGAGAAGGTATCTTCATTAGTGGACAAATTAACTAGAGACAGTGTCTTCTGGGAATAGTCAGGTTTATGTAACTGAAAAGGGATAGAAGGAGTATGAAAGGAAAGGGTCCATGATGAAGGAAAGCTTGATAACAATCACATTGTTGAGAAGATGCAATGGAGAGAGAAGGCAGTAGAGCAAAAAGATTCAGGAGGGGAAGAGCTGAGAGAACATAAAAGGTAATAGTAGGGGAAGGGGATTTTGCCTAGGCAGCTAGCAATTCTATATCATAAGGTTTGGTGGAAGACACTGTTTTCTCACCTGTAAAATGAGAGTATTGGACTGGATGACCCCTGAAGACCCTTTTGGTTCTGGGTCTATGATCCTATGATCTTTTGTGGGAACTTGCTGCCTTTAGAACAGAGATTTAAGGCCATTTCCCCAAGTTCTATGGGTAGCATGGGATAGTGTTTCAGGGTAACCAGTGCAGCTGTGGAGGTTGGATGTTTTTGGGTATTTTTCCTTGGTCATTATTATGTTTTTCTCATTATAGTGTGCTTCCTTTATCTATGAAGGTTCTCTAAAAAGTTGGGTTAGCTCTCTGAAAGAATAGTTGGGAGTAACCTTCTTATCTATTAGGACATTGCTGCCAAATAAATCCCTTGTTAATCAATGTGTCTTTCAAGTGCCTTGCCTCCTTATTCTGTCATCAGTCTTGCCCTACTAAGCCTCAGTCTTTCATTATTCTAACTATCTCTGGCCTTTTCTCCTATTCATGCACTACTAAATGAAGCTAGAGAAAGTCATTAAACCATGCCAACTGTCTCTACTGAAATTTTATATTATGAACTCCTATGTAGTCCCTCATTACAGCAAAACAATCTTTTTCTACATCCCTAATTAACTCACTCTCCCATTCATTGCAGTGGTTCTTCCAAATCTTCTCATGCCTCCCATAGATCCCTTCATATTTCACCTTGAAAAAATGAGGCCATTTGTCAAGAGGTACCTCCACCTTCCTCATCTTATATCACTCAGATGCCCTTTACCACCATTTCCTCCATCTCTCTCTCACATGAAGAGATGGCCTTTCTCCTTGCCAAGACTATTATACATGCACAAATGATATTATTCCATTTCTTTTTCTCCAGCAGATTGTCCTCCCTGTGTAATCCCCACTATCTCACTTATTTTTAATCTCTCCTTGTCTGCTACTTCCCTACTGTCTACAAACATACTCATATCTTCCTTCCCCAACCTCTAGTAACCTCTATCCATTCATCCACCTCCTACCTTTTCATTCTTCTTTTGCCTTATTCCTCACCAAATCTGCTGTGATCAAATGATACTGGTCTACCTGTTGTTCCTCACACAAACAATCTTTCTCAAACTCAGACATTTTCATTGGCTGTCCCCTATGCCTGGAACTCCCTCCTTCTTCATCTTTGCATCCTGGCTTCCTGTTCTTCCTGCAAGTCTCAGCTAAAATCACACCTTCTACAGCTAAAATGCTACCCTCCCTCTGTGATTTTCTCAAATTTATCTTCTATGTATCTTGTTTGTATATAGTTGTTTGCATATTGTCTCCCCCATTATACTGTGAGCTCCTTGAGGTCAGGGACTTTTTGGAGGGCCATTCTTAGTGTCCCCAACATTTAGTACAGAGCCTGGAACATAGTAGGTGCTTAATAAACTCTTACTGATCAACTGGAGAATACAATGCTGAATTTTTGCTGCATGTTCATCATTGGATCTGTCAGAGTCATAATTCTGTGATCACAACTCTTTCCCAACAACACTTACTATTTCCCTGACTATAGGGCATGTTTGAGAAGATTTAGAAGAAGCTGGATAACCAGGAGATAAGGCATAAAACCTTAAAATCAGACTGGTATAGTTAATGGGGAAAACCAGCATATTAAAAGAAAAGTACTTTCATAACATCTCAGTGATAACACAAATAGACTTTCAACTTGCATCATAATGAAACCAAGTGGACACATGTCAATTCTAACTTTAGGATGGGAACTCGATGAACCTTGCTTCTTTGGTGTCAATGTTGGTAGATTGCTTCAAAGACCAAAGAAGAAAGGGAAAACTGGAGCTCATAATAAACATATCCTTTAAAAACTGAGGTAGAAGCTCCTTTGAGGGAGAAACCATGACAGTTGCTACATAATTCTGCACCATTTAATTACTCCTTTCAGCTGTAGAATGTGCGTGCCCCTATAATCAGTTCAAATATGACGGCCAAAATGGACTTTGTCAGGGGATCTTTTAACCCCTCTCTAAACTTTTCAGTTCTCTCTCAATTTAGTTTTAATTTTCTCCAAAAACTCAGGTTCTCACACTCACTATCAGTTCTATTACCCATTCTACAGAATATTATTCTCTTTTTTTATATGCTAGTCAATTTCTTGACTTTCTGTTTTATCTTGACTTTGTGTGATAGTTTGGAAAAAGACATAGACATGGGGAAAAGAGAACCATTTCCCACTTGCAAGCCACATTTTTACAAACTGAAAAGACAGTTTAAAACTGTCTTGAGGGCAGCTAGGTGGTACAGTGGATACAGCACTGGCTCGGGAGTTAGGAGGACCTGAGTTCAAATCTGGCCTCAAACACTTGATACTTACTAGCTGTGTGACCCTGGGCAAGTCTTTTAACCCCTGATTACCTCACCAGAAACAGCAACAACAAAAAACAAACAAACTAAAAAGCAGAAACTGTCTACAAAGCCCAATCTGATTAAATGGAATACAGACAACAAAATCCATTACTCAAGGCATGATCAGCAAGCCTCTCCAGCCCTAAACTGCTCCTGGCTACCAACCAAATTATTATTATTATTTTTAGAGAGTGCTGCGTGTTGTCTATGTTGTTCTAGTAGGGACTTAAAACTCCTAAAGGTCAGAGACCTGGCCCTGCCATATGCTACGCATCACCTATTAATAAATATTGTTGGCCAATTGCAATTTGGCAACAGCTTTAAAAAATAAGATGCAAATTAATGGTGAAACTGCAGAGCTGAACTGTTTCTCAAATCTTTAACAGCATCTACAAAGAAAAAATCCTCCCTGTGTCTTTGGGGAATTAGTTATCGGGAAAGTGTTTGCAATAATGTACATTTATCTCAGATTAGGACTTACTCTTCCTGGAAGCCATTAGACTCCTTTTCATTCCATTGGAGCATAGGCTAGAAAACCAGATAAGACCCAGGATTGTATAGGAAGCCATTTTCAAAACGGGCAGATTTTCCTAGGCAAGTGGTTGTATGTGTGTGTGTTGTGTGTGTGTGTGTGTGTGTGCAAATTGGCTGCATTTCTATAATGCTTCTTCTTTGAAATTTCCACATAGCATATTTCTTGTTCAGGAAGGAAGCATGTTCTTTTAGTTATAATAAACTATTGAGGGGATTATCGGCTAGGAAGAGCCTACTTTATATCAACTGAATTGCCTTTAAATATATCTATATATCTTTTCTTCATATAGATTCCTTAACCACCTTTCTTTGCCCCAACTCCAGCCCCAGATGCTATTGGAACACTTTTGGGAATACTTTTATAATCAAAGAATAATATAGCATATTGATAACAGATAGCTGTAAGCAGGAGGGGAAGAGAGATTTAATTGGCTCTATCAGCTTCCCCTGTTGTTTTTTCCCCCTGGTTTCTGCTAGTAGTTACAGATGGCTAGGCACCCTAGGGGAAGTGGAATGCAGCAGCATGGGCCTTTTTTGTTGTTACTCTGTCCCAATTATTGGCCTTAAGTGAATATTTTGAAGGACTTTAGTATGTACAAATTGACATTTAACTAGCTTCTCCATAAGAGGTCACTTTCCCCCCTCATTTTCCAAGGTATCTAGCTGTAGTCACCCTTTGCCTTTCCCTCACACTGGCAGAGACAGACTCGGCTATCTCTTGTGCCAATGAAATTTCTGGCATATGGGTCATTAGGCCTATTCTTCCTTGCTCTGCAACTGGAAGGAAGCCCTTACTCTGTAGTTCATCCCGTTGCCAGGTATGCAAAGATCATCATTGCTGCTATCTGTTCTGCTTTTCTCACTATCAGGGTGAGGAATGGTAATATTGCTCTTCTAGAGCAGCAGCTGGTGTATTCATTGCACTCTAGGATGTGGTATGTACAGTGTTCCCAAGGTTCTGAAATGATTCCCACCAGGACAACTCTTTCTACATATCCTGGCAAATTGAAGAGTCTACAAGATTTTTGTGCTTCATAGAAATGGTGTTTAGAATAAGTTGATTAACTGGATGCTACAATATTTGAAAGCTATTGCTATAATACATGGAATTCTTGATAAAAATTTAAAAAATCTGCAGAGGCTTCTAGGCATCATATGCAAATTTAAAAGTAAAGCCATTAATGTAGTGTTAGCATCTTTTAGTAAAAAGAGTATTGAAATAAAAATTAGGTTCTCTGTGTGTATGTATATATGTGCATGTACATACGTATTATAAAATAAATAAAAATAATACAAGATGAAAACGAGATAGTTGAGGAGGGAGGGTATCAGTAATTGGGGGAACTGGGTAAGGTTTCATGTAAAAAGTTGACGCTATAGTTGAAATCCTAAAGGAAATGAGGAATTCCACAGGCAAAG